>NW_010973104.1:212199-234237 GCF_000737465.1 Haliaeetus leucocephalus | reverse complement strand
CCCGTGCCCGCGCCCGTGCCCGCGCCGCGCGCTCTGGCGGCGCCGCCATCTTGCCCGTCTGTCTGTCCGGCGGCCCTTTGTCTGTCTGCGGCTTCCCGTCGTCTGCAGCGGGACCGGGTAAGGCGGGCCGGGCCGCGGGCCGGGAACATCCGCCCGCGAGGGGCGGGCCGGATCCCGCCGTCCGCCTGAGGGGCGGCAGCGTCGGTCCTTCTGCCTGCGAGGGGCCGGGCCGGTCTGTCTATCCGGGCTGTCGGGCTGGGTCTCCGTCGCATCCTCGGGGGCCCGCCCGCTCTGGGTTCCCCCGTCCGTCCCTCTGCCGGGGGAGCGGGGTCCGTTTGTCTGCGTGTCCGTCCGCTTATGGGCTCCTCCTGCCGCCTCCCGTGTGCCGGGGCTGCCGGCTGGATCCCTCTGTCAGCGGGAGGCTGAGGGTGTCCCCGCGTCCGTCTGTCGGCAGGGGGCTGACGGGTGCCCCGTGTCCGTCTGTCCAGGGGGAAATGGGTTCAGCTCCTCCTTTTGTCTGACTGTCTGAGAGGACCGTTGGGATTGATTCCTTCCTCTGTCAGTCTGAGGACAAGGAGTTGGTGTTTCCCCCCTTGTAAAGTCTGAGGGGGTCGGTGTGTCCCCCCGTGTGAGGGCAGGCGGTGTGTCCCCACCTGCCTGTTCCCAGCCCTGCCTGCCCAGGGAGGCCCTGGCAGCAGCGGGGAGGGCACAGCAGCCCCGGTGAGGTCGGGCCCTTTGAGGGATGTCTGTCTGAGACCTGTCCCTGGGCTGGCCAGCCGTCCCAGCCGTGTCTGGAGCGGTGCCCGTAGGGCGGCCGGTTCCTTTGTCTGTCTGGGCTGGGTTATCCGATGCCCGACACCAGGCTTCTGGGTGTGGTGGGGCCTTGTGTCCCCTCAGTCTCTCTCTGGGTGGGAGACCAGAGGTAGGGCAGGGTCTGCAGGTTTGATTAGGCTCTTGCCCTGTCGGCCGTGGGAATGGAGAGGAGGGAGCAGGGTGTTTGGACTGAGATTGCAGTCACTCTTGAAGTGGGGCACTCAGCTTTTTGTACGCTGGGGACAGGATTGCTTATAACTTTGCTTGAGAACTGGGTGGGACTGCCCATACACAGTGATTTGTGAAATGCTTGTGGCTCATGTTGGATGCTGGCACTGAGTACGGCTGTAGCGATGTAGAACGAGACCTGTAGACAGAAGGGTGGGGAATGACCCCGAGCCAGCTGCGTTTTGCCAGAGGCTCAGAAGGTTCCAGTGGTGTGTTCCTTCTCTTCTCAGGTGAGCCCTCTGCTGAGGGAACGAACACTCTGTGCTCCCAGGTCAGGGAAACATGTCCCGTCGGAAACAGACCACTCCTAACAAAGTTCACTGTGAGTATTCTGTTACACAGCATTGTGGGATCCTTGCCCTAGCTGGATTGTTGTGGAGTGAGACGGGGAGGAGGGGAATGATGAAAAGGTACAGTGTGGGGGAATGGTGGTTACTCATGTTTCATCTTAGGGACTGTAAGAAGAGAAACTGAGCTTTGTGCATCAGGGGAGCTGGCTGTGTCCTGGCATGGCAGGACAGGGATAGGCTTGAACAAACAACTAATGCTGTAAAGGTAGGTGTGTATGTGCAGGGCCTGTAGCTGTGCTTTGCATTCACACTGTCACAAGTGCAAGTTAGTATACTAAGAAATGTGACTTCAGGGCTCTGGCCTGTCTTGGGTAGGAAAGAAGGTTCTAGGCAAGGTGGTTTGGGTGTGTGGCTGAAAGCCAGGAAGTCCTGGGTTCTGATCTTTGCCCTACCACAGACTCAACTGGACATATTACTTAAGCTCACTGTACCTCGGTTTCCTACCAGATAATGTAAATAAAGCCATTTGCTCTTTCCTTGCAGGGAATGGACAGTGGCTAAGTAATTTACTGGACAGATAAATGCTATCTGTCAGATTGTTCTTGAGCTGAGCTGATAGGACAGATCTCTTTCTCCAGCGTTTGTCAAGACCCTGGCGTTTGTTTGATAGTGAAAGGGCTGAAGATGCTGTACATCAGCACTTCTTGTGGGCAGGCTACAGCAAGATGTTAGTGGAGCTGGGAGACACGTATGGATGTTTGGCTGCAAAGGGGAAATTGCATATATATGGCTTTTGTTTGACTGATTGCAGTAGAGGGAAGCTGGGGGGACTGAAGCTATGCCCTTATTCATACCTAGCTTTGTGGCTGGAGATGCGTTTGGAATTTGGGCTGGAATGAGGAAAACAAATTTCCATTTCTGTAAACATAAGAAAGCAAGGCTGATGAGAGGGCCCTGGGTACTGCTAAGCTGTAGTATCTGTCAGGAGTACGGGACAGGGAGCTGAATGCTGCAGCCCTAACACTGCTTCACTTTGCTGATGCTGCTGGCTTGCACGTCTCTGTGTGTTTCTCTGTGCTGCCTTTTTGTATGGGTACGGCAACAGGAATATGTGCATGCTGTTCTCTGAACTAGGGGGAAATACGCTGTGATATAGCCTAACACTCTTCACACTCAGTGAGTGTGCTGAGGGGAATTACCTTACCAAGTCTGGGACTTGAAAGCCCCATTGACTGCTAGAGCTAGGCATGGGAGAGCTGGCAAAGCTTTCCTTGGTGGCCAGCATAAGAGTCTTGAGGCGTGGCTTTTGGCATCTGCACTGACTTGTGCTCTCCAATTCCTGCTTCTGGGTGCTGGGTTCAACAGTGGGTGGAGTATAGTTTTGATTTGCCTGATAGTACATTAATGACTTTGGAATTGTCTTCCTTAGAGAAATTTGCTATGTCCTGTGTTTCATCCTATGATGCCAGTAACACATCTTGTGTCCACACACTTTTGCTTCTCAGAGTGCCCAGATATTACTGCTGCTGTTCAGATCAGACTTATATAAGGCATGCACTTATGCTGTCTCCCCTGGTGTAGAGTCATGGTCTCTCATGTATGGAAACCAAGGGATACAACAGCTGTAATGGTGCAGGTAGTTTCCATGGTGTTTAGGTGGGCTTTTTTCTGCACTCCACTGCATAAGGGTTATGTCCTTCAGAAGCTTGTACTATTATATACAAAACTATACATATTATGGAGTTCAGCTGTGCACTATTTTCACAGTGAACATTGCTTTTTAATCTGCAATACAAGTGATTGTATCTCCAGTTTTGGTCTCAGGGGAAGCTATCTGACAAACATGCTACCAACGGGCATGAGGTTGAGGTTATGGCATCTGGTATGCCATAGAGAGGAATTCTGGGACCTGTTCACCTCCTTTACGTGCAGTACATTGCTACAGAGCAACTATTCAACAGGAACCATCAGGAGCAGCAAGTAGGACCACAAGAAAATAAAGGGACCGAAAGATACAAGAAACATGTCAATGGTGATGTCTCCACCTTGGGATGGAAAATCTTGTCTGTCTTATGATGAACACCACCAAATCGTTGGGACTTCTCTGTCTACCTAGCCTGCTGTGTATCTGGAGGGCCCAGAAATGCCATGCAGTGCACTGACGAGGATAATCGGAGAGAGCATCAGCTCCAAGAACTGGGTGAGCCAGCAGAATGAGGAGTCAGGCTGAGACATAGCAGACACGTTACTGAGACTTCTTCACAGGGACTGAAGTGGTTGGGAGGAGAGGAATAAAAGGGACAGCAGGTATGCAGCTTTCTACGCAGTTGTCTGCAGCTGGGGTCTGATTTGGCAGGCTACGGGGCTGGGGAGGTGCTTTTTGGATTTGCATAAATACCACTGTGAATATCTTACTGGACAAATTTGTGGGAGGACGGTGCCTACTTCTTCCTTGCATGGCCACTCCATGTTATCTTCTTTCTTGGATTCACTAGGGCAAGTTACAGCTGCAGATGTCTCCCTGGCTTGCTTGGTGCCATCTCTTTCCAGGGTTACTTTCCAGGCTTGGCATGGCCCCCATTTAACCTTGCTGTCACAACAACATGGTTTGCTGTCCTCACTTAGCACAGAATCACTTTGTTTGGCACGCAGAGTGACCGGCTGGGAAGTTGTGTTGTTACATGTCAAAACAGTTTTAAATGGAAGTTGATGTGTAAGGAAATTCAAAATGCTACAGAAACAATGATAAAAATTGTCTCATTGTGCACGATGGCCAGTCCTTCTACAGTTTTAATTGTAGTTATTTTCTATTTGGCATGGCTGCAGCACAAAATTGGCTCTTAATAATTTAATTTTGTTTTGCCCCATGGTGCATGGAAAACACACCTGACAAAGTGGTAACAAATAAAACTGTAATATTGGAATATACTTATTGCATTGCCCATTCCACATTCAACTGAAAAATACAATGCAGTTACATTGTTCCTGTGGAGATACTGTAATTCGTTCAATTTGGTCTTCATTTTCTCCCAGAGTCTAAAGTATAAAATGTCTCTAAGCATCTGATCTTGCATTCAAGCTCATCCATTGCTGCACTGTCGCTCCATCAGTTATGAGCTACTCGCTGTTCTTGTGCTTGCCAAAAATTTGCTGCAGGTGTTAGCGTGCACTTTTATTTTCTCTCTGTGCTGTCCCATGAGCTGCTTTTCTTTCTATTGCTTGTACCCTTTGCAAGTGATGCTTATTTTAGAACTCTTGAGAACAGCTTTTGTTAGTCAAATTAATTCCCACTTCCTAGCTCTATTTATCATGGTCCCAATATCCCATTAATCCTCTATTTCCTTCCTTCTCCCTCTGACACACACACATATTCTGTGCTCTTCAGTGTTCCCTGAATTCTGCTGTCTATAACATTCCCAGTTTGAAGAGAAAGTATCTTGCAAGAAATAGCACCCAGCATTCAAAACTGAGCAGAAATGTTACTTGCATCAAAATCCTTGGTTCTTAAAGGCTCTGTGGGCTGCCGTTATTAACTCTTTCAATTGTGTTGTTTTTCATTTCAGTAACCACTACAGCAGTGTGGACAACCCAGAATAGCGATGGGGCAGGTGGACTAGATCCACAGTGGTGGAAAGACTTGCAAATTTCAGGTCCAGGAAAGGAACACAGAGAAGACCTACACGAACAGGGACTTTAAATTGATGTACAAGGAGGGAATAAAGTGGCTCATCTCTGAGAGACCTTTCTGTTTAGGAAGGAAGACAGGGGAATGATGCAGTTTCTTTTGATTTTGTTTTGTGGATTTTGGGGTGGGGGTTGTTTGTTTGTGTGTTTATTTTCCAGAACACCTGAGAGTTATCCTGCATTCATACAGTTCAAGAAGGGAAGGGCTCAGGAAAAAAGTCATTTCTGGCTACCAAGTTGATACACCACTATATCCTAGCAGTCGTTACTGTCCCTGTTGCACAGTACTGCAGGGCTGCCCCCTACCTCCATGGCTGCTCACCTGACATCCCACTCATTTAGAAGATAATGGAGAGGAGAACTGGAATGCAGAGCAGAGGCATTTGTATGATCTTTCACCGTCCTACACCTCTAGCTGTTTGTAAAACAAATACAGTAACTTGTTTTTGGTGTTGTGGTCAGCCTGCAGCCCTTTTTGTATTTAATAAAGAAACTTCTGGAGAAGAGTCTGTGAATTCACTATGAACATAACGTCCTTTACTGATAGCAGTGATCCTAAAGCTGTTGCCTGTCTCACTCCTTTCCAAATGAACAGAAGTGTATTCAAAGCGGGGTGGAGGTGGGGGTGTAAGTGTCTGTATGTGAGCATGTGTGTGCAGAAACAATAAAAGTATAATCCTGTACCTATCAAACATTAAAGCTCTAAAGCTTCATCAAAGTAGGACTTGGTCCATCAGTAGATGAACAGGACACTCTTCCCTAAGTTCTTTTTGAGACAATATTAGTTTAACACATAAGAAATTCTGTATAAGCTAAAGATAGTGTTTTTTAAAGGTTTCCTTCCCAATCCCATAATGCCTTTTTAGATACAGGCTAGTGGAGAATGCACAAGATGTCGTCTGCTAACAGCACTGGTTTGGTTAACAGTTTGCATTTCTGGCTATAAGCTGATAGTTCTCTGCACTGCGCTGAATCAATGCTAACTTGGTTATGGGTATGTTGTACAGAAAGGCCACTGGCAAACATGCTCGCTCTCTTAGTTGTTGTGATTGATGCTAGTGTTACTGATAGGAGTTCCCTCCTCAGTCGCCTCATACAAAGATCACAGCTTTTAAAGTCCTACAGACTGTCTGCATAGTCTGTATATCTGAGCAGGAACCTACCTGCCATTAGACTCCAGGCTGCTGCTCCGTGGAAACATAAGCCATCTGGAAGGGGAAAGGGGGAAGAAATCAAACACGTAACTGCTTCCACTAGCAGCTGGGAATTGTTTTGTAACTCTGTCAGAGGTAGCACATCTCCTGCCATAGTTTTACATCTGTCCTGTGTTCTGCAGGCTTCCTCATTTCACCATACTTTGTCTTGCAATCCTTTTTTAGTCTGGGCTTTTATCCTGGTGCTTTGGGGATATCTGCTTCTCGGAGAGACACTGTAATTCTGTAGCGTCCGCTGTTCATACAGTCTGTATCTCAGTCCCACTAATGTGAGGTTGTGGTCCAGACATAAAAGCAGCACTCCGGATTATGAAGACCATTCAGTGCTGGAATGGCTTCTGATGGGGGTACATGTGTCACAGCAGTCATGATGGTACTTGCTCCTTTCAGTGAGAAATAGACTTAGGGTGCTCCTCAGAACCTCTCTTCAGCCTGCATGGATTGTGTTCTCAAGTCTTCTCTACAGAAACCTCTCACATTTCTGAAGCAGAATGATAAATGCCTTCAAATGCTTTTGGAAACCTCCATGGGGATGTTGGGAACTAAAACTCTTCTCCCAGTCTCTGTGAAACTTCTGAAGGTCTTTGAAATCTTCCGTAAATTACTGCTTTTTAAAGCACTGCCGGAAATTGCGAGGTAAGCACCACAAAGGCAGTGTGAGTGTGAGTATGGGGCAGAGCTGGCTGAAACAGTTTAGCATGTGAGAATATACCTGTCCTTGTAGCAGGACTGGTGCTCTCTCAACGGGTGAGGAATTCAATTCCCTGGTTATGCTGATGCCAGTTGCGGCCCTATACTAAAAAGTACAATCTGCTTCAGAAAGCTATGTTTTGACTTTTGTTTTATGTGAAAAATGCACTGTGTCTTCCTTAGCATTTTAGCATTTAGGCTTTGAGTGGTTCTTAAGAACTCACAAAGCAGTTGATAAATTTAACCCAAAAGCTAGCCTGCTGGGAACTTCAGCACCTTGTCCCAAGCACTCCCAGCTCATCTACTGAGAGAGGTAAATCACAGCTACACCTGGAACAAAGTCATTTCTTTGATTTAATATGAAAATTAATGGTTGCCTTTTATTGTTATTCTTTGGAACCAAAAGGGGGACTTCAGCAGGGACTGCTGTAAGAAGGTGTCTTTCAGAGAAGCACAAATAATTGCTTTCTTTCAATGTGTTTGCCATCTCCTATTGAGTTGCAGTACTAGTGATCAGTGTCTTTCAAGAAAACAGACTGCGAGCTATCCTAAACAAGCATCTCATCTTTCTGTGTTCATTCCCTTAGTTGTCTGTTTTGAGCATATGAAGTGTCACTGAGATTTATTTTAGCCAGAGCCACTCCTGGGCAAGGCAAGGTAGTGAAGCAACTTACGCATCACGTAAGCAGGAAAATACCAGGAAAATACCAGCTCCGAGCACAAACACCTTCTTGAAGGGCAGCTTGTCCTCAGTCCTCCTGGGACAGAAGGTGGTGACAGAGCATGCCAAGGACAACCCCTGGTTTTAGTATTACTGTGGAGAACAGATGAGGTGCCAGGCACTTGGGGAGATACTATTTTTGTGCAAGTTGCCTGTTACAGTAGGGAATAGGACTTGATGATTTAGAAGAGTGATATAGCACTATGCCTGATCTGGGATCCTGCTATAATCCCCAAGTGGCTTCCCCCCTGTCTAGAGCAGTGCTATAGCTCTATTGGCAGATAGCTTGGTAACAGAAAAAGCCACCTGGCTACATATGGCAGATATATGGGAACTCCCAGGTTTTTTTGTGGCTGGAGTGGCATATAAAGAGTGTGCAGAGAGCACCCTGATGCTGGACATTTCCACTAGCAAGACTGTGTTACACACAGGGACTGGACTCACATCATCAGGTACAAGAGGCTGGTGTTGCAGGGTAGGCAAGCAGAGAGGTTACTTAAATGCTTTCTGAGAGGTGACTTCAGAGGTTCTGCACAGTGCAGGTGAGCAGCCCCACACCTGTTGGGTTTTTGGCAAACCTTGGTGGTGAAAGCAATGGAACAGCACCAATCTGACTCTTTGTCCTTGTGGCTGCCAGGGGAGCAAGTCTTTGCAGGGCTGGAGGAGCAAGCCCGCCAAGCCATGATGAAAAACAACTTTCCTGGAGCTCTTGGGGACCAAAGGCCAGCCATTCATCCGCTGCAAGACCCCGACTCCAGCAGCAGTGAGTTCTGCCCCTTCCAATAATGGCAAGGTAGCGGAGTGGGGAGACTCTGACAAGGGGTGAGGCTAGGTACTGCACAGCTTGTGGGGGTCCTCTGAGGACCATCTTCTTCATCTCCTTCTCTGGGCTAGCCCTTGGCTCCTGTGCAGGGCTTTGTAAGCAAATACCAAGAGCCAGGCTTCTCCCTAAGGGAAGGCAAGCCAGGAGCCAAGGACCACTACAACACAGATTGGGCAACAGCCTCACCACCAGGACGCAGTCCCAATTTACCACAGCAGGGTGGTGGTAGCAGCAGCAGATCCAGCTGATGGTCCACTGACTGTCAAGCAAGGCAGGGTGATAGGCTAGATCCAGGAACTCTGCAGAGCACTTCAGGGATTGAAGTGCCCCAGCCTGAGTTTAAATGGAGCCCCTGGTTGGAGGGGGTGGGTAGAGGCCCCAGGTGATGCTGGTCAGGACAATTAAGGCCTATGAGTGCCCTGAGGGTCCTGACACTTGGAATAATTGTTCTGCATGTTCCAGGTGGCAGTGATGACGAGGAAACCACCCAGGATGAAGTTTCTTCCCATACATCTGAGGAGGATGGCTCAATGGTGAAAGTGAAGAAAGAATTAGAGAATGCAGAACAACCTGTGGCTGGAACCCCACTGATGAGAGAAAATGAGGCAAGTGTGTACTGGCTCTGCACTCACCTTAGCCTCCCAGGGAGAGAGAAGGGTACTGTCTAAACATCTCCTCTCCCTTTCATGGTTTCTTACCTTTTTCTCCCTCCCACCTCCTCCAAACAACATCTCCTGGCAGGAGGAAAGGGTATGAAGAGCTCTTGGGCTGCCAGGAACAGGAGATAGCAGGCACAAACTGCCATTCTCCTGGCTGGCCAAGATGATTGTGCAGATTGTGCCCCCTTCCTTCAGTTCTGGTGCTTTTCTCTGACCCACTTCCCCTTCCCTTCTGCTACAGAGCAGGCCTTGCCTACCAGCGCCACTGTGCTGGCAAGAGCCTAGGTGCAAGTGGAGGCCAAGAGGCCTCTGCCTGTCCTCCCTGAAGCAGCAGGAGTTTTGCTCAGGGGCTACATAAAGGAAGTTTCAGACTGCAAGAAGACAAACCAGCCCCAGCAGGACTGGGCACACAGCACTTGATGTGGTCAAGACCTGCCTGCAGTGTTGACTAGATACTAAGTGAGGGTGGGGTGGCTGTAGTGGAGGGGGATCTGTGTGCCTTACACCAAAGTGGCTTTTCCTCCCTGTAGGTGCCCGAGAGTTTGAATGCTGACCCTATGGTGGGACTGTCCCGGTGCCCCCTCTGCCAGCTGGAGTGTGGAAGCAGAGAGCAGCTCATTGCTCACGTATACCAGGTACGGGATGGTTCCAAACTGTGGCATATCTCTGGCCTTAAGCCCCAAATCCAGAAACAACCCAAAGCACAGGGTGGCTTTGTTCTGTCTTTGCAGTCACAGAACTGAGCTTCTAGCTAGGATGTGATTGAAGTTTACAGCAGTAAACTGTGTCCAGAGGGTGTCCTGGGGAAAGAATCAGCAAGGCACTGGCCTGCAGATCTGGAAAACACAACTCTCTCCCAAGGCAGTGTCTGCAAGCAGTTGCAGGCTGAGACCAGGCAGTTCCTTCAGATTAAACATGGAAGCAATTTTTACATCATTCAGTGAGATAAGAAACCTTCCTCCTAATCGCTCAGTGCTTTATTTTGTACCTTTATCACAGTTCCTACCCATGAAAACAGCTGTTCTTCCTCTGAAATGATTCCAGTATTGCAGGAAATCTGTGCTGGTATCTCACAGGTTTTGTTGTCAGTGCTCTCTTCACAGCACATCAAAATCTGTAAAAGAAGGAATGAAACAGAACTGAACTGGCCACTTACCTGCACCAGCTGACTGTCTCCATCTAAGCGCTTCCTCACCAGCATCCTGCCTACTTTTAGTCCAGTCATGCTTTGTCCATCAACAGCAGCTCCTCAGATGCGTTTCTGAAAACAAGGGTCAGGTCTTAGGATCCAAGTGTTTTGGCCTTAATTGTTTCTCTGTAGAAAGGTTTCCTCCTTGCTGTTTGACCTCTGACACCCCAAATGTCTTGAGCTTGGTCTAGGAGCTGTTAGACAGAGGTTTAGTGGTAAAGTGTTCCCATTCCAAGAGGCTGAACTGAATGGTTTGCCGTATCTGTTGAGCTTGCCTCAGACTGGGCAGGGAGCTGGGCAATTTGTAACTAACAACCTAGTGGCTGTTTTGCAGCACACTGCAGCTGTGGTGAGTGCCAAGAGCTACATGTGTCCTGTATGCGGCAGAGCCCTCAGCTCACCAGGATCCCTGGGGCGACATCTCCTGATCCACTCAGAGGACCAGCTGTCAAACTGTGCAGTGTGTGGAGCACGCTTCACCAGCCACGCCACATTCAACAGGTCAGGGTCACCCTGGCTGGTGAGTGGGCTAGGGTACCCACGTTAAAGTTTAGGTGGGTTGCCCTAAATGACACAGAAGTCACAGCTCTGGACCCACTAAAGCCTGTAGAAGAGTTGTGAACACCCTCAGTGAGTGAGATTCCTTTGATCCCTTCCTGCCTGCAGCTCTGCATCACCTGCTAAGACCTCCATGGGCTGTGCTGATAAAAGGGTGTTCCTTAGCAATGTGAAGAACTAGAACTGTGCAGAAAGCACTGGGGTCTCCAGTCACTGGACAACAGTCAGCTGCTTCCCTTGCCCAGCAATCTGTCAGAGTAGGTCTGTACTGCCCAGATAGGTTCCTCATTTCCAGAGCAGGACTACAGGCAGAAACCAAAATGTTCCTTGTTTGTGTCCTGCCTGATGGAAGATTATCCACTGACCAGTAGAGTAGGGCTGAAAGGAGAAATCTGGAGATGATGGGGAGGAGCAGCTTGCTGGCTAATTCCTGCTCTTGCATTCTTCCAACCCAGATACTGCGCTGGGCTAACCTCCTTCCTACCCCTGGATATGATGTTGCTTCATTTTAGTGACTCACATATGTCTGTGGGCAGGGATGGTTTAGCAGAGGCCTCTGTCGTGGGCTGTAGTAGGGGCACTGTTCACTGCAGCCCCCTGGGCAGTCTGAGATGGGGACTCTTCTGTCAGCACCAAGTCTCTGACTCTCTGCTCTTTCTGCTTTCCAGTGAGAAGCTGCCAGAGGTGCTCAGTGCAGATCGCCTGCCGGCACCACAGAGCGAGGGCCCCTCCAGTGTTGAGGGGAAAGACATTGCCTTTCACACCCCTGTGTATCCTGCAGGCATCCTCCTAGTGTGCAACAACTGTGCTGCTTATCGTAAGCTGCTGGAGGCACAGACACCTGGCATGCGAAAGTGGGCACTTCGTCGGCAGAACGAGCCCTTGGAAGTGCGGCTGCAGCGTCTGGAGCGGGAGCGCACGGCCAAGAAGAGCCGGCGGGACAATGAGACACCTGAAGAACGGGAAGTGAGACGTATGCGGGATCGAGAAGCTAAGCGCCTGCAGCGCATGCAAGAGACAGATGAGCAGCGCGCACGGCGGCTGCAGAGAGACCGGGAAGCCATGCGACTGAAACGCGCAAATGAGACCCCAGAGAAACGACAGGCCCGGCTCATCCGGGAGCGCGAGGCCAAGAGGCTCAAGAGGCGCCTGGAGAAAATGGACATGATGCTCCGGGCACAGTTTGGCCAGGACCCCTCTGCCATGGCCGCTTTGGCAGCTGAAATGAACTTTTTCCAGCTGCCAGTGAGCAATGTGGAGCTGGAGAGCCAGCTGCTGGGTAAAATGACCTTTGAGGAGCAGAGCAACAGTGCGCTGCATTAAGCTGCAGCCAAGGACTGTGCCACCTCTGCTGCACCTGCCACAGGTGCGCTAGCAGGCTTCTACACTCGGGAGGCTGCTGTGGGTCCCTGGCTGACTCTCCCTGACAGATGGTTCTGGTTTCCTCCTGAACATAGGAGAACAGAGCTGAGAGATGTCTGCCAAAGTAGCCATGGTGGGAGCAGAGTCTGATGATACAGTCTGCTCTGCAGGCCAGTCACAGCCTGTGAACAGAGGGAAAATAAATTAATGTTCATGTTTATTTAGTCCCCTTCTTTACCTGTTGTGCTTTGTCCTGTTCTTGGACCCTTGCCCCATAGATGGGTCTGGGCTGCTGCAGTTCTGCTGTAGGTGAAAGCCTACCTCACTAAAAAGGGATCTTGTTTACTGCAGTATGAATTATGGAGCTGAGGACTTCGATAGTCCACAACTCCTCCAGAATTAAATCCCTCGCAGTTTGCGCTCATGAAAAGGAAGCAAAGAAGGATGCCATCTCCCTGAAAATGGCTGTGCACATCCTTTCTCTTAACACTATCATTATGTGCTTATTTGCAGTAGCAGCCATGCAAAAACTAAGAGGAAACTGAGTTCCTGTTCTAAGATACCCCATTTAAACACTAACAGAAAGGCTGACTGAGGTAAGCAAACAGCAAACAAGTTTGCTGCTTTACTCACAAGTTAATTTTCACTTAAACAGCATTTCAGTTTTGCAAGTGAAAGAGTTGACTGAATGGTAAACAATAAGGGTAGGTCAGTTCTCTAGTACTGTACGGATTTGCTTTCCCCTTTATTCAGTACTGGTAAGGCCACACCTGGAGTACTGTGTCCAGTTCTGGGGTCCCCAGTGCAAGAGAGGCACAGACATACTGGAGAGTGTCTAGCAAAGGGCCACTAAGATAACTGAAAGGACTGGAACATCTCTCATGAGGAAAGGCTGGAAGAGCTGGGACTGTTCAGCCTAGAGAAGAGAAGGCTTGAGGGAGGAGGGGAAGATCTTACCAATGTGTACAAATACCTGAGGGGAGAGTGTAAAGAAAATGGAGCCAGGCTGTTTTCAGTGGTGCCCAGTGACAGGACAAGAGGTGGTGGGCACAAACAGAAACACAGGGCGTTCCCTCTGAACATCAGGAAATACTTTTTCACTGTGTGGGTGACGGAGCACTGGCAGAGGTTGCCCAGAGAGGTTGTGGAGTCTCCCACCTTGGAGATACTCAGAAGCAGTCTGGACATGGTACTGGGCAGCTGGCTGTAAGTGGCCCTGCTTGAGCAGGGGGGGTTGGACCAGATGGCCTCCGGAGGTCCCTTCCCACCTCAGCCGTTCTGTGACTTCATAGTAAGCCGAGCTTGTTAAACCATTTCAATACAACCAAAGGCAACACTGCTCATCTAGGACCACGGATCACACTCAAGTTATTCGTTCTCATAGTAAATTCCTCTGTGAGCAACAGTGACTTTCAGTGGTCACTGCAGATAACACTGTGGGGCAAGGGGGGGACCATGAGTAAACAGAACCACACAGGTAGAAAAGAAAGTTGCTTTTGCTTCCACACTCAGCAGCAAAACCAATGAAAGGAACGTGAAAAAGGGGTGAGCTACAATGGGAAGCTACAGTAAGCGAGTCTGGAAAAACCTGCCAGAGGGTAGGGAATTTAAACCTTCTTTAGTTTATTCAAGAGGTAGCCAAGGCAAAATGTGATCATAGTCTGTACCTATATGAAAAGGTTCCCATTGCTAATAGAAATCATTATGAAACTACACAACTATGGGAATTAAATCTAGGCATGTTTAAACTGGAAAAGGCAAAACATTAGCACAGAAGGACTCATGGGAGGGCAAAGGGGTGGTACACTCTCCATTATTTGGTTTCTTTAAGAATGAGCATCTAAAAATACATGCTGTAGCTTTGTGGTTTCCAAACATCAGCCCACCAGACACTGGTGTGCCACACATCTATGTTTTGTAGCTTGAAGACCCCTACTGCTTTCGTAGCATCTCCAGTTAAGGTCTGCACTACAGTTCCATGGTGGTCTAAATATGTTGGCAGCTACTGTCTTCTCTCTGATGGCTGTTTCTCTGCATTAAGTTAGAAATGGTGACCACAAGATTCCTACTTGAGATCAGAAGAGTAAAGTTAAAACAAGAAGCAAAACCTTTTGACCAGACTACTTAGAAACCTGATTTTTCCCTCTTTTTTCAGTTTGAAAAACTTTTGATTGAAGCCTCTTAAAGCCCTAGTTAATGCTTACAATAGTGGCCTTCAAAGTGCATAATGCTGCATTTTTTTCATGATAATGATCTAAACTTACAGACAGTCTTGTGGACCCTTGCTACAAAAAGCATTTAATCTTTTCAGTGCTGCAGTTTCCTCCACATGCCACTGTAATCTCGTTTCCTCACCTTACAGAAGCTGTTTTAACATGTCATTCATCACATAGAAGTGACATCCAGGAGCCATCCTTGCCTCTCTCACTTTGGGAAAAGGCATCAGATCTGGAAAAGATCTATTCAGATCCATGTTCCCTTTTCTCCGAACTGATCTCTCCCTTTAACTCTTAACCTCTGTCCATTTTCATACTCAAACCAACAGAGTTTGCTTCTTGCAATATTCGCTATTGCTCTATCATCTTGTGTGTTTTGCTTGTCTAGCAGACGTAGCTTCACTCTGCAATCTGCAGTGTCACTGGTAGCTGATCATTATTCCAAGGGGTTCAAGAGAGACCACATAAAAGCAGAAGTATTTGAACACAGAATTATGGCTTATAATCCATCTGTCAGACAGCCTTTACCTTGCCCTTGTCACAAGTCTCCAGATCACTCTGTGTAAGAGAAGAGAAGCCACATCCTAATGGTCACTGATGCTACAGACGAGCAAAAAGTCTCAAACACCAAAGGAAAAGCTATTGGTTTATATATAGATATATATATATAGATATATACTGTGTTTACAGAGTCAACAAGTTAAATGCAATATTCATAAGAGCATTAACAATAAAAATACAATCTGTGTGTAGCCAAGTACAGACTTAAAATGGTAAAACAGGAAAAAGGATCTCACCAAAAGTACAAATATACAGTACAAATTGATTTATTTAAAACAGTTACAAAAAAAGCACAACAAAATAGAGATTATCCTTAGAATTATTAATGCTTTGTTAAAGATCAGGTAGGAGGAAAGGGGCAGGAACAAGGTCGGAGGGGAGCACCTGACTAGTTCTAAGGCTTTAGATACAATGCGGTCGGTTACATGTTAATACAGCCATTACATAACTGGGATTATAGTTGAGGGATCAGCACTTATCTACAAAGACCTCCTTGCCTCAGGGCAGCCCAGCTGGTTCCCCCAGTTCAACATGTCTGTTTTTCTGCTTTGCATGGGCAGACCCTCCCCTGGCGCTAAGGTGCCATGACAGCGGGAAAACAACTAGAATGTGCACGGGTGCATTTGCAGGGTGGAATGGCAGCAGCCTAGAAGGACGTTAGGGGCAAGTCCTGTCCTCCATAGACAGATGTGAAGACCGTGGAAGGGCCTTGACCATCAGCATTTTAAACCATACATGGAACACACCCCGGGCCAAACTCTGTACAGAATGTGCATTCGTAGCCATCTTAGCAGCTTCTGCAAAGTTTCAGGCCCTAGGACAGCCTGAAAGACAAAGAGCAATTATGAGTGACGCTAGGGAAAGGCACATGTACTGCTGTGGGCAGGAACTAGCATTTGGGCTACTCAAGCTGCTGTAGTTTCTTTTACAATATTTTCTGAGTAACAAGGACTGTTAGTTCTCTACAGGGGAAAGTGACTTCAAGTGGCGGGGGGGGGGGCAGGGACACTTAATGTGAAAAGTGCATTATACTTGCGCACCTGCTGGAAAGGGGAGGCAGAGGGGCCTCTGCAGCTTTCCTTCTTTCCAGACAGAGCTTCCTCTGCATAGTCTGGTAGTGATGAGCGCTCATCGCTTGGAGCAAGTCTCACGTTCCTGGAGCAACAGTGTACACATAGCCTAGAAACAGGCCTGGCCTCTGCTGGGCAGCTGACCCAAGGAATGTTTCGTGAGATGGGACAGATGGCTACAGACATCCATTATTGCATCCTACAGACTCTTGCCACAGAGTATGAGCTGGATAAGACCACAGCCAGGAGGTCTCCTCCTCCGAGTAGGACAGACCACAGCTCTCCTCCCCTTCACAATAGCAGCAGGAAAACAGTATATTTCTCTGAGAAGCCTGTCACATCTCTGCCAGCAGAAAAGCCCAGATAGATAACCATCTCATTCCGAAGTCTTCCTGGCTTTATCTCCTCCTTTCCCTGTAAACCTAAGAAATAAAAGCCTCCTCCGTGGGCTCATTCATAGCCTTTCTGCCTACAGCAGAGCCTGTCTCGCACACTATCTCAAGAGAGCCTCAGTGCTCAACACAACTACCACCGCAGGTGCTGAGCAACACAGCCCAACCCAGTAAGGACAGATTCCAGTGATTACGAGTACTGCTAAGCTGGGCCAGGGGGCCACCAGTGGCCCCCTCCTGCCCACCACCTTTGGGGCAAGCAGCCAGATGCCCAGACTTTTCATCTCAACGCCCCGCCATGAGATGTGCCCCAAACCGTTGCTTCCATAGAAGAGCTGGCAGCTGAAACGTGCACAACAGTGGGACTGACAGGGAATCTAGATAGAAGCACCGAGGTCCAATTCACCCTGGCCTGTTCTACAGAGCTCAGAACTGCACTCAAGACATGCCCAGCTAGCCAAAGTCCAGGCCAGCAGCCAGGTAAACACCAGGGTGAGCACCTTCACCGCCCTTCAGCTGCCTACAGTACAAAGTTATTTTAGCCACACAGCATCTTGCCTCATAAATCAGTGTCTGCCCTTTCAGACCACTGTTCTGTGCGGCTGAGATCTAGGAGTAGTAGTTACAGTAACACACATACATGAGATAAGGCAGGCTCTCCAAACCCTCTCTCTAAAAGACAGAGACTTCTGTGTTCAAGAGATGCACATGAGGGGCTCTGCACCCTTCAGCTGCTCAGACATTCCCTCTATGCATGCAACCAGCCCGTCTACATTCACAAACCATACGTATGCAAGATCCCTTTCTTAGCTGCCTGTCACAGCTCTGCACTCCTCTGCATGCACCATGCAAAGAACAGGCAAGAGAACCCAGGCTCCTCTGCCTTCTGCCTTTGGCCACAGACACCCTGGATATCCTGAGCATTAAGTACTAACCAACATTAATCGAGGTCTTTGCGTAGGAGAGTCCAATGAACAGCAACTGTGAAACACACAAGGTGATGAGGCCAGGCACCTGGGCCCAGACAGTACTTTTACTGACAAATGGTGCCATGAAAACAGCATCTGTTCCCACAGCTGCTGCATCCAAGGAGGCAGAATCTTCACATGACAGCATCACCATGACTTCATACGTTTCAAATGCAGCTGATGAGATCAGAAGCAGTGTGTCATTTGGGGGAAGCCACATGTGACACAGGCAGCATCCTCATTCTGGAGAAACCCCCGTGAGGCACAAACACTGAAGGCATGAGTAGCGCATATCTCACCTAAGGCCTGAAAAGAAACTGTCCTGGTGCAGACATTTAAAAGGCAACAGAAACGGCTAGCAATGTGCTAGGAAAACAGGACTGGCAGCCCGGATGGAAAGGACATTCTGGAGACTCTCTAATTTGCCTAATACCCAGGCAGAGCACCCCTCGGTCACACAGTCAACTGAAGCCAACCAATTACAGGACACGTTCCTGGAGAGTGTGCAGAACAGCCCTGAGACACCGCCACTGCAAGCTGACTGAAGGACGGCTATGCCGAGAAGAGGTGCTGACACACAAGCCATTCAGGGAAAGAGAGCAGCAGTGCCCTAGCAGTCAGGCATGCCTGACAGAAATCTTCAGGAAGATGAGAGAAGGGAGATGGAAAACGGTACGCTGAACAACAGGAGCAGCATCGGGACTCTAGCAGGGACCTGCACACTGAAAAGAAACCCTCTCAAAAGCCTGGTCCTAGCACAGAGATGGGCACCTTAATACAAGGAATACTTAACCCAAGTTAAGTCAGTGAAGACTCTTATCCTCAACATAATAGTGACTATTTTTTATTCTAGCTAAGCAGTTAGAGCTGGTGTCAGAACACACCACCAGAGAGGGCAAATTAGTGTAACTACAAGAGCCTTCACTTGAATGGAGTGTTGTTACCATAACGAGGTATTAATATACATTTGTATTAAATCTCACTGTGAAAAAGACTACTCTTGATTTTACCATGTTGTTCTACAGAGGAACTCCGAAGTGAAGCATCAGAAAAACTAACACAAAACCACCCCAAAATGCCCTATGATGCTGTGATATTTTTAGAGTCCCTACATTAATCATAGAACTGTACTTGGCAGAAACTTTGTACCTTGCCTGCACATGCACAAACACTCGTCTCTTGTCTAGAGCTTATTCAGGAAAATGCCTGCAGGGAAGAATTAGCCATCTGGAAAGTTTTCTTCTGATTTAATTACGAAATAGTCTCGGTCTTCTCACAGAAAAAGGATGTGTTTCCATCCTTCCCTAGAGAACGCTGAATATATTTTACTCCAGCTTTAAAAAAACCCAAACACCAAACCCCCAAATCAAACCAAACAAAAAAACCCAACCCCATTCATCCATAGGCTAAGCCTCTGCAAAAGCTATAAGCCTGAGATTTTTTTTTTTAAGTTATTAACATGGGAAGAAAGATTTGATTTGGAGACAAATAATTAAATGTATTTTATAGCAGGAAACTGACACCTCCCATCCCAACTCGTGTCCCATCCCAAGTGCTCAAGTTCCCTATTCACCTACACCCAAACCCATCCTTTTGGTCCTTCCTCTTGAATTTCTGTGATTCATTCAAATCTGTACATTCTTTGCAAGAAGAAAGAGCAGTTGGATTCAGTGGAAGAGACATAAAACAGAACCACCAGAGAAGCATCTCCGCCCTGCCCTCAAGAGCTCCATTGGTGAACGGTCCTTTTAAAGTGCATGTGTGAAGAAAAGGGATACTGGGAGTAGAGCCCCCTAAACTCCAGTGGGGACCCATCTCTCCCTATCATGAGAAAGGAGGAATAAAATCTTCAGCAATTTTATCTGCTACCTTAAGCCGTGTCTGCCCTCCTCATCTCCCCACCTATCCTGAATGCTTAGACCCTGCCCTGCAGGGAATCAGTGATTCAGGGAGGTGTGAGAAAGCCCCAGCCTCCAACCTCTGGAATGCTCTCATCGCAAGCTCATGAGCACATCCCTGTTCTCTACCCCAGCTAGCCTGTTGCTGCTCCCTGAGGCACTGGAGCCCTCTTGATTCCCCAAGAGGAACTGGTCAGCCACTGAACTGGAACAAATCCAGTCCTGCAGGGCAGAAAGCAGCCTTGCTGGTGAACCTGTCACAAAGTCTGTGCAATTTCTCCACCGGATGGTGAGGCTCACCTACAGGGGATGGCCTAGCTCACAGCCTCAAAGGGATCATTTCCCTGCATTAGAACGCCCTTCAATAGACAGCTTGACCTCCTGGGGAATGAAAGAGGGACGGAGCAGAGAGGGCCGAGGCTCCTCTGCCTGCATGCTGTATCTTTGGAAGCCTGGGGCTGTCCAGCTGTGCTGACTGCCAGTCTCAGGCTGAGAGGGTTCTGCATGAGAGCTCTGGGCTGTGCTGTCCCTATCTGTGTGGCTCTTCCTTTCAGCAGCTCTGTCAGACGGTTCTCTGGACCCCTGAGCTGTTCTTTCAGATCTCTCCCTAGTAGATATCAACTGGTCTGTGAGAGGGTAGTTAGCCTGAGAAGCCGAGTTGCCATTCATGCTCTGTAAACTGATTGATATGCAGACGTCGCCCACTTGCAGCCTGTGACACGGCAAAGCAAAGAGCTGAGCAGTCCGCCCTGGGCTACAGGAGGACCAACCCTGGCCATACACAAAGAAGGGATGCTCTGGGGGCACATCAATGCTCACTTTACTTTGTTGCTCCCCAACCACAAAATGCAGTGTGACAAGCCCAGGCCACTGGCTTTCCTGAATATCCACCACGGTGCTGGAGTCGATCTTGAGGCCCCCGCTCACCTCCGCGCTACGAACAAAGTCTTGAGTCTGCAGGTCCTCTACCCGCTTTAGCTCTCCTGTAGCCAGCTGGATGATGGCTCCTTTCATGAAGTGAGAGGGCAAGTGTGAGGAGCTGGGTGGCTGCAGCTGGACCAGGTCCTTTTCAAGCACGCTTCCTCGAGCCTGTCCATCTGGGCTCCGCCTCACCAGGGTTTCTGAAGTGGAAGACCTGATGGGCTCAGATCCAACGGGAACCAGGACTGGCTTGCCGTTGGCTATCACCATTCCTTTGGTTAATTGTCTTTGTCTAACCGACTCTTCAGGGGACATTACATACGGACTCCTGGACTGGTTTTTCTCAGCAGCAGCCCTTTCCACCGTGTTCCTCAGCGCGTCCTTTGACTCCCCCTGCTGATCAGGGATATTATGGCAAAGGTTTAAAGGGCTCGGGTCATCTTTCCTCTGGGCTGCCAGAATATGATAATCCTGAGATGCCAACACCCCCACCACCCTCTGAACCTCCAGATCAGCGTCTGGGGTGCTTCTGTGAGCTGGCACAGAGACGTCTGTTCCCAACGTCTGGTAACCTGAAAGGAACTGTCCATCGACCATACATCCCGCTGCAGCCCCTGGCAGACAGTCTTCAGCTTTACTGCTGGCAGAGTCCACAGCCTCGCTGGTCCTCCTCACCACATTATGCTCCAGATGTCTCTGTCCACCATTGGCAGCAGCTACCTCTGAACTCAGCTGACTGTCTTGCTGAGGAGACTCTGGGCTTCCACCTGCTGTAGGTGTCTCATATGCTGAATACCCTGGTGGGAGGCGGGACATCTGATAATAAACAGGAATTCTACCTGGTGCAATATCTAACGGCTGGGTCCCAGCATGGTGCTGCATCTGGCCAGAAGGAGAGATTGCAGAAGCAGATTTGTTGAAGGTGTGGGTAGGAGAGGTAGTCTGGGGGGAAGGAGCGGCTTCTTCCGTGAAGAGAGAGGCATATGGCACAAAGTGGGGGACATGAGAGGCGGTGAGGTTGGTGGAAGGAGACAGGAGAGGACTAGGCAGGAAGCCAGGAGGGACAGCATAGGGCACTGTATAATGCGAGCCGATGAACTGTAGGGACGTTGGAGGGATCTGCGCGTAGTGGACGGGAGGGTAGGGCACCCCCGGGTGCTGGATTATTGGTGAGGTCACATTGAAGGCAGGGGGCAGGGGGCTCACGTTCACCACGGGGTGCAGACCCGTGGGGGAGAAGGTGGCGGGTGGCACTGCCACTTTGTAGAGCATCCCATACTGGTCCACCGTAAGCCCCGCCACTGCTTCTGTGGCCTCGCCAGGGCCATAGCGCAGGGCCGCAGGACCCGGCCCAGCCGTCCGGGCCCACTCGGGGCCCTCGCCAGAGGCCTGGGCACCCCCCGCCCGTCCCGCCTCGGCGCCGGTGCTGGCAGCGGGAAGTTCCCGCTTCTTTGGCGGGAGGCACTCCTGGCTCCGCTCGTGGCCCGCTCTCATGGTGCCCCGCGGTGTCCCGGCAGCCCCGGCCGCGACGCTCGTTCATGGGGGCACCCGCAAGGGCTGCCACACGCCGGCTCCCAGATCCCCGCTGCCGGCCGCCGCCTCACCTGCACCAGGAACAGAGGGAGCCGTGAGTCTCGGGCCGCTGAGGGCCCCGGGGGCGGCGGGGGGAGCCCCCGGGGCCGCAGAGGGCTAGGGGGAGCCCCGAGCCTAAGCAAGGCGCCGGCCCCCAGCCCCCGTCCAGGGCTCCGGCCCCGGGGACGGAGGGCGCCCGAGCCCGGTCG
>NW_010973104.1:211651-211936 GCF_000737465.1 Haliaeetus leucocephalus | reverse complement strand
CGGCCTTCGGCCTCTCGTCCGAACGTACCCCGGTCCGGTCCCGAACCCGCGCTCCGGGCGGCCTTCCCGCTCCTCCTGGTGCCGCCAGCGAGTCCTGCCGGCCGGCGCCGTTTCTCGGCCTTCGCCGATTTTTTAAGGCGACCAAAGGTCCCGGGAAGCGCAGAGAGAAAAGCTGCCCGGAGCGGGGGCCGGTGCCGCAGCCCCGTCTCCGGATCCCTCCTCCGCTGCCCAGGCCAAGCCTCCCGCGCCCGGCCGGCGGCCGCGGCCTCGCCCACCGCCCAGCCG
>NW_010973104.1:155953-210785 GCF_000737465.1 Haliaeetus leucocephalus | reverse complement strand
GCGACTTCTCGCGGGCCGCCTGCCCGTGCCGGCCGCGTTCGGCCCCCCCGGCCGCGGCCTGGGCCCCCCCCGTCTCCGCCCGGCGGTCCGGGGCCCGTCTCGGACTCTGCCCCACGCTTCCGGGCTGGCCCGCTGCCTCCCGAGGCTCTTAACGTGCTTCGGCTTTTGCCCATGGGAAGGTGTTGCTGGCAGGATCTTCTCTCACCCCGTGTTACTGGGACGCGGATGATCTCGCATAGCGTTTCTGGAAATGGAACGCGTAGACCTGCAGAAGTTCCGTCGGCGCGAAACGTAGCAGGACCTCGTCCATGCTGGAGGCCGGCGGCGGCTGAGGAGCAGCTTGGACGTTTCTGTCCGTCCTTCCTTTTGTATTTTATTGCCTGTGCCGCGCAGCTGCTCCGAGTGTTACAGTTAGCGTTTCTGTAATACTTACAGTGTTTGCGTGTTGTCTTTCTTACAGTTGCGTGGATTTTAATGGAAGCATAAAAAAATCTATGATCTCTGGCTGAAGGCATTTGCAATAAACTGCGGGTGTGGGTCTGTGTTAGTGGTAGACTACTGTTTGAGAATCAGTCTGTAAGACAGTTTCAAGTCCCTTCTTCAAGGTTGGTTGAGATGTCTCTCTTCTCTCACAAGCTAGAAGACAAATTAGAAGTTTTTTTTTTTATAGTAAGCATTGTTTTTAAAGTTTGCAGGTAGAACAGTTGTATGTTTTATTGCATTGTAAATGATGCTGAAACATGTTTAGTGATGTGTTTTTAGTTTCTGATGCTTGAAGTGTTGATGGAACAATATGGAATCCTAGTGGAACACCTTTGGAAGGGTGGCACTTCACATGCATGACCAGAAAGTGTGTTTGGCCCATACTGGCTTAAACAAAGTAAAATATATGTGTATTTTCCTCGGCATAGTATCCCTAGCATCTTACATTTAAAATGGCAGAGATTTTTGTGTTCTTAGGTTTTCTTTTCCTCTTTTTCTTGTTCCACTTCTATGTGACACTGCACAACTAACTGGTTTTTGTGTGCCTGTTTCCCCCCACCCCCAGCTGCACTTGTTATTTTTTCCTTTGTTTATTTGCATGTCCCATTCTATTGCCAAATTCTTTCTTTTGCCTACTCCTGTACGCTCTGGTATTTGGCACAGGATTTGAAAACTTTACTGGGTACCTGAGAGCTCAATGAAGGCTAGAGATTTTGCGTTTTTTCTGAGGGGTTCAGTGTGAACCTCTTGATTGGCGGGAGAAGGAAGGGAAGGTATTTAAACTCCTGTGAGTTGAGAAGGGGAACGTTGGTCTGGGGTAATTGTTTGGTGAAGGGACCCAGCTTTTCTGTCTCCAGTGTGTAAGTTAACTTCAGATTTCCTCCTTTTCTGATTTAAAAAAAAAATTATCTTCCTTTTTTCTTTTTTTTTCTTTTTTTCATTTGGTGGTGGGTTTTTTTTTGTGGTTTGGTTTGGTTGCTTTTGTTCCTGACTGCTGATCTGATTTTTAATTTTTTTTTTTTTTTTCCTAAAGGTGGTGTGATAGGAATAACTGCACTGGTTAATGCAGTTCAGATTTGGAAAGTCGCCTTTCAAAGTGTAAGGGCTCATAAAAATCTTAACTGCTTCTAAAGTTGATGGCACTCATTCATTAAAGATTCTTGTGCCACTTCAGTGTGAATATTTGTTTTTATTTTTGAGTTGGCAATGTATGTAACTTCAGGGGATGGGTGGTTTGATTTCTTGGTATTTTTTAATAACAGGGCTGAAAGGGATATTAATTTGTTCTAGGTGATACTCAGCTGTTCTCTGCGGAGAAGGGTCTGGTCTGCCTTGGTAGCAGTATTACTTCATTGGATGAGAGTTTTGGAGTTAATAAGTGAATACATGATGAGGCTGTAACTCAAAAAACAAGAGTTACAGTAACGTGAGTACAAGTGAACCTGCTAATACTACAAGTAGCAGTATTAGTCTTTATCTGCTGTTTGGCAGAGATGCTATAGGTAAAATCTAAACTCAGAACTTCCTAGGGCATAGCTGAAGTTAGGTGGTATATTGTAAAGTTTATATTAATGAATGTAAAAATGTGGCATCTTGTCTTTCATCTGGCATTAACCAAGGTAAAGAAAGGTGTGGGTTTTTTTGTCGCAAAGTAGTAGCTAATTTTTTTTTTAAACTCTGCAGGAAAGTGAACAGGAAGTAAAATAACCGGATTATCTTGCAGATCAAAATAGTTAGGAAACTAGAAGCAGGTCAGAAATACAAAGTTAATGTAGGTCAGTGGTGATTGAAGTATGGAAACAGAAGCCAGGAAATTTGGAATTCTGACCTCATCTGTCACGCTGATCAGCTGTGGAGATGTGCTAACTCTTCTTCCAGTGCTTCATTCCGTAGCTTCTAAAAAAAGGGAAACATTTATTTTCTTCTTTGGCAGGTGTTGAAGTTAATATTTGTAATGGTTGAAAGCTCAGTCCATCTTTTGAAGCCAGTTCAGGAGTGGTTTGGTTTGGTGTGTATGTATTGTTGTGCAGGAACGGGAACCTCATCAAAAGTGCTTACCTAGTCTCACTAACTTCTGTTGTTGGGCTGTAGCCACAGGAAGCAAAGAAAAGAGAGGTAGGGCTGCATTGTTTGACATGCTCGTAGGATCTGTTAAAACTGAAGGTCTTGAAGAACAGTGTAACATCCTCTGTCACTATCCTGTATCTCATCCTCCTCTCAGCTTCTGAACAGCATGGTGGCTTGCCTCTTGAATACTCTTGTGCTACATTTCTTGGTTTTTTTGAATGTAACTGGAAATGGGACCATCACTTCTTCTGAGACTATTTTTTAGCTCTTGTTTTGAGGCAATTTTTTTCCTTACTTGACCTCTTCCCCCTGCATGCTGTCCTTGTATAATGCAAAGTATAATACTGATGCCTTTTATTTTCATACTGTATTTTGAAGCCCCCTGCTGCCTTAATTTCTTTTCGATTTTCTGATGTTACTTACTTTCTAGTTCTCTGTTGTATTAAATAGTTTTTTCTCAAGAGAAATTACTTTTCCACTTGGAATGTTGTATGGTTGGTTGCTTTTTCTCTCAACTCTTTTGTGTTGTCTTTGCCCTTCTTTGCCCTTCTTGATGATGATGGTGCTGCTCCTTGCTTAGGTGTTTACTGTTTTCTGTATAAATATTGATAATACTAGACCATATACCAATATCTCTGCTTTTCTTCACAGCTTCATCTCTATTTGCAGTGTGTATTTCTGTTTTTACTGCCAATGTGTCTTTTTTTTTTTTAAACTATCTGGTAGAAGTGTGAAGCCCACTGATAGTAGTATGGAGTTGAGGCCATCAGTATTTTGTACTTAACCATTGCAGTTATTCCTTTCATGTAGTCCAGATGTATCTTCTGCTTTTGTGTACGGGAGGCTTGATTCAGTTACACTGAAGCAAGTAGGGGGAGTTCTGCTACTGATGTCAGTTGGGAGTTGGGTCAGGCTTTAATTATGTAACTTCCCAAAAGCTGGTTTTACTTGATGAATGTGATTACTTATGCATGCGTTGGGGTGGAGCAACTTAAATTGTGTATTTTAAATGTGTTTGAAAGTGTATGCTTCTTCAGTCTTGGGTTGCTTTCTAGGATGAACCGAGTTCAGAAATGCTATTTACAGGTAGAGCTATAACTGGGTATGTATCTTACCTGAACTGAAAAATTCAGACAATTTCCCCAAACAGTGAAGCCTTTCTGTGAATAATTCCGTGAGCTCCTATGGGTTTTATGCCTTAATGTTTCCAGAATTCAAGGCTAAATAGTAATGGAATTTTAAAACACGTCTGATAATTTGATAATTTGTCGTAAACAAGTTGTTAGGCAACTTTATTGTATTTATTTCATTAATATATTGAAGGAGTAGGTGTAATTTATTTTTTTTTTTACATGTAAGCTAACATTTCTGAATAGCTTCAGGAGGGAAGGGTCTCAACTCAGTTACATGTTTACGGGTAGTAAGTCCTTTTGTCTTTACGCTGCAATTCCTGATAGAGGAATATAGCTTGGCTGAAGTACTTGAGCAATTTTACATGTGGGTTTTGGTAATATTAGATGCTTCTTGTAAATATAAAAGGATATTTGGTGAATGATCATATTTGAATTTGATTGTATTGTAAGAGAGACTTTTAGTGATGTTCTATACCTAAAGATTTTTGGCATAATGGCATGTTGAATAAAATCTTTCACTTTAAACATGACAAGCTTAACTAGTAAAAGACCATAAAAGGGGAGACAGTAGTGCTTTAGAAGCATAATTTAGACAAAACCGAAATGTTTTTAATACATTACGATTTTTGTTTTCTTGCTTAATTTTTTTCACTTTTGGGTAGTTTACTAGGAATGAGTTGCATAAAGAAAGAATGCCTTTTTTTAATTGGTTCAGGGGAAGAATTCATGAATAGCAGAGGGAGGAGAATCACTGAGCTAACACCTCTTGTGCAATCCAGAGACTAGGAAAAAAGCTGGAATTATTTTTTTAGAGGAACTTAGACACCAGCCACCTATACCATTGGAACTAATATGAGTTAGGTATCTTAACTCTTTCAGAAGCTTTGATCTTGATAGTAAGTTACTCTAATGAGCAAGGCCTTCAAAATGAGAAGGGGGAAGCAGACTTGGTGAGGTGGAAGGAATCTGCATTCAATCCTACCAGATACTGTAAATATTAACTGGTAGCCTCTTTCCGGGTATTTGGGGATCATCCCTGATTTCTAGAGCTTGTAGTTAGCAAAGAAATGGCAGAGGGAAACTGCTGCTGTAAACAAAATGAGGAAAGAGGTAATTACTTTAACACAAATGACAAGGCAATTTTTAAATGTGCGAAGAATAAAAACATATGCCTGTACTGGTGAAAAATGTTAGCTAATCCAGAAGAACAAGACCTGCTACTTTGAAGGAAGTTCTAAGCAGCATTTAGCCAGCTAAAGTTAAACTTCAGGTCTGCTATTACCGGTTGATATGGTTGTCCTCTCTCTGGTAGTTATCTTGTGCAATAAAATGCATTTCTGTAATACAGAAAAGTCTGTAAAACTTAATTTTTCATGGCAGTTTTCTATTTGATAGCTTTGTAGTTTTCATCTGAAGCTGACTTTTCTTGATCTTTCACATGGTTCATAGTGTGAATTTCAAGATTCTGCCTCATTTCAAGACAAATTATATAGCTAAAATTAGATGATCACTTAAGTGTTTTAATTCTGAGCTCTAAATTGGTTAATCCTATTTATATTTTGCCTTTGTAATTCTTTAGTATTCTTTTTGTTTTAACTCATTGTTAATCTGTTTATTGATGTATAGCCCTAATTCCTTCCTTTAGTGAAGTGTGTATGGTTGTATATCAAGTCCCAGTAAGATTTTGATACTGTAACTGTTTGAACACCTTGGCAGAGCCATGCTATGGCTATGCTGCATGTTGTCCATACTTCATTTATATGATCCGGAAAGTCATGAATACTTGCCAGTAAATCATCTTCGAGGGCTTGCTGGAGCCCTTTTCCATTTTTCGTGCCTTTTATTATGCTGCAGCTTCCAAGAGTGCCAGCTCTGTATCCACCTTGTGCCCGTCTTGCTGTTACAGCTTGTCATTGTGCTCAGTGAGTCTAGTCGCCAGTCATGGATTGCTTGGCAGTGTGTATGTGGAAAAATGTTTGTTTCCTATTATTCTGCAATCTATCAGAATCCTAGAAAATTGATACAGAAGTAATACTGAGAGTTGATTTGACTAAGGGGATGAAGGGCATGGCACTTCTTATGTGTATTTCTTCTAGAAAGGAACAAGAAAAGTGGAGCCAGTGCAGTCTTTTCTCTTTCAGTTAGTAGTATGGGGTTTTTTTTCTTTAGCTGCACATCTGCAAGTGCGTACTGGTTTGAACTATATTGTGTGAAGTGGTTGCTATCTTGTGTGAATTAATGTTTTCCATCCTGTAGGAATATGCATGTAATCTCGTTGCCTCCATTCTACCTCTTCTGCCTCTTTTTCCACCAAGTTTGCAAAATGCATACTTCTGGCCTGCAATCATGCTACTTCAAGTCATAGCATTGTGGACTTAGTAGTTCAGTTACAGCCTGCCCCTGCATACGAGTCATCCAGATGAGCAGGGGATTGCCCAGGAAGTGGTGTGGATGATTTATTGGGTCGCCGTTCTGGGTATGAAAATACACAGACCTCAAAAAGCTAAAGGAATTTTCTTGGAGAGTGAAACTGAGATTCTGAATTACTTTATTGAGCCTTGTGATACCTGCACAAAACCTGGTTTCTTTGCTCAGGTGGCTTGCATTTAGGATGATCAGCTTTCCTGACCTCTACAAACTGTGGATCTTTGCTTGGTCACCAAGGGGCATATGCTGCTAATTTTGGAGCTCTGGGAGAGATTAACAGGCAGGACATGAAAAATAACTGCTCAGGCATCTCCAGCTCCTTCGTTCAGGGTAGGAAAAATACAGCATGTGCAGCTGTATTTTTTTAATTAGGTGGTAGTATCTGCCCCAGCAGTCTCTGCTGGCTTGGCTTCTCCCAGTTTTGTAGTTAATTTACTCAGTAGACCTTGTGTCAGTACCATCTTGATGCTTGTCACCTGATGTGGTCAGCGATCTAAGACTGCAGTTAAGGTTTTTGTGGGCAACACATGGCTTTTCAGGAGTATGTATTCTGCAGATGCCTCTGGTAGGGGTAGTAGGAAGCCATTCTGTAGGTTGTAGCAAAACTGACCATATTTGTTTCACCTTGCTGCTGCTTGGGATAATGCTGCAGTAACAGAGGCATTTAAGCTATTATGCCTTCAGAATCCCAGGGCAGTCAGTATTATCTGTGCTGTATAGGTGGGAACTGAGACAATGAGGTGGTCTAGGAGAATTGATTTGCTGGTGGTTATGTGGAAGCCATGTCTGATTGTCTTTCAAATGTGACAAAGTGTCTGAGAGGTCCAGTAAAAAGGAAGAACTGCTTAATACTTGTTTGAAGGTTTTTTTGCGTTACATTCCTAAGCAAACTTCTTGATCTATTTTCCTGTCCTTCTTTTCAGTTAGCATTCATAATTAATTTTCTCACTACCTCAGCATGGATGAGATGCATTCTTTGTTTTTTAAAATGTTCCAGTGATACTTAAAGACCATGTGCCTGGAAAGGACTCTGTTTTGTTGCCCAGTATAGGAATATGATACGTAGCAGAGACATACGCTAGAAGTCTGACTGATAACCAGTGTGTAAAGAAAAAAAATTCGGGGGTGGGGGTGTCCACATTTTATATGGAAAAACCTCTTGGCGTTCTCATGTTGAAATCTGTGAGGAATACTCTCAAACTGAAATGTCACAAAACGAACTCATGGAACAAACAGGTAAAATTAGTAATAAATTGCCAATAGAAAGTGAAATTCACCAGTATCTCTGAAGGAACTCAAATTGTTCAAATTGTATATCTGATATGTCACTATCTTAATCAACACTTTATTTACAGCAAGAGTAGGTGGTAGTTTATGTGATGTCAGTTTTTTTTAAAAGGGCTCCAGGAGAGGACCCAGGAACTGCGTGGTTCTTGACAAGTTCTTAGTAAATGGAGAAGGGTTATCTGGATATAAAATTGTTGGATTCTTCAGAAATCTTGACAGACACTCTAACCAAATGTTTTTATTGCATTACAGTGCAGTTTTTCAAGGGAGATCTTATTGTGAATTAATAACTAGCTAAGGAAGAAAGAAAAGTGACCAAGCAATGAGAGAAAATCTGTCTGCTTTTGTAATAGTAAGTGGTTATTGAGAGGTGCTCTGTGAAACTGTACCATTAAGCGTGTTCGTAAAGTGATCTGGAGAAGAGGAGTGAATAGTGAGGTGACAGTTTCACCCTAAAGCTGTGGAAGGATTTTGTGATACTAAGGAAGTATGCAATAAGATGGTAAAACAAATTCATTGTCAATAAATGCAAAGCAGTGCCTACGCTGAAAAGAAATTGCTATAAAGATAAATATACAGTGAAAGGATCTAAATAAGTTGTCACTCTAGCCAGAGGTCTTTGAGCTATCTGTAGATCTTTATAAAAAAAGGTAGCAGCCAAACAGGCAAAGTGAGTTTAAACATTTTTAACTTCTAAGTACAAAGAAAAAAAATATCTTCTGTGTAAACCCATGGTGCACCCACTGCTTGAATAGTTTTTATAGGTCTACTCTTTGTTTAACAAAAAAAAAAAAGTGGACTTCTGAGAGGTGCAGAGCGATATGAAGGAATTGTGCAATGGCCCATACAGGAAGAGATTAGAGTAGGACTCTACTGCCTAGAAAGGGAGGTGGCTGAGGGGTTGATATAATTAAAGGCTGCAAAATCATAGATGACATAAAATCAATTAACAGGTGATGAGTACTTACTTTCTCAGGGTGCAAGGATTTCATTTAGTATCTCTTACTTGGTCAGACAGCAAGTTTAAAGCAAAAGATAATTTTTCATGGAATGTGTAGTTAAACTGTGCAAATTATTACCATGGGTATGAATCAGAAAAAGGTTGGATGCTTTCAAAAAGTGATTAGATAAATCCATAGATCTGTAGAGAGGCGTTGTGCACAAAGATGCTCTCTGTGGTTCAGGAAGTCCCTTAAGTTGCAGCAAATCTTGGAAGTAGGGAAGGTACTGAGGAGATGTACTTTCTCTGTTACTTCCCCTAGAAACCCACTACTTCCCATCCTGACAGGATACTGGGTTAGATCTGTTTTATGCCTTACTTGGCATGGCTGCTGTTGTTCTCTGCAATTTCCCATTTATGCTTTGTAGTGCATCAATACAGGGCAATAGATACTTGATCATGTAGTCTGTTAGTGAGAAAGCTGTCACCATGTCATTTAAATTGTTTGGGTATATGCATATTGTGTCACGCGAACAGTCATGCTTAACAAAATCAGCAGGAATTACCCAAGGTAATTAAAGGTCTGTCAGCATTATAATAAGCTGCGGAATAGTTGATAAATAGGTAAATGTTAATCTGTTCTGGAATGTTTCTGAATTTAAGTGTTCTCGTGTCCAAAGTTTCTTCACACAAAGTTTCTTCTACTTGAAATGTCTGAAACTTAAAAATTAGATGAGATTTCCAGTGCATTAGCATGCAGAAGAATCTTAAAGTTGCCGAAGGCAAAAATCAAATACCTCATGTAAGAATTTGTTGGTAGTAAGAGAGCGTTTTCTTGTAGAGGGGAAGAAAAGCTGACCTGTTGCGTTGCATGGGAATTACTATGCGTGGAAATGCTAGAAGAGCGTGTGCATAAGAAAGGAGCTCAAGCCCCAAGGAATAAGCATGTGAAGTGATTTGTGAGAGGGAGACAATATCTTATTATAGGTGGGTGTAAAACTTCTTTTATGGGAAGATTCAAAGGTATATTTTTTTAAAAAGCTGAATGATTTAATATTGACTTAAAAAAGACCAGGTATGGAGTTGCAGCACAAAGAAAAGACAGAAGTTCTGAACAGTGGAAAATCATAGCTTTGTCTTTTGCCCTTCATGTTGTCCTCCATCAGAGCAGTTCTGAGTTGTGCTGTCCTTATCAGGCAGGAAGCATGTGTGGGACACAATTGCTCTTAGGAAGTAGTTCAGATTGGACTGTGTCTGTAGTAACTGCCTGTAAGTGTGTTACATGAAGTTACATGTAAGTTAGATGAAAACAGGAGGTAGCCTTGTAATTTGGCTATCATCTGATTATGAGTCTTATTCTTTAATTCTTCGCTTTCCAAAATGCTGTTTCTGCTTGCTTTCCTGTGGTTATAAGGAGGAAAAATAATCTTTACAGTGTGGCTTGCTGATTATTTATGCAAGGGTATTTGTAAATATAGACTATTCATTTTGTTCAGTGCCTGGATGATGTTGGGGTGAAATCACGCTAGATCTTCAGTGTTTGTTTTCATTTTACCTGCCTTCTCAGTGAGGTAGGAAGTCCTGCCTTAACACTCATGAAGTATGCAAAGTAAATGTTCATAAAAATCTACACTTAGAATATACGGTGACTTTGTTCAATGCTGTTTTCCCATTTACTAAAACTGTTTAGGCTGTCTGTCCTTTTACTTTCTGTTGTCCAGGGCCAAACCTAACATGCTGAAGCCCTCTATGGGCATACCTATGGAATGTTTTGGTCCCACGGCAGGGAAGGCAGTGCGATTGTACAAGTCACAGGCTGAAGATATAAGTGTTCAGCAGTTTATAAACCCTTCAAATACAGAGTGGTAGCAAACGGACTTGTGATGTCAAAGCAAGTTGCTGCCAAACTTCCATTTGTTTGGAGACATATATAGGTGTTTCAAAAAGCTTCCAAATAATTCTTTCTTTAAAATAAAAAAGTCAGTCATGGTTTTAACTTGTAATAGCCACTGCCTAGCCTGTCTTCTCAGGAATGTTAAAGTTTTAGATCAACTTAACTAGGGTGCAGAACCATAGCATAAGCGTGGTTTACTGCTGGAGGGAACACTTCATCTCTTTCCCACTCCATCTCAGGTCTCCCAAAGCTGTATGTTCTCACTGTTGCCTTTGTGTCTGCACAAGCCAGACTGATGCATCTTAAGACTACTACTCTTGGGAGGAAAGTAGCAAGCTGGTTTTCAGATGTACAGGACACCTCATGTGGTGTACTGTCCCAGGAATGCCAGTGTCAGCTCAATGGGAGAACTGGAACCACCTCTTTAAGCATGAGCCTGGGAAGGAGCGGTCCTAGTGATTACAAAATTATTGCCTGTAGACTGTAGAGTAATATTCCTGCAGTAGTGCTTTTTTTTTAATTTTTTTAAACTTCTTCCCAATTTTCAAACAAAAGCACGGCTTATCAAGATCAGTTTAGAACCATGTGATAATGTGTGTGCAGTAAGTGAGGCCAGGCTTAAAAATTAGGGACTTTAAGCAGACCTTTCCCACCCAGGAAAGAGATTTTTGGGTTTATGATACTGTTTGTGAGAAACACGAGCAGAGTACTTTGTAGCAATCAGAACCCCAAATTGACTGTTGCAAATTATTTGGAAGATAATAGGGAGCAAAATAGAAGACATTTTATACAAATGAATCAATGGTACATCTACCTCTTAAAAGCCGCATGCAGCATTTTGCTCCTTTCCCCCTTCAGAAGGGACACAGGAGAATTGTAGAATGTGCAGGCAAGGCAACAAAGGTAGTCAGTCATGGAAGGGCTTGGATGTGAGGCTGCACTTTTTCAGACTGGGGAGGATGAGGGAAGGATAAAAATGGCAGCGTGTAGAAAAATTGGGAGTATCAGTGGAAACGAACAGTTGGAAATGCAAAACAGAAGAAGTAGCAGGGTCTCCATATGTCATGCAGTGAAGCTGTGGAACTCAAGCTGTGTTCTGCAGAATATTGTTGATTCTAGAAGTTTACCTGCGCTCCAGATGTGTTTTTTATTTCTGGCTTTGGAAGTTCTTGGGCCACAAATTGTTGAAGACTGCAAGAGAATTCTGAGAAAGTATTGCTACATGCTTGCCCTGTTCTTACACTCTTACCTAGGCATTTGCTGTTGACCCAGACGGGGTTCTAAACAGGGCGGAGCTGTGATCAGACTTGGTATGGCCATATCTGATCTGCTTTCTGCCGCCTTTGACTGCCCACTTAGAACAGTGAAGAGTTGGCAGATCATATTCTTCATGTAAATTAGTAGGTTAAGCTGAAGACTACTACAGAAACAAGGGGTCAACTTGAATTAATTAAGAATAGTTTTTATAGGTAATTGAGGCCACTTCCAATATGACAAATTCAGAATAGAAACATGAACCTAAGCATGTTGTAAGGAGTCGTAGAATTTGGGAGGGGGTTGTATCCTAGCTTATTGCTGAATAACATCCTTGGTAGACAAGCCTTGTGCTTTGAGTTTTATTCAAGAGTTTCAGCTCTGAAGGCAGGCTCTAAGGATAGACTTATGCAAACAAGTTTTTGGGGATATGTGGTAGGGTGTAATTAGCAGCATGTTAACAAGTCCCCAGTGATAGCACACAGTTAATCTGGGTTCATCCCTTTTTTCTGAGAGTAATTTACCACAGAGTAAAGCAACACAACCAGACAACAGCTAGGAAGCAACTAGTATGTGTTATATTGGAACTCTAGCTTGCATTAACTCTTGCCCAGTTACCTTGATTTTACATGCCATTTAAATTCATGGTTCTAGTTTCTTTTTTTTTTTTTAATAGTTCTAAGTTGCTCATTCTGAAGTTTCCCAAGCAAGCTATTCATCAGAGGCTTTTTGCGGGCTTTTAGAAAAGTTTTTTGCTCTCTTAGGGTAGGAGAGGTATTTTATTATGTGTGGATGGCGGGGGGATACAGCAGGAAATGGACAGAATTAAATTACCTTTTATTTGAAAAATCTTTGAAACCTTTATGCTTCTGGCTGACTCCCCGTATGAGTGCTGGGGAGTTGTTGTTTTATTTTGAGGATGTGTATTTTGTTGCACTGGTGGAAATAGTCTTCCAATTTGGCCAAATAATATTTGCAAAAATGATTTGTACGTGCTCCTTTGAGACTTGCACTTCAGCATCTGAAATCTCCAAAGACTGTGTACAGTACATGTGTCTCAATGTACTGCTCCTAGTGCTCTGCAGGGTTTTCATGTTCTGTTTGTTGTGATCCTATGATCTTAACTTGCTGCTGAAAGATCACAGTTCTATCGCTATCACTTGTACTGTTAGCTGGAGAGCAGAGGTCTGTGTTAAGGGTTTAACTCCATCTAAGTAAAGGTTTCCCCATAAGCATGTAGATAAGGTGCTGTGTAGGAAGATCTTTTCAGTGTAGGAGCATTACAAGCTACATTAAAATAACATGACTGCCACATTCAAAGGCCTTATTGCATGTTCAAATACTGTTCTGGAAATGGATTTTTTACTACCCCTTGACCGTTTCCGTGATGCGTGTTAGTGTAGCATCTGAATGCGTAGTAAGCATGAATTTATTCATATCACAGTCATGTGAGGAACTGTTATAAATTCACATGGAGAGGCAAGACTAAGGATTAACTTGTCCAATAATCTTGGTCCTACATGTGTCTGCATTTTGGGGCAGAGTTTCCTTATGCAGGAAGAACACCTCTACTCTTGTATTTTCAAAATTGAGTGCTTTGTGTCTCTGCAAATTCAAACCTTCTGGGTATGAAGATGGGGAACTGGAATATGAGGGATCCACGTGGTTTGACTGACGAGACTTAGTGTTATACATGAATTCTGTAGGAGACCAGATTTATAATCCAGACCTACAGAGGTGCATTCAGCTGTCTTACTGTGAGTCCACCTTTACTCATTGTATGTGTACCTCTCTTAGCAGGGGACTTGTTTGCTGCAGAAAAGCAAACTCTGTGTGCTTCCCAGCCTGCCTGTTCTGTGGTGTCATGCAAGCCAGTTACTGCAGCATCTGAATGCGCATCTTTTTCTGATATGGCCCTGCTTAAAACGTATGACACATATGGGAGGACAGTGACCCAGACAATCTGTAGCAGGCTGCCATGGCAACTTTTTACAAGTTGGTGTGACATTATCTGTTATCAGAATGGCTTAGTTACATTCGCAGTCTAGCGTGGATGAAAGAAGACTGTAGATATGCTTGCATAGTCTTATCTCCCAGAAAGTCAAAAGTCAACTTTGGTGAGCATGAACTAAAAAGTTCAACTGTTGGAACTTAATTCTAAAGTTTGGCTTTTGTTTGAGAGCCATTTTCTTCTGGAGGGGTACTCAGAAGACTAAATTGCTCTCTAGGTCAGATGGCTCAATCAGTATTCCATCTGAAGTGAAACTGCTTGGGGTTCATGTAGAATACACTTTCCTTGCACACTCTTTTCATACTAGTGCCACCAGACAGTAATGCGATAGGCTTGTTTGTTTTAGAAAGGATTGTTCTGTTTGGGCTGTCATAAAAGGATGGTGTCAACTCTATTTATTTTTAAATGAAGATTCTCTGAAAAGTCCACACAGCTAGGATTGCTCTTCCATCTGCTTTTTCTGCTCACTTCCGTGCCTCTAAGAAGGAAGTGTGTATGGCACAAGTTTGCAGGATTTTTGAAGCATGGCTATCTGAAACACTTGCATGAAATCTTGTGCAAGTTATTAAACAGCATTGCTTTTTGTAAAGGACTTCTGTCCCAAGTTGTCATGATTTTGGGATCAACTCTCTTTGGAGCCTAACTTTTTTGGAGAGAGGCAGATGATGTGAATATGAGAGCATACCTTGCAGAGTGCCACTTCTGCCTGTTTCAGGTGGGGGAGTCACGTTATGTTCACCTGACAGCTAGTCAAAGCATAGCAATTCCTGTTTCTAATGTTCTGGAAAAGCAAATGCGAGGTACAATGAATTCCTCTGGTTTTCAAGTTTACTTTTAACCATGCTACTGAAGCAGTCTGCATTTTCTTAATTCTTCTACTTACATAATTGTAGGGTAAGAAAGAAAAACAAACAAAAAAAACGGGCAAAAGTATGAGACCATTATGAAGCCTTTAGGTACAGTACAAGGTTTACAGATCTCTTTCTTCTCCCAGAGGATGCCAGCCCCCATCAGACTGCGGGAGTTGATCCGGACCATCCGGACAGCAAGAACTCAGGCAGAAGAGCGTGAGATGATCCAAAAGGAATGTGCTGCTATCCGGTCATCCTTCCGAGAGGAAGATAACACATACCGATGCAGAAATGTTGCAAAGCTGCTGTATATGCACATGCTGGGATACCCTGCACATTTTGGACAGGTAGGTCAGAGTTCAATGCTTGCTGTGCTATGTGCATATGCCAGTCTGATTTGTGTGTTTTGGGCACATTGACTTTTTCGGCGCATTCCTAGCTGCGGTTTTGCTGTCTGCTCTTTGGGATGTTTTGAGGTCTGTCTTCATGTATGTTCTGAACCTATGTTAGTTAGTTTTGCCTTTGTGAGATCTGCTGTTTGGAGACTTACGTGTTTTGTTATGAAGCTTAGGGTTAGTCTGCTTTTGCCAGACTGCTCCTCATTGCCTGTGTTTTCTGCAGAGCAGTAGTTCTTAAACCACATTCCAGTACATGCGGATATTTCTAAATGGGTTCAAAAGAGCACTTTGGAGTTCTGTCTCCGATGGAAAATACCAGATGCTTCAAAGGAGATTCTATACCGTTTTCCTCCTAAAGCAATCCATTCTAGGCAGATAAGAGCTGGTCTGTTCCCAGCAACAAGAAAAATTGATATTCCTTATCCCCATCTTAGTGAGGTGACTTGGAGAACGCTGGTATGAGTTTTCCATCTCTTGGCTTATTTTTGATGCACTATTTTTGACACAGGTAGATTGTGGAAAAGGGAGACAGGAAGCTGGAAGTTCTTGATCTACAAGATGTTCTTCAGGTTGAGCTTTTCTTAGTCTTTGGGGCATAGTCTGTTTTGCTTAGAAGCCAGTAAGTGTCCTGTTAGTAGCAATCTAACCTAGGCCTTCCATAAAGCTAAATAAAAAGTCCGTCAAATTGTTGTATCCCTTAAGTAGCTTCATGTCTTGGGAGTCTATCCATTCATGATTGGATTTACCAATCCTGACATGTCTCACTGAAGCAGTAAACTCAAACCACTGAAATCAAATTCCAAATAGTCTTAGTGTTAGGGCTGTGCTATTGCATATAAACTGCATCATCTTACTTCTGCATCGTTGGATTCTTCTCTCAGGATAAGGAGTTGTTGCATAAGAGCAAGTGAATTTGTGTATTATACTGTTCTTAACACTTCACGTAGCCAGACTCCCTGGTCCAAGAGAGAAACTTCCTGTCACAAAAACTAAGGCTAAGTATCTAAGAGCTGTAAGAAGAATGAAAAGTGTTACAGATAAGTGTCATCTAGAATTTCTACATTTGACCTATGTTAGGAACATATTTAAATTTTATTTCATTTATTTTATCTTGTTATTCAAGTATTTAATCCCATATATGGAAGACTTAATTTTTCAGTTTCTGCTTTTGTCAGTAATGGTAAATTACCTCTTCACTCAGTGGAAGAAGGATAAAACAGATTATTCAATACCTATTATTGCTGGGGTTGCTGCATCTCAAACAGAAGCATCTGTGCTGACTGTTTTGGGAACAGAGTGCTTCATTTGATGGCCTTGGTTCTCATGTAGTTCATCAGCTGCACTTTCAGGATGGTATAAGGGCCCAAGCCTGAGAAGGGATTTTAACAAGTATTCTCCAAGTAAGTTGCAGACCTTTGCATGTCCTCAAGGCTTACAACTGGAAGGAATCTTTCAAAGTGCTTATGTTGTGTAGGTGGAATGTAGTTTGTGTGAGTTGGGGACCTGTTGAAGAGACATGCTGTTCCAGCAGTGGAGTCTTGTGGATAGACAGTCCAGCACTGCAGACAGGAAGTTTCTGAGAGTGACAGGATAAATATGCAGCACATATGTTTCGGTGAAAACAGAAGAGAGCCACAGGCTGTGTTAGACATTCTCTCTTAAAGATGTAAGCAGACATCTGACTTCAGCAAACAGTGTGGATGGGGTAACCAATAATAAAAGAGAATTTAGAGAAGGTGTCAGAAGTAGTGAATAGTTGATCTACTTCTTTCCAAGCCAGGGATCCTCAATTTTGACTGAGGATATCTTATACAGAAATACGAGCATGAGCACTGTATTTAGCCAGTGCATGCTGAGATGCAGTGGATGGCAAGCTGTCTCGAGCGTGTGCAAGGGCCGTTTGTGCAAGTTTAGAAGTTGTCAGGCAGCTTGGGCAAATGGTCAAATAACTTTATTATTATTGTCATTATTTCTACCTGCAAAAAAATTCCAGTTGGAAGAGTGGCTATGTCAGTAAAAACTCGGGTAAGTTGTAGTCTGGCTATATGCCTGTATCATATCTGGCTTTACTAATGTATCTGTTACAGTACTGATGTAGCAGATTTTAATTGTTCCTTTGAATGAAATGGATATAATGGTATCAAGATTTCTTCCACTAATTAGACCTAGTAAGAGCTTCAGCTGATCATGTTTCTCAGTATTGCTGTGCATGAAGCTAGTTTGCATGTATTTGTATACAAGTGAAAAAAGAACTCAACAGCCTTTCACAGGGTAAATTTCAATAATATCTTTCAAATTCAAAAGTATTAGAAATATGTCTGACAGTATCTGTTGCAGTCATTAGTTTCCTTCTGCTTTTTCTTAGTCATTCGTCTTCTGCCTTTGTTGGCTCTTACACTGTAGCTTAGATGTCATCAATTCTACATTGCATTGTTGCAGAGGGTTGTATAAGAAAGTATCTTGTAAACCTGAGGAAGAAAATTGGTTCAGTGGTGCATTATTCTCTTACAGAAAGCACTGGAAAGATAAGAGGTCAATATCTAGTGTTCTGTACCTTATCCCTGGTTGATCTTGCCCGTTTGTGCAAGTTCAGTTATCCTTGTGGATGACTGATCTTATTGTTCAGAGGTGTTTCTTTAGTCTAGATTTTCAGCCCCTTTTAAACCTAGCAAACTGAACTTGCTTTCTTTCAAGCTTTTTTTTACCAGTTTGTCACTGGTAAGTCACCTGCACTAGCCAGGTGTTCATATGTGACAACTTCTTGCATAGTTGAGTTGTATGTTCTGATGCCATGCAGTTGTAAGAACTTGTCAGTGGCTAGGCTATAGCACTTACTTTCTCTGGCACTTCAACTTTAATTTTCTTATCAGTATCCTGTACAACTTTACCTTCCTGATGTGTGTGTGCTTCTTGCATCTCACCTGTTTCTGTTGCCCTGTTCAAGCTTCCCTATAGCTAGGGACCATGAAAAACTTTTCATGATGCCCTGCATTTTTGCCTGTGCATGCCCCCTTTACTTCCTTTAAAATGGATCTGTTGCAAGCTTTGTCTGACCCCTCCTTAAACCTATTGTGTATGCTTACTTGCTGCCCCAGCTAGTTTGTAAAACAGACTTACAGGATGTGTTTTTGAGGGGTAGGTCTCTTACCTGTTTTGAGAAGCCATTTCTGCTACCTCCTGTCTGGAAAGTAGATATTGATTATACCTGGTGAGTTATCTGTTAGAGAAAAATATTTTAGTGCATAGTAATGTCAGAATATCTCTGTGGTTGATGTCCCTTTTTGCAGTAAGAAAGTGTTAAGTTTAAAAATGGGTTAGCAATTAAATTCTTAAATAGCTCAGTGCAAGTGGCAGCTATGCATGTTATCTTAGGGATCTCCTTTATGCTGTTGAACACAGTTGACATTTCTACGTGGTGAAAAGGAAGTTTGTAGTGGCTACAATGCATATGATTTTAGTCGAACTTCAGGTTTTCAAATAGAAATTGCAGAGCAGCACAAAAACTTAACTACCTCTGACTGTATCTAAGGTTTACCTAGCTAGCAAGTTAGTTACAGATCATAATAAACAAAAACTGTTTTTGACGACTTAACTTACAGAGCATTGATCCTCTCTGTTAGGTAGATGGACCCATTTAAGCCTGGTTCAGAAGTTTCCAGTGCATATCAAACATGACACATGATCTAGATTTCTTCACGATTTTGTTTTTAATGATGGATCTCTTGTCTCTATAAATATGTTATCTTTTACTTTTGTCATCTTACATAAACCCACATATCTGGTATATCTGGGGTCATGGAAGGCCAACAGTGTCTGGCTACTTCAAGATGCAGGAGCTGCTAATGACTTTCCTGCTGGCTTGCTGGGAGCTTTGGGCAGGTCATTTAACCTTTCTTTGTTTTCCACATCACCAAAATGGGAATAAAATATACTTTTAAAAATGCATTCTGAGAGACCTAAATGAGTAAACATCAAAATTCAAACTGTTTCTCCTCTAGCTAAGAAGTAGTTTAAGCTAATTCTGTCTTTTTTTTTTTTCTTCTTTTTTTCCTTTTTTTTTTCCAGTTGGAGTGCCTCAAGCTCATTGCCTCTCAGAAATTCACAGACAAGCGCATTGGGTATTTAGGTGCCATGTTGCTGCTGGATGAGAGACAGGATGTCCATCTTCTTATGACCAATTGCATCAAGAAGTAAGGGTACCACCTCTCTCTCCATCAACACATGCTTTGAGGTTTCAGGATCTGAAAGTACACTCCTGACAGTGATATTTTGAGTACTTTAGTTTTTGTTCCCTTGTGTTAGAAAACTGGTATCTTCAATCAAGACTGTTCTAGTATGGTACTGTATTGGATGATCCTGTCTAGCTTCCTTGCAGGGAACAGAATATAAAATTGCATTGGTCCTGAAGAGGTGTATGTGGCAAACAACACTTCATTTAACTACTGTTACAGAATGGTAGTATGTGTTTCTGGAGGTCATGTTAAATAAATTCAGGAAGATGAAATAACCACAGTAAGCTGCCTAGCCAGTGCAGAAGACCTCTAATTGTTGTAAAGAGCTCTCTTCCATTTCTGTAAATTAGTTATCTTCCAGCTTGCAGTAGGAAAGAGCCAGGCAAGCAGTAATGCGGCATCAATAAAGGTCCATGCACCTTTTAAATATGACTGAATCAGGATGTTTTTATAACACTGTTAAAACTTTGTAGGCTGGACAGGCTGGCCATTGTATGTCACAAAGTCATATATATTGCTGCAGCCATGTTGTCCTGTGTTTGTTTACTTGACTTCTGCTGACGAGCTCTGAAGAGTCGTCCAATTTCAAGGATCAAGGCTGCATATCCTGCTTTCTTTTTAAGGTTGGCCTAACGGTCCCGATGAATTGTTTTCCTTGGAAGCAAGGCAGCAACTGGGGATATGCTGTCTGCTTGGCATCTTGCTGAAATCAGACAAGAGGGGATGGGAAATAATTTTTTTTTTCTTTTACTACTTTTCTCTCAGTAAAATGCTGTTAAACAGGGACTGGTTTACATCATAGTTTAGTAGATGATGATTGGTGCATTTCCAATAACACTCCTTTTCAAGATGGATGGGAGCAGGAGTGGAACAACTGGGTTCTAGCTGATGTACCCAGAGGCCTGCTTGGTTGTGTGTGGTGTGTCTGGTTTTATTATTGGTTACTTTTAGAACATAAGCCTCCCAGATATTAACAAGTCAAGTATTGATCTTCAGTTAGACTGTGGCCTCAAAGTGCTTGGAAAGAAACTTGACAAAACTGTGGGCCTGAGGATCTGCTAACTTTGGACCTAGTGTCCAGGAGAGGAGAGACACTTGGCTAAAGATTTTTCATTGAAATCTCATACCTGTGAGGCTCTTCCATTAGATCCAGGCTGCTAGGTTAACACCTGTCGTGGTTTAACCCCAGCCAGCAACTAAGCACCACACAGCTGCTCACTCACTCCCCCCCCATCCAGTGGGATGGGGGAGAAAATCAGGAAAAGAAGTAAAACTCCTGGGTTGAGATAAGAACCATTTAATAGAACAGAAAAGAAGAAACTAATAATGATAATGATAACACTAATAAAATGACAACAGTAGTAATAAAAGGATTGAAATGTACAAATGATGCGCAGGGCAATTGCTCACCACCCGCCGACCGACACCCAGCTAGTCCCCCAGCGGCGATACCCTACTCCCACTTCTCCATTCCTATACTACATGGGATGTCCCATGGTATGGAATACCCTGTTGGCCACTTTGGGTCAGGTGCCCTGGCTGTGTCCTGTGCCAACTTCTTGTATCCCTCCAGCTCTCTCGCTGGCTGGGGATGAGAAGCTGAAAAACCCTTGACTTGAGACTAAACACTACTGAGCAACAACTGAAAACATCAGTGTTATCAACATTCTTCACATACTGAACTCAAAACATAGCACTGTACCAGCTACTAGGAAGACAGTTAACTCTATCCCAGCTGAAACCAGGACACACCTCTTTTGACTGTTCATGCTAAGTTGAATTTGTGTGGTAAGGATGTAGTGAGTTTGAACTGGAAATGGGTCAGACTGAAGCTGAGCAAAACTGGTGGACAGCTTCCCACCATCTCAGTGGGTTGTTTATTGCTTTCTCCTTTGGCTTCTGTATGTACTACTTTGTCTTGCTTTTATTTAGACATTAAGGTTTTGATTTATGGCATTTTCTTTCATTATTTTAAAGCAAGACCTAGATTTTTTGATACAAAAAAAGTGAGCACCCTTGTGAAGCACGTACTTGCTATATACACGGCTTTACATAGCTGCTGAAAATTTGTTAAAGGAAGGAAACAAAAAAACAACCCATTTAGTGGCATGTGCTATCTGTTCCTTCATCTGCATGTTGCCATAGCTGCTTGATGTTACAACTGGAATACTGTCTCTTGCTTTTCTGCACGTTGTGCGCATTTGGTTACATAGCACTCGTTTCCCCAGCTCTCCTGTCATGCAATCCCCAGCTCCCCTCGCCTCCCAAACCAGGAACCATATTTCTTACTTTCTTCAACATTGTTGAATCCTGGATACTGTGGCGACATGAGTACCAAATAGTCTCGTGGAAAAGTAGTATAGAAATAAGTTTTGAAGGCTGTTGGGATTGCCATGTGGAAGCTATATGTCTTGTAGTTAGTGTGACATTGGTAGCTGGCCTCATGAATAGCATCTACTGTTAGGTGGTTTAACTTCTTATTGACCACTACCTGCAGCTTCCAACTTGCATATGAATAGTCAGGATTGCTAAACAAAATTCATGTATGGATTATTTTCAAGGTGTGCGAGTGGTGGGGTTTGTGGTTTTTACTCGGGATAGAGGATATGTTTACCTAGATTTTTATATACTGTTTGGTTTGTAAATGCAGAAGCTAAAGCCTATCCTAGAACGTGTTTAAACTGGGACAACCCACAGAGTCACTGCAGGACTGTACTTCATGTTAGGTTCTTTTCTGCATGCAAGTTCCAAAATACAATGTTTTGTCTTTACTTCAGAAGTTTTAATGGGCTTCTTTGTGGTCTTCCCTCGTCTCAGCTCAATCCCTAGATACCCACCTGATAGTTTTAACCAAGTACTTTATTTTTATAATTGAGGATTCTAAGTAGAAGTAGTAGCAAACCCTGTGGTACATGCACTCAAAGCTGCTGCTGTTCCTTAAGGCATGCTCCCAAATAGCTGAGAATCTGGAGAGTTCTGCTGGGCCATGTGTGCAGCTGGTTTGATGACTGTAGATATAGATGCCTTTTTTTTTCTTCTTGTGTGCAGGTTCTCTTTGTGCATGCTGATTGGCTTTTTTTTTCCTTCTCCTTTACAGTGACCTTAATCACAGCACGCAATACGTGCAGGGGCTGGCACTCTGCACTCTTGGCTGCATGGGTTCCTCAGAAATGTGCAGAGACCTTGCAGGAGAGGTGGAAAAGCTCCTCAAAACTTCCAACTCCTATCTTAGGAAGAAGGTACTTCAGGGAACTTTTGAATACTTTATTATGGATTAAAACTCAAGATTGATCAGATACCTGATAATATCTGGAATACTAGATGGCTTGGATCACACTGGCTGAGCGTTTTCCCAGTGTGCAAGACAGAGGTCAAAACTCCCTGTCTGTCTATAGCAGGAATGTGTGTAAGCCTCTAAAAGACAAGCCTCCAACAGGTGAGGCAGTTGTTTCTATTTTGATACTCTCTACCTTAAGGTTATTGATGGTAATGTGAACACCCGCCTGTTCACAGATGTTAACCCCAAACTTCTAGTAATCGGTTTTATTTCTGTATCTTCTCAGATAAGTGCAGAGAAACTTTGATCATTAACAGTGCAGGCTGATATCTGAAGATTTGAACCTATTTGATCTCTTCTGTTGATGATGATGATGACAGTAGTATGTGAGATAGAAAGGTTAAGGGCTTGAAATGGCCAAACAATTATAAATTGTCCTGTTCGCATAGGAAGTGTGCTGCAGCATCTGCAAAGTGTAATCACCCTTGTTCTTTTAAATTTATTTCATTGTTAAGTCTTGGGGAGGGTGGGGAGCAGTACAATTCAGGAAGAGATGCATTGTTACTTCTTTGTCTAGTGTTGGATCTAGAGAGAGATTGGAGAGAAAGCAATGCAAACAGGTATTGCTGTATTCTGGGAAGAGGCCCTCAGTGCACTTGATTCTCAAGCAGCTGCAAAGAATAGTGTCTCCTGTTGCTTCTGCACCCTAGAAGAAGTAGGCAATTTTTTTGCAGTATACCTTTGTTTTTCATAGGACCCATCACCTGCAGGAGGAAGTTATTTTGTGGGGAAAGAGATTATATTCAAGGGAAAGCAAATGAGCCATAATTTGACATAAATTCAATTATTTGCTTCCAATCCATCATCCCCTCCTTAGCAACAGGAAGACACACTGAAGTAGCCCTATTTAAAGGCAGAGCTGCTTTGCAGTTAATATCACGTCTGAAGTGAATAATGTAAAAATCAACCATTGGTAGTGGGAGTATTACTTTGTAGCTCAGTGCTTCCCCCCTGACTCGTGGTAGCTTTATTGAACTCTTCTCTGTGATGCTGTTTAGTATCACTTGTAGTAGAGAGGTGGAAAAATGTACCATAAACTTTCCAGGCCTATGTATGTCATGAAATTCATTATAGTTCCCTCTGTGCTAGATGTTCTCAAAACGTGTATTGTTGTCATTACAGTATGTACTAACAGAGCTGTTTTTCCTGTACAGGCAGCATTGTGTGCTGTTCATGTCATTAGAAAGGTGCCTGAACTCATGGAGATGTTCCTGCCAGCCACCAAAAACTTGCTGAATGAGAAGAACCATGGTAATATCCGAGACTCTACTTAGCAAGGCTATGACATTCCTTACGGGATGGTGCACTTGCTACCTAAGCGTTTTGTTTGGAAGGAATTGTTGAGGTGTATTTGTATGATTTGTTTCTTCCCAATTCTATGCAGTGAAAGCAAATGTCCTTCAGAAGGAAGGGATTTGTATGATTCTGCTAGTCAGAAGGACTTTTACATGGCATGGTGACAAAAGGAACTCTCTCCCTGCTTTTTGATACACTTCAGAGTGGGTGGAATGGGAAAATTTGTGATTTTTATCGAATACGCTGCCTAAAGGGGCTCTAAAGTGCACTTTTTGGGTGGGGTTTTTTGTGTGTCTTCTGTTAGCATAACACTATAGGTTTCTCTGATATCATTTTAGCAGGCATTGCCAGGACTGAGATACCTATGTCACTGTCAGGAAAGTCTTTCTTCAGTGCTGTTTTTCATCAGAACTCCATCATAAAACAGATTCTCACTTTAATGGTCCTTTGCGAGATTATTCTGTTTTAGTGCATTTTCTTGCACAAGTGCTTCTAGAAGATTATTTAAAGAGAAATACTAATATTAACACCTTGACTAATTTGTATCAAGCCTAGTGCTCACTTCCCAAAGTCTTAGTCCTGCGGCACATCTGCAATGAGCATGTGCCTTAATAAAAAAAAAAAAAAAGTGGTTGTACTAGGAGTTCTACAGTAGATGTTTGCAGTGCTGAAAACCCATCACGGGGAGAAGTTCTGTCAAGACAGGGTAGCTATAAGAGCCAACAGTGCTAACGGGTCACAGTAGCTTCCTGAGAAGCTATTGTTTCCTTTTTTCCCTTTTTTTTTTCTTTTTTTTTTTCCCTGCATGTGTTATAAACCTTTGAGGTACAGGACGGTTTGCATGTGGAATGTCGGTCATGTGTGTGCAGCTAGTTTATCTTGATTTAAAATGTGATGATCAGAATGTTTAGATGAGGCACTGCTTCAAATAGGCAATGTTCTGTTAGACTCTGTCAGTAAGTGATGCCTATGTGATCCAACTTGGTAGCGTGAGATCCTCTGTCTTTGTCTCGTGCAACCCTGAAAAGCTGAGAGCTCTTTTGTTCCCTCTGTAAAGATGGGAATGCTCCTCTTCAAGCCTTGGCCAAGCAGAGAATTGAGTCTAGGTTCACCTGAATTCAAGAACCGGATCATCCTTTCTGCTTTCCTCATCCTTAAGTATCAGCATCTCCTTTCCAGCAGTCTTAGCCATGGGCTTTGTATTGAGCTTCCTCCGAAGCAGAATATATGTGAAACCCTTTCAGCATCCCCTTGGGAGGTCTCAGTGATAAGCAGGCAGTGACAGTGTTAAGAAAGCTGTGACACAAACTTTATGGGTAGATATTTATGTACTTCAAAACAGTTTTTGGATAGAACCTGCAGTAGGTCAGAAAGCTGCATAGATTGTGGAATATAAATGCTGTCATGTCTGTAGAAAATATTGCTTATTAAGCAAGCTTCTAATCTCTTTCTGAGTCAGGACTTCTCCACTACAGACTTAACAGCTACAGAAAAATGAGTAACTGAAAAAGCATCTGAGGAGGATTGCTGTGTTACAGCTGAATGCAGATGTAAAATAATGCTCATTGTTGAAGTTGCATGCTTTACAAGGCTATATCTTGCTGACAAGTTATCTAGCATTGACATCTAGTTGAATGTTTTGTAACTGACTTGCCTTTTCTAACTAATTTCAGAGACACTTTGACTGGGTTTTGTTAAGGCAGGGCACAAGCAGCTGGCTGCCAATGTGCAGACACTGGCTTGACCAAGCAGTCTATTACAGTCTTTCTCTAGACTGAGTTTTGAGACCACCTGAGGAGGGTCCAGTTCAGGTCGCATAAGGTCAGCTAGGGTACCCAAATCAGAAGAGAAAATCAGGAAGCATGAGGAACCCAACACCTGCAATGCAATTAACATATATCATCCTTCTAGAGTTTTATGTTTGTATAGAATCATAGAATGGTTTGGGTTGGAAGGGACCTTAAAGATCATCTAGTCCAACTCTGTTACCATCTGACTATATATTTAGTATGCAGATTTCTGCAGATACAGTCCAGTTTCTCTCCTCTATTGGCCTTGAGTTGTAGCTTTAAGACATGAGCACTTTGTTACCTGCTTTCCCTTGGGCACAGCTGCAAGCACAAATGTATTTTGGGGTAGATATGTTGATTCAAGAAGAATATTCTTTTAATGATTTCCTGTTGTTTCCATAGGATCTTTGTCACATGTATGGAGCCAGTGAAATTATGTTAAATGTAGAGACTTTTTTCCCCTCCTCTCCTTTAGGTGTTCTTCACACATCAGTTGTCCTCCTCACAGAGATGTGTGAGAGAAGCCCAGACATGCTTGCACACTTTAGAAAGGTAAGTGTGAACTGGTAATACTGAAGAGTTAATATTGATGCTTTTGTTTGTGGTGGGTTGGCGGGTTTTGAGTATTTGGGTTTTTGGTTTTTTTAACCGATGCATTCTCTTAGTCTCCCTAGTGAAAGCAGTGTGCACATCTTAATAAAAACCTTACAACTATTTGGGTGAAGAATTTAATGATCCTGTCTGCTTGTTATCAAAATTTTTTTTAAAAATCATTAAATTTAGGAATTTTATGTGTATCTAGCCCTAATACCCTTCAATAAGTGGGTAAGTTAGAAAACATCGGTCTTAAGACTGTGCAGTATGAAACTCATCCTAAACTTAGTTTTAAAGTGTCCTATTTGATGTTCCCGTAGGGTTTTTTCCACTCTTTGTGGCTAAATGCATAGTGACATTGGAATCACAAATGTATTAAACATAAAGAGGCAAAGACAGAAAACTGAGGCTTATACCAACACCTGAATGCCTTAACCACAGCCACACAATTTTATAAACTCAGGTCAAAAATATCAATGGGGGTTCTAATTCTGTAGATAACTCATCTCTGGTGCATGCCATATTACGTCATTTTCCATTTTAACTTAAAGGTTTGAGGGTGAACGTTACTATTCCTCCTCTGGTTAGGAATGTTTGCTTCTCCTTCCCCCCCAGCACAAACTTACTTATGCTGTTTGCTGTAACTTGCTGTGCAGTATTATTGCCATATGACACTACCAATAGAAGGGCATCTGAAAATTGCATTGATTGTCATGCTGACTTCTTGGTCAAAGAAGGAGAAATTGAACAAAGCTGGTAGAACAGAACCGGCTGTTTGCTCCTGAAAAGTCTTAAAGGTGCTTATTTATTTGCATGCCCAGTTTACTGTTCTTCCTAGGCTTGTCTATATTATTAGGGATTTCAAACAGTACATCTTTTTGATGCATCTTAGCATTTTGGCATGCATCTTCCCTTGCCCTGATTGTGTATGTCAAAGCAGGAATGAAGGTGTGACTAGGGTCATCTTGAAGGTAGCTATCCCTGCTACTAATTGCTCAGTTAAGGTGATAGTCGTGGGAGAAGAGAGAAGAGCTGAGACCACAAAATTTAGGTACTAGGTACATTCTTTTCTAGCTATCTCCTGTAGTTGTTTATGCTGTGAATGGTATAACATTGATCTGTCCCTAATGCCTGCTTCGTCTGTTTTGTCCCTTTTGTCTATTTGGAATCCTGCTGTGTGTTAGAATGAAAAGGTAAGAGTTAATTCTTCTAGATGGTGCATGCTTGCATTGAATCTGTAGATGTTTGTCTCTTGCGAGGCAGCGCCTCTTAATGCCACATTTGTGATTGATGCCACATGCTTAGTTCAGTTGTACTTGTCTAATGCTTTTTGTGTGCTGGTCTTGTCTTGTCACTAAACCTCTATACCCATGGCAGCCCTGAATCTCAGTTGTGGCCTTTTCTAAACATGAGCCTGCTTTCCTCAAGCTCTCCCTCGTTTGAGGAATACTTCAGGGAATTTTTTTGTGCCTATGCAAACTGTAGCCCTGGGCTTTCTTCTTATTGCAAACTGGGCTTTGTGTTTTGACTGAATCGTGAGGTAACTTTGAGTGATTCCCGAAAGGGAGCAGGAGAGACAGTTACTTAGCTGCCTGTAAGTGGGCTTACTGTGCTGCAAAGAGCTACTGAGTATGGCTGCATTGCTGATGTTTTTCATGGGTGTAATCTGACTACAGAAGATTGGGGGGGTGGCCCTCAACCGATCTCCATGGCTGTAATGTTTCCCTTTGTTTGTTCTGTCCTCAGTCCTGATAACTCTTGCGTGTTAGAAGGCAAAGAAAATACTAATCAGGGTTCCAGGAATGCTCCAGCAGGTCACTCCACTTGTCTGTTACTCTGTCCTAAGGGAACATGTTGCAGCACCCTTTGGTTCATTCCTCTTTAAGGCAGATAATAGGAAATTAATGGTTTGTTTGTTTTTATGAAATGTACGTTTTCAGAGGAGTATGTAATTCCTGAAGAGCGAAGGTAGGAATAGATGATGGGGAAATTCAGCTGGTTTTCTTCTTGCACTGTACCACAGACGTACAGGACTTTAGTCCAGAAAACATTGCCCATTTAGTATGTCCATATGCAGCTGTTGTGCTCTGTAAGTCACATTGTACTTTTGGCACTTTCTGCTACTGTCTGTCCTGAATCTGAAACACCATCTTGATTTGATGTTGTTAGAAGTGGCAACTTTACTATAAGCAATCTCTGATATGGTAAACATTTAGTGTGAATGCAATCCCGGACTCATAGTAGGTATACATGAATGCAGGAGCAGCCCATCTCAAGGACAGGAAAATTAAGTCTTAAGGGTGAATTTGTTGGGAAGGGTTTTGTAGAGAACATTTTGATAATCTGTAATTGTCATGCATGGAGTTGAGAGAAAGAATGATGCTGTCCTGGTGCTAGCCATGCTTCAGGAATGAAAAACCACTTAGTGCAGCCACCATAACACTTCTGTCTAGTTTGTCACCTCACCTCCAGCCAGTGTCTGGGTTATTTTAATAACAACAGCACTGAGAGGGATAGAATAAACTTTCTATGGAAGGAATAAAGCTTTTAGAGCTCTACATGTCTACATCATCCACCAGGAGTGGTTTTTCTTACAGTTGAGTGAAAATGAGTCCAGTTTCTGTCTTTAAACCTTAAGATTTTTCATAGGATGTGTTGGAAATGAGCTTCCACTTCAACCCTGTGGCTATTTTGTTACTCATAGCTGCTTTGAAGGTTTTTGGAGATAAATATTAAGTTTGTTATAGCTTGTTGCTTTAATGATTGGCTTATTTGCCACGTTCTGCCCTGAACTGATTACTTGTTCAGCATGTGTGAGATCTATAGAGAAATTCTGTTACGGTTCCTCAGAGTTGTCCTGACAGATGCAATGCATTGCTAGAGATGCCTAAGATGGAGTTGAACCAAACTTTGGCAAATAGGTAGCATTTCTTCAAAGCTGTGTACAAGTGTTGAAAGGTAACTTATTTCTATGTGTAAATGTCTACTGGGAGACCAGTGCCATCAACATCTGAGGAATCTGAACTACTTCTGAAAGTTTTTTAGCCTGCACAGTTGGAAAGAAACTTTAAAATATGAACAGTGTAAGTTGATGTGATTTTGTGCTTCCATCAGTTTCTCTGCTATTATGCAGAACCCTTCTAACAGCAGTGAAGCAAAGAATTCGGTCCGTTTAGTATTGCTGCTCTTGCCAAGAAGTTTGGGATGAAGAGGGGGAGAACAGACCCTGGAGCTACTTGCAGGGAAGAAGTAGTCTAACAACAGAGCCCTGGGGGAAGGCTGAGGGAAATCCATTCTCAACCCTATTTGGAAACTCTTAGAGAGGAAGCAGATCACACAGCTTTTCTTTCTAGAAGCTAAGCTGGATGGAGTGTCAAACTTGAAGGAATTCCTAATAATTTACTCTAATCATAGCAGTACAGGACTTGAAAAGATCAAAACTCTTCACTATGCCTGATGCTTCCATGGAGATGTTGCTGAAAATGAGTCAGGACCTAATGTAAAGCCCCCAAGCGAAGTCCTGGAGTTATACCATTTTAATAGTCCCAGCACATCCCCTTTTCATGAAGAGACGGGTTTAAGTTGGTATTTTCTCTCTGGTCTCAACTGCTAAGCTCTGGTAGATTTAGTACTTTAAAGATACAATACAGTGCTCAGGTCCCAGCTTAACTGTTTCTAGTTGTGCCTTAGCTAAGCTGTAGGTATTCATATAACATCAGCTCTAGGTATGCAGGTTGAACTTTGTGGAAGAATCCATAGACTGACTTGCTTTCAAATACGAGATTTGTTCTTGGACCTGTACTTCAAAGCTGGGAGTGGGGGGGAGGGAACGACACCCTAATATGACATCTCTCTTCTTCACAGCTTGTTCCCCAATTAGTTCGTATTCTGAAGAACCTTATCATGTCTGGGTATTCACCAGAGCATGATGTGTCTGGGATCAGTGACCCCTTTTTGCAGGTAAGAACTGATGCAAACAGTGATTAATAGCTTTAAGTCTAGTGCTGTGTTTTGAGACATAGGTGTGATGATGTGGTTACCTCAGGGCAGCTGTGTTGATTTTAAGATTTTGTGTCTTTTTTAGAGCTGATTGTGCAAATGTTCTTCACCTACCTTAGTGAAAGACACCTGCCTTAGTTTAAACAGCAGTTGTAGTACCTTATCATGTTACGTGAAGTTGTGACAAAAGGAAGATGCAGCAACACGTGTTGGTCTTGCAAGGCTGTGGGTAGTGGGAGTACTCCAGTTCTGGCTAGTGGGAAGAAAATGAGCACAGCATAAACCTGTTTTTCTTGGTAAAGGTCTTATTAAGGATAAGCATTTTGCTTAGGAAAGGAAATCAGCGGCTTCTTTTGCTTCTTTGGCACTCCTCAGGAATTGTACTGGGCATTTCATGGCCCCCATGTAAAACACTGCCATCCGATGAGCTTTTCTTTGCTTTATTTTATCAAACAGGTACGAATCCTGCGGTTGCTAAGAATTTTAGGGCGAAATGATGATGATTCCAGTGAAGCAATGAATGATATACTTGCACAGGTGAGGTCTGCAAGGTTGATGAGCAGCTTAAACTTTTTCTTTTTGTTTCTTAATAATTTGGATTCAGCAGCACTGGTGAGGATACAGCTGCTTGCTATGCTGGGTTGAATTTTGCTGCAAGAGACACATGTTCATAGGTGTGATGCTTGTTTGCTAGAGATTGGTTAGTTTCACTGCCTGTTGTGCAGAACAGCACAAAGGGGATCTGTTTTGGATGCATTCGAGTTGCTTATTTTGTTTCTTTTCTCCAGGTTGCTACTAATACAGAAACAAGTAAAAACGTGGGAAATGCCATTCTCTATGAAACTGTGCTGACTATTATGGACATAAAATCTGAGAGTGGACTGAGAGTAAGTTGCCTTTGCTATGGCCTTTTGGTTTTTTTTCCTAGGCTTGTATTAGAGTAATTTGTGTAGAGGCCACAAAGCAAAGTTGTTTCACCCAAACATAGCTCCACAGTTGGCTCTAGATAAGACTGTAGCCTCTTCAGAAAGTAGTGTTTGTTTGGTTGTTTGGGTTTTTTTAAATAACAAAAATAAAAAAGCAAAACTTTCTGCAGACTCTATTCTCTTGAGTGGGGGAGAGAGCCTGCCTGTGCTGTGTTTGTCTTGGCTTTTGCTCTGCTTAGGCAGCTTCTAGAGTTCTTTATGTTATGCTTTTGGCCAAGAACAGCAACGGTAGCTTTGACACATTGCCTTTAAAATCATCGTGAAACAATGAAGATGACCAGTAGCCTTTTTTGATCACTGACCTTCCCTAACTCTTTCTGCAGGTGTTAGCCATTAACATCCTAGGCCGTTTCTTATTAAACAACGACAAAAATATTAGGTAAGTTATATGAAGTATGTTTTGGCAACATGCAGTTTAAAATGTGTGAGAAGCAATTACACAAAGATTATGCTGAAGTAGAGCTTTCCAGGAGACCATATTGGGAAGTACTGTTATTGGGGTTAGTATGACTGTCTAGCTTTCTTCTTTCTTGGTTGTTGTGGTTTCACCCCAGCCAGCAACTAAGCACCACACAGCTGCTCACTCACTTCCCCTCCACCCAGTGGGATGGGGGAGAGAATCGGAAAAAAACAGGTAAAACTTGTGGGTTGAGATGGAACAGTTTAATAGAACAGAAAGGAAGAAACTAATAATGATAATAGTAACAATAATAAAATTACAATAATAATAATAATAAAAGAATTGGAATATGCAAACCAAATGATGCACAATGCAATTGTTCACCAGTTGCTGACTGATGCCCTGCTAATTCCCGAGCAGTGATCAACTCCCCCCAGTTTATATACTGGGCATGATGTCACATGGTATGGAATATCCCTTTGGCCAGTTTGGGTCAGCTGTCCTGGCTGTGTCCCCTCCCAACTTCTTGTGCCCTTCTTGCTGGCTGGGCAAGAGAAGCTGAAAAATCCTTGACTTAGTATACTAACACTACTTAATACTGATATTTTCAGTTGTTGCTATCAACATTCTTCTCATACTGAATCCAAAACATAATGCTATACCAGCTACTATAAAGAAAATTAACTCTGTCCCAGCTGAAACCAGGACATTGTTGTGTTCTTTTCTCTGTGGAAATCTTAAATGTGGCCCTGCCCTTCCTAGTTGATGAGTCTGGGTGTATGATCTAATTCCTAACATGGGATTTCTGAATCTAGTCAAGTGGTTTTTCCAATAATCTGTGAATCTCCTGTCTTGTCCCAGCTGGTCTGTGATGATATTAAAATCAGAGTTGGCATTGGAGACCTGACAAATTAGGCAAAGACTGTGTTTTTTCTGATCGCGTGCTGTTGGCAACAAGGAATTTTGGTTGTGCTTTGGTCACTATGAATCTGGACATGGAATTGCTGCCACTGCTAGAATTAAGTTCCATCTCTAGGCATTTTGATTGCAAATCATGGTATAGGTAGAAGACTGTAGTGTTGGGAATTGCAACTCATGCTTAGTTTGAGTGTATGATCTGCAGAGGTCTAACCTTTAACTGCCTTGTCTTTTCAAAATTTTCATGAAGACTGGACAACTGACACAAGCCCAGGAACTGGGACAGGTGCTTGCCCAGGCAGCAGGATGTTGTTAGGCTTGTTACAGTTTAATGTGGTAGCTCGCCTTTGAAGATAGGCCAGGCAATCCCCTGGAAGATTTCCATTCATTACTGAGTACAAGGGAACCCTGTTCTGTGGCAAAAGAAGACTAAGTTTTGGGGGGAAGTGAGCATCCGTGCATAGAAATTAAATTCATACTGTCAACTATTTATTACCATATGTATTTATTGCAGATACGTAGCTTTGACATCATTGTTGAAAACTGTGCAGACAGACCATAATGCAGTACAACGACATAGAAGCACGATTGTGGACTGCCTGAAGGATCTGGATGTCTCCATTAAGAGGTAATTGAAATATCAGTGAAATAGGCTCTCAAGGTTGACAGCCTATGGAAAGTGAGCAGGGCATAGGGGAAAATTACAATAATCTTGGGGAACTGTAAGTGAGGCTAGTATTAATGCATAGTACGGTTCATACTTCAAAGAGGGTAATGAAGATGTGCAGCCACCTTCTTTGGGAAGCTGCTTCTACATTTTACACATTTTGGATTGGGGGGAAAAAAAAAGTTTTTTCTGTTTGCCTGCATTTTTCCAAAATGGAGTCTCAATGGAGATCAGATTGTGTGCTCCCAACAACATGGAAAGCCTCTATAAAGTATGATCCTAATCAAAGCTACTCTGACATGCTCCATATTGCTTTTCTTTCCCAGATGAACAGGCAGTGCCGTGTTGTCTTGAAGCAGTATTAAGCCATCCAGATAATGTATTCTTGATTAAATTTGATTAGGCAGTGGTAGAATTCAGACTTAACTTGATTGTTCAAATAATTTGCTTACAAACCATGTCCTGTTATGCATTCTTGGTGTTCATTTGTCATTTAAATGGCAGTATCTTGCTACTTTTCTAGGCAACGGGAGAGCTTGCAACCTTTCTTCTCACTACGGGAAAGCTTTTTTCTGATGCTCAGTCTAAACTTCTTCCTCTGTTTTTTCTCATTACTTAGTTATGTTAAACTGATTAGATATGCCATAGATACTCATTCTGCTAGGCATTCTTCAAATTTATGCCCATCTTTGAATCGGATCTGGATTTTTAACAGTACTGCTTGTTCTAAGATGTACTGAATAGGAAATAAATTGGATCTGTCTCTCTTCTGAAACTTAGTGTTAACTGTTATGTAATGGGTATCACGTAATCTATTTTTACAGTTGCAATCTATCCCAAAGCACAAATTTGTATGGTATATGCTGAGCAAGTCAGGCTGCTGTTGCTGTTCAGTGCCAGAGTCAGCACGAGGCTAGGTTGCGGAATAGTAAGGCCCCATTTGGGTTTTGGGTAGAAGGCGACGAAAGCATTTTATTGGTGCCTGCTAGGAAAACATAGGTACGCTACAAATGACAGAGCTTCAAGTCTGAGTGCTGTTGGAGGATGAAGCCTTTGAGTGATCCATCAGCAGAGCATGATGTTGCCATGCTGACACTCGTGCTGCTGACAATGCACTGTCTTCATTGAAGCAATATATTGATTGGATGTCAGAGTCCCCCAGATTTCAAGGGCTGGAACTTGAGGGAAAGACACAATACCTGGTTTTGGTTATCCGAAGCACAGCCTGTTCTCATCATCTTTTAACCATTACAGTGCATCTTTGGTCCATGTAGTATAATTCAGATTGGCTTTGCAATTTAATTAAAGTCTTTTTGTCTGTCTGCTTAATATGATCAAACTACATGATTAGGAACTTTGTGACAGAAATGAGCTGTGTAATATGATTGAAGGTAAGCAATATGTGTTGAGATAAATGCCTGGTATTAAGGTTGCAGAGTACCTCTGTGCACCTGCAATATTGATATATCTGCTATACTGTGACTGAGAAGTTAAATGTAAATGTGGAAAACTTGTTACCCAGTAGGGTTAGGTGTAAGGGGTTGGGAACTAATTGGAGGGATGAAAACAATTCTAATAATGGTATAGGTCTTCAGACAGCCACAGATCTAGATGATAAAAGGTAACAATTTAGTTATGTGTTTCAACCCTAATTCTGAACACCTCTATGTCTTCTAGGTCCCTGGGGTATTAGTTGGGTAAAAAGCAAAATAACACATTTACAGTTCACAATTCTGTGGAAATCCTTATTACAATGATAACTAGGGAGATGTTGAGAAGCGGTGCTGTCTATATGTTTTCAGATTCTTGAGAACAAATAGCTTGTGCCCAATACCATTGGATTGGGTAATGTGCCTGGTCTAAGTTGTTGATGTTTCATGAACATTGGGAAAATACTAAGTGATCAGAAAAAAATAACTGTGTCCATGTAGTGGCAGGTTAGCAAGCTTGACCCTGGAGGAAGACAGAAGCAGCGGGACTGCTCATGGGTTTGCTGCCAATAAATATTTGAAAGGATGACAGCCTAACTCATGCATCTCAAGATTATGATTTTAATGAAAATTGCTGGAGTTAAACACACACTGAAGTCTGTTCTATTCAAAGAAAGTGTATGTCAGAAAACAGACTCTAGGCTTTTTGGCATAATTTTGGATGTAATCTGTTGCACAAGCAGCAGTGCAAAATCACTGTACACATGAAGTAGTTCAGCAACTATCCAGATGATTTCAAAAGACAACTGAAATGAGGGAGGAAGTTTTTGATGTGCTATGAGGATCTTAATCTTGTCTTCTAGTAGGCTATCGGTGACAGGCACAGAAGTATAGCATGATAGTATGAAGAGGACACAACTTGGAGGTTTGGGTTCTGGATTCCACCAGATACTAAATTTTAAGGAACAGTTGGGGTTGTTTAGTGAGGCTGTTTTAATGCCTTGTTTTAATGCATTTTAACATAACTGTTGTACAGAAGGCAATCACATTTGAAAATAGTAGTCTTCATTCAAAAAATGTCAGAAGAATGGGAGACCTGTGCTAGAATCAACTACAGAAGCTTCAAGTAGAAGGGCTAAGGACTAAGAAGCCTCTGACTTCTTGATGTATGCAACAAGGAATAGCAAAGAGTCAGTACTCTGTCTAGTTGTGGTGTCAACTTGGGGAGGGGGGTGGGTTCTGAAAAGAGCACCAGGGTAACTTTGGGTTCTAGAAATCTTACGTAGTCTATCTGGCCGAATACAATAAACCTTATCAGTTAGTATTTTAAATCTCTACTGTATTTGAATCTCTAACATATGGAGATCAAAACAGGTCTCTTCTGGATCTCTGAAGCTGCAGAAAGCATGTTGTAGCATGGATTACTTATTGCAGTTGTCAATAAGTCAGAAATGACTAGCATGCAGTTACAAATACTTGGACAATCAGACCTTAACGCTGATGGACTCTGGTTGCTGAAAGATATTTCTAGCCTTTAGGACATCTGGACGTCCCAACGCCCCCAGTCCCCCTTAGGGTTTTTTTTGGGGTGGGTATTTATTGTCTGCCCATGAACAGGAAAATACTGGTACATTTAATGTGGAAGGCTGTTCTCACAGGATTAATAAATGTTTCTCTCTTCTTAATTAAAAGGTAAGTAGGTGGACTTGGTTTGGGTTTTTTTTACTTCACTAGGTGAAGATACTTTATTAGTTTTCTGTCTCTTGCCCTAGGCGTGCAATGGAACTGAGTTTTGCCCTTGTTAATGGGAACAATGTCCGTGGAATGATGAAGGAGTTGCTGTATTTCCTAGATTCCTGTGAACCAGAGTTCAAGGCAGACTGTGCGTCTGGAATATTTCTTGCAGCTGAAAAGTATGGAGTCAATTTACTTGCTATTAATTTTTCGTACGTCCTCAGAATTATGAGCATTTTGTGTGTTGTTCTTGCCCCTCCTTACCCCCCCAAGAGAGAATATGTTGATCATCTCTTCTCCATTTGCTGATCTGTGTGTAGTTTGTCAGTTTTAACCGACGCTGAGGAACCGGTCACACTAGTGCCTTGGGACACAATAGTGTGTCTCACATGGATAGTCCTCATATCACTAAACCAGTCTAGTATATGGATTTCTAATGCACTTTGGAACAGGTATTGTGCTGACGTCCTGGCCCTGCCCCACCTTCACACACACAAATTCTCTGTGGTTCGTTGTACAAGTGAAATGATCTCATTACTGTTGAGCCATTGTAATGAGCAGCCTGACTTCGAAGCATTGTATATGCAAAGTATGGCTGCGCTGTATCGTACATTTATTATACATTATTATACAGTATTATTCATTCAGCTTTCCAAAGTTGGCATTGACACAAAAAAGTCAATGTGAAGTGTGTGGTGGTTTGTTTTGTGGAGTTTTTTTGTGTGTGTTTTGTTGATGTCACCCCCTCAAGAAACAGTGGGCCAGGAAGTAACTGAATGGCAAGGTTCTGATGATGACGGGTTTCTTGCTGGTGTTGAAGGCTAGCAGCTATTGCTCTAACGTGTTTTCTTAATTTTGTCAGATATGCTCCTTCCAAACGCTGGCACATAGACACAATTATGAGAGTCTTAACAACGGTGAGTGAAATTGTGTCTTGTGTGTGTGACTATACAAAAATTTTTTGATTCTGTAGGAAGTTACTCATTATCAAGTTGGAGATGGCTATAAAGGCCAGCAGATAACAAATGCTACAATACACGGAGGAAGAGTACTTATATGTTAGTGACCCAAGGCAGCCAGTCAGAAATACATAAACTCAGTAAATATGACTTGAGTGGTTTTTTAGAAGGAATGTATGATTTCAGAAACACACAAGAATACAGTGTGTAGCATAGTTTTTCTACTGCAGTAATGGCATCAGCTCTTAAGCGGGGACAGCTCTTCTGCTGTCTGTGATTCCAATATACAGGGTTTTCAGGGGAGAATGAACACAGCCTTAAGTGACTTGTAGAGAGGAAGGGGGTGAAACAATTTCTTGGAATTGTTCCAAGTTGAGTTTATGAAAGCTTTTTAATGAAACTGTATCAGCAGCCTTCTTGTTTTTCTTCTTTGGGTGCAATTATTACTCTTTACCTACTTGAATTTCTTCATAAACATCACAGCTGAGGTGGAACTGGAGTAGTGTTTTGGCAAACAAGGGAAGAGATTGATCACTTGGGTAGGCAGTGTGTTTCCTGAGGCAAAGGAGTGGGAAGAGATTAATTTTATCAGTACGAGTGTTCAAATTTGAGAAGTTCATCAGAAAGTGAGTCTGGCTTGAGTGCTATTTTGCCACCCTGAAACAGAGAAAAGTAGATTCCTCTGAACTGAGAATTGACCTTCATTAGAAGGTTGGCTGTTAAAATTGCTCTCGGATGACTTCCTTCAAGAAAGTAACTTCCTTCTCTTGGCTGCTGGAAAAACCATTTATAAAGTTGTATTCATGAGACTGACTTCTGTAGACTCTTACAGATAAACGTCCTTTTCAGTTTACCAAACTTATGAGAACTAACACAGAAAGATGGTATCAGCCGTTCTGGTGGGGTGACCCTGGCTGGACACCAGGTGCCCACCAAAGCTGCTCTATCACTCCCCTCCTCAGCTAGACAGAGGAGAGAAAATAAATGAAAGGTTTGTGGATTGAGATAAGGACAGGGAGAGATCATTCACCAGTTACCGTCACGGGCAAAACACACTCGACTTGGGGAAAATTAATTTAATTTATTACCAATCAAATCAGAGTAGGATAATGAGAAATAAAACCAAATCTTAAAAACCACCGTCCTCCTACCCCTCCCTTCCTCCTGGGCTTAATTTTACTCCTGATGTTCTCTACCTCCTCTCCAGCAGCGCAGGAGGACAGGGAACAGGGGTTGCAGTCATATTGTCTCTGCCATTCTTTCCTTCTCAGGGGGAGGACTCCTCACTCTTCCCCTGCTCCAGCATGGGGTCCCTCCCACGGGTGACAGTCCTCCACAAGCTTCTCCAGCATGAGTCCCTCCCATGGATTGCAGTTCTTCATGAACTGCTCCAGCGTGGGTCCCTTCCACAGGCTGCAGTTCTTCAGGCACAGACTGCTCCAACGTGGGTCCCCCGTGGGGTCACAAGTCCTGCCAGCAAACCTGCTCCAGTGTGGGCTCCTCTCTCCACGGGGCCACAGGTGCTGCCAGGAGCCTGCTCCAGCATGGGCTTCCCATGGGGTCACAGCCTCCTTCAGGCATCCCCCTGCTCTGGCGTGGGGTCCTCCATGGGCTGCAGGTGGATATCTGCTCCACTGTGGACCTCCATGGGCTGCAAGGGGACAGCCTGCCTCACCATGGTCTTCACTGTGGGCTGCAGGGGAATCTCTGCTCTGGCACCTGGAGCACCTCCTCCTGCTCCTTCTTCACTGACCTTGGGGTCTGTAGGGTTGTTTCTTTCATATATTCTCACTCCTCTCTCCAGCTGCAGTTTCTGTTGCCCAGTTTGTTGGTTTGGTTTTTTTTTCCCCTTCTTGACTATGTTCTCCCAGAGGTGCTACCACTGTTGCGGATGGGCTCGGCCTTGGCCAGCGGTGGGTCCATCTTGGAACCAGCTGGCATTGGATCTGTTGGACATAGGGGAAGCTTCTAGCAGCTTCTTACAGAAGCCACCCCTGTAGACCACCACCACTACCAAAACCTTGACATGTAAACACAATACAGCCATCTTTGGTTAGCTTTGTTGACCTAATTGGGCTCACTTAATTTCCTTCTTTTTGCATGCTCTGCTCTGTGCTAGAGGATTGCCTAAACAGAACAGGTTTTGAACAGTATATATCTTCCCTTCAGCGCCAAAGCTGTGTGATTGTGTATTCTCCCACATACTTTCCTGGCCTTAAAGTGGGCTTTTCCCTCTGAGTTCTGTGTTCCTATCCTCTAACCAAAGAGTGATATGCAGGCAAGTTCCTGGGTTCTGTGCTTATTTGGCACAGAGTCTGGCTTTGAGCTGGTGATTGAATAAGCTGCATTCTGCCCCCAAGGTGTCTTTGACTTAAAGCCTTCCATTTAATAGAGAAGTTTTCTGTGTTACTTTTTGTTCCTTCTGTAGCACAGAATTCTTATGTCCACACTCTTACCTTCTTGACAATTTAAGGATATCTATAGTATGGATTTCTCTGGGTATAGCTGAGTTCATAGGGAAAACATACTGTCCTGTATTTCTACCCATCTGAGCCTGTGCAAAATCAACCAGAACGTGCTTGGGGATGAGGAGGTTGCTCTTTATTTCCATGCACATCAGGTGGCTTTGTGAAGGATATCAGCAGATGCTCGGTGTTACTGAGAAGTCAGATAGTGAAACCTAACAACAATTGTTCTTGCAGGCAGGAAGTTATGTTCGTGATGATGCTGTTCCCAATCTGATTCAGCTAATAACTAATAGTGTGGAGATGCATGCCTACACTGTGCAGAGACTCTACAAAGCCATCCTTGGTGATTACTCCCAGGTAATACCAAACACAACCAGCTTCATTTTCATTGTTGTACTGCAGTAAGCATGTTTACTAAGCATCTCAAGGTGAGTCAACATCACACTATCTAGCTCCAAGGGACAGATTGCAGAGGAGGCATGTCTTCTGTAAGTTCACATTCTTTTTATTTTCTCTAATTCTCTTATGGAATTCTTGATTGAATCGGATATTCCTGTTTCTTCTGCTGCAGAAGTTCCTTGGCTGGAAGGAGGGCTAAGCTTGCTCTGGGAGATGGTGATAGCTTAATTTGTCATACAGGTATCCATTTATCTCTGAGGCATCTGATTTTTTTCTTCTTCTAACAGCAGCCCCTGGTGCAAGTGGCCTCTTGGTGTATAGGAGAGTACGGAGATCTTCTGGTGTCTGGTCAGTGTGAAGAGGAGGAACCAATACAGGTATAGCTTGGGAAAGAACAACAACTGTATACCTGGCTAGGCTGGAGCTGCTTCATGCTGGCTATGTGAGGGGAATACTTGCAATGGTTACTTAGCACTGGTGTCTGTTATGGTGATGGACCCTGGACAGGAATCTCCTTCCCATGCTACAGGCATCGGCTGCGTAAACACTCCCTGTGAGGAGTGCAGCTACAATTGGCAGAGCAGTGTAGTTTCAGTGCTAACCTAGCTTGCAGGGTATCTGCTAGGGTCTTATCTGTGTATTTTGGTGATAAACCTGCTTTTCAATGTGTTCAACAGGAACTGTATTTTAAAACTAATATAATAAGATCTCCACCTAGGTGTATCTGTCTCACACACTCTGAACATAATGCCACAGGCTCACAAACTTGTGGAGGACGTACAACACAGCCATTAAGCAAGACACGTTTTTACAGTATGTCCTGGAAGGCTTGCTGCAAAGCTTCTCTGTCTCAGCCTAACCTTTCTGTACTTTTTCAGGTAACAGAGGATGAAGTTCTTGATATTTTAGAAAGCGTCCTGATATCTAATATGTCTGCATCTGTAACACGAGGCTATGCTCTCACTGCTATCATGAAGCTTTCCACAAGGTTCACCTGCACTGTCAAGTGAGTTCTCATTGATGTACTGCACAGGGCTTTGTGGCAAATATGCTGGCATCAGTTGTCTTTAGTAGAAGTATTCCTTGGACATGTTGTGCTTCCATGGTTTACAAGAGTCATCTTGTTATTTGTTTTACAGTCCTCCTTTGCTTGCAGGGTGGAAGACTTCCACTGATTTATACTGTTTTCTCTGTGGATGTACACTACTATGTAGGGACTTAATCCATGTTGCTGTTGCTTGAAAACTTTATGAGGAAGATAAGTCCTTACTTTCAGCAGACTGTTCTTTCCAGTTCGTTATTCAGATGATGGAGAGAAAAATAGCCTTGTTTCCTACCAATGACTTCTCGGTGTGGGTAGTTGAGCTTTCTTATGATATACCTTGTCTTGTGGTGGTATATTAATCACCTGCTGATGCTGCTGTGAAGGGGCAGTTCAGAAATGGATGTTGTGTAGATACTCCAGGAAAATAGCAGTGACTACTGTTTTAAATGAGTTACACAGGACACCTGTTGAGCAGAAGCCAGATAGTGTCTTCTGGATGACACATGCTAATCCCTTGCTTATTGCTGCTAATTCCATGGTGTGTTTGTTTTTGTTTCCCCCCCTGCCCCCACACAGTCGCATTAAGAAGGTAGTTTCCATTTATGGCAGCAGCATTGATGTGGAGTTACAGCAGAGGGCAGTGGAATATAATGCACTTTTCAAGAAATACGATCACATGAGGTAAGTGCTGATGGGTTTTGGTGTTTGAAAAGGATCATTATACGCTATTCTGATCTCCTGTGTACCGCACTTTGTGCTTTGAGAGCTTTGTCTGGTGATTTTGGTAGTATTACAGAGGAACTAGAATTCCTCCCTCATCTATGGGCCTAGTGAGTGTTTTAAGAACTTAAAATATCCTGGGAGATTGTTCTGTGATCAAAGACTTTCTCTGCCAAAACATTTGCCCTGCTTTGAGCTTGAACTTGACTAATTTTTAATTCTAGGTGTTGAATCTTAAATTTGCTAGCTGAGTAAGTGTCTGCAGGTAGCTTTTATCATGCTAGCATTACTACAGTCACTAGGTTCAAATTGATTTTAAAATGTCTTTTGGAATAAACGTGCAGAGATCCATTGACCTGTCCTTCTAAGCTGTGCTCTGAACTTGAGGTAATTCTCCAACTGTTAATACTTTTCAGTTTTTCAGAACATCTTTTTAATTCACTGTATCTTCTTGTAGTATCTGTTTAAAATCTCAAATTCTGTATGCAAAGGCATAATATTTCACTGCGCCACTTGGCATCCCTGTTCTACACTACGTGAGCATGTTAACCTCCTTACACCCTTATCGTTGAGAGGTCCCCATTCATCATTGCTTTGCTCAAGTGATTGTTTCTTTACAAGAAAGTTAAAACCTTACTTTGTTGCAATAACTAAAGCTATAGTTCTTTGCGGAATAGTCATTAATCTGCAATAGTTAATGGTTGATACATAGGACCACAGATTCTATTCAGTGAGGATCATGTGGAGGAGATCTTCTGGGGATTAACTTCATCCACCATTGAAAACTTTCCATAAGATGCCATTGGATGGAAGAGCATCCATTTTAGAGTCTAAATGAGAGGACAGAGAGTAAATGGGTGCCACTTAGTGAAATATTGCCTGTGCTTGTAAGAGCCTCCAAAGCTTGTTTCAAAGGCTGTTCACAGTCACTTTTTTCCATAGGTACGATCCTATTCCCTATGTGTAGGACACCAACATCCTTGTGATTTCCTCTTTTCTCTCCTGCCACTGGATCCGTGAAGCAGCTCAAATTGTTCTTGGAAAAGTCATGTTAATGAGCTAGGGCATGTGTGCTGCCTGGAGCTTCATGCGAAGCCTTATGAATGAGTTGAGAAAAATCTAGCATGAGAGGCTTTTGATCTGAGTGGATCATTGCAGACAGCAGTGTCTGGCAATCAGCTGACTTTTGATCAGATGGCAGTGTACACTATTCATAGTTTTGGGAAGCATTACAGTTCAGAAAAACATATGTGAACATTCAGTTTTACAAGAGAGCATCTGTGTTTTTTCCCCCCAGTATATTCTGGTGTTCATTACAGTGTAAAGGTCAATATTTAATAGTTTCTATTCATTAAGGCCTTGTTCATCGTCAAAAATGTGGTCCATTGTTGGGTTTATTGGCACTGGAACACTTTTTCAGCCCAAAAGATGGGTAGACAGTGTGGCTTACCCCTATTACATGCAGTGCTTTGTGGCTTGATCTGCAAGGGTAGTGGCCTTTCTTGTATTACAGACTAGTTCTCCCTATACAGGTTTTCCTAGTCTTTTGGTTTGATGTCAGGATCCTGGATCCCATGCCGCCTCTTCAGTCTCTGTATCATTTCAGGAGGGTACTCAAGGGCTGAACTTAATCTCTTTGGAAACTTAATTTGGCTAAATGAGAGCATTGTGATTTGCTTTGCCAACTTTTTCACCTGTTCTAAGTGGTTAACCCTTCTGCAAAAAGAAGTCAAATGAGCTGACTCTGACTAAGCTGCATATGGAACAGAGCAGTCAAGTGTCCCATGTCTGCAGTTAATCCACCATTTCTCAATTTAATCTTTGTTTTGGGTTTGTTATCCTAGCCTCACAGTGGAAACTGTGTTAAGTACTAAGGGAAAACAGGAAGCAGGAGGACTTGTTTGGCTTTCAGCTGTCGACTAATGTATTTACACTGGCACAGAATGCCAGGAATTGCTTCTGACCACTCAAGTTGTCATGCAGTCTTACTGTTCCCCTGCACTGGAGCTAAAAGGAAAAGGCAGGTTGCCCTGTGTATGTCATCTCCTGAATGTCTGAGTATTTGGATTGGGATCCAGGAAGATGGCACAGTGTAACTATGTCAGCTTCTTTCAGGCCAGCGCTGCTTGAGAGAATGCCAGTAATGGAGAAAGTCACCACAAATGGCCCTACTGAGATTGTACAGACCAATGGAGAGACAGAGCCAGCAGTACTGGAAACCAAACCTCCACCCTCTGGATTGCAGCCTGCCAGCCAGGTAATGGAAGCTGACCTAGGATAAGTTTCCACTGCATGTCAGACCACACTACTAGCCACTGCCAACAGTAAGCTGAGACCATCTCCTTGCCCCTCTCTGCCTCTTTGCTGGTGATGATTGCATCATCTTTCTACTCTGATGGCTCTAATATCAAGAACGGGTGTGTGGAAGAGGTCATTGTGAGGGGTGCAAAGAGCCAGGTGTGGTAAAGCCATATATCACCCAACTTGTCTTAGTGTGCACGAACTCCATCCTTCTCTATTTCTGTGGTCCCAAGAGCATGGAAACTAGATCTCTTGTGGGGCATGGGACCATAGCCAAACTAAAAACCTCTCTGACTGGCCAGCAGCTCTGTTGGTCTCCAATCTGAGAGCGAGTAGAATCCATTACATTTGCAAGGGAAAGTAGCAGGAAGCTGAATATGTAACTATTACATCCACTCTCTCATTAGGCAAATGATTTGTTGGACTTGTTGGGGGGAAGTGATATAACACCTGTAATCCCCACTGCACCTACAAGCAAGCCAGCCTCTGCTGGTGGGGAGCTCCTTGACCTCCTGGGAGACCTCAACCTAACAGGTGAGCAGGCTGCATCTCTTCCAAGTCTATATTCTCAGTCCTGGGGAGGGATGAGGGATGGCTAGTTCTTCACTTTCTATCAAGTCCTAGTCTTCATGCTTTTTCTTACCAAGATCCATGTTGGCATACAGGTGGGAGTCAGGGAATGAAGTCACAGGTTGACTCTGTGTGATTAGCTGGTGAGATGAGCATTTTCACACTCCAGCCTGGGAATGCTGTGAGCCTTTCCAGAAAGGGTTGGAATATGTGAGGAATTCATTCCATTTGAATGCCTTCTAGCTTGAGAGGAGCCAGTGCTTGTTAATGAAAGCAGAGAAGTGGAGGATGACAACACAGATGATATACAGCAGTTGATCTTTGGAGAAGGAGTAATTACTCTTCATTTTGTGACAGCTAAGTAATAATCCTTCAACGTTTCTTGTAGGTTCTCCAATATCTGCCCCTGCACCCCAGATAGCACAGCCTCCGTTCCTGCTTGATGGACTTTCATCACAGCCTCTCTTCAATGATATTGCTGCAGGTTAGGGACATGTAAATCCTTAGCCTAAGGTGCCACAGCACCCAACTAAAGAGGAAACAAGGGGTAGTAAAAAAAGGGGGGATTGGGAAGTGAAGTGTGGCACCGACACTGGAGCAGGAGGAGGGGATGTGTTTAATCTTCAGAAGAGTTTGTGTCTGGGGTAAAGTAAATGTGTTCTGTGATGTTGAGAATGATCTCCAGATTCTGTAGGTCTGCTGCTTTTTTGTTTTCTACAGGAATCCCCTCAATTACTGCATACAACAAGAATGGGCTGAAGATTGACTTCACCTTTGAGAGGTCAAACACCAACCCTAGCGTCACTGTAATCACGATACAGGCCTCCAACAGCACAGAGCTGGATATGACAGATTTTGTTTTCCAAGCTGCAGTACCAAAGGTAGACCCACTTAGGTCAACTACAGTAATAGGTAGAGGGCCAGCTGCAAATACTTCCTGATCAGTGCCTTCATGTAGACAGAAAATTGCAGCATGGTAATCAAGGCTAAGAGCTGTTCTCTTAGTGCTCAGTTTGGTTATCTCTTTCTAGTCTGAAAGTAAATGTTATAAATGCAATAGAACACCAGCTCCTATCAGATTGGACTACTTCTGCTTGGACAAAATCTTGTTTTAAAATCACCACTTTCTAGGAAAGTTGCTAAACCACACACAGAAAAATGTTGGGTCAAAAAAAAAAAAGTGAAGGCACTAATCTTTCCCTTTATTCTTAGTTTCTAAGAAATACACCATGCTCTTTACAGCTATGAATACATGAAAAAAGTCTTTTGAAGCTATTAGCTGCCTAGAAAAGTTTAAATGAGTCCCCACATGGTGATGAGTAGTGGTCCTCCTTTAAGCAGTGAATTGTGCTGCAGCTAAATGCAAGGGGAGACAAAATATGGGAGACAGATATTGTGTAGTTTATAATAGAGCAGACCATTTAAGCAGGGTTTGATTGGAATGTTCTTCAAGTTTGGGGAAAATACATTCACTTCTGGGAGTTTCACTTGTAGGAATTAGTAATGCTCTAACTTTAATTCGGATAGGTTTCATACCTGCTGTAGGAAGGAATTAGGGAAAGAATGGGACTCCTGAAGTTACAGGTGTGCTGAGCAGTCTTGACTGTTCTTCTGTGTGTGATACTTGAAACAATGCATCACTGCTGATCTTGGTATGCTACAGTAAGCCCCCACCCCCTAGTATTTGTACTACCTGGATCTTATTTGTGTAGAAAGTAGGTGGACTAGTGAATTTAATTCATTAAATTCATCATAGTGAATGTTTTGTTCTTTACAGATAGAGAATTGAAGAACTGATTATTTGGGGCCAGGAACTGAACTCTTAATTTTCCTTGCTTTCTGTCAGTGCAAACAAAACACTTTTATGTTCTTACTTGATTAAGCATCAAATTGTTTTTTCTTTGCCCTTTCTTCAGACATTCCAGCTGCAGCTTCTGTCTCCCAGCAGCAGTGTCATCCCTGCATTTAACTCGGGGACCATCACACAGGTCATTAAAGTCCTGAATCCACAAAAGGTGAGTGATTCCAAGAACAGTTATTAAAGATACTGTCTTGAAATTCTGCGTTTAGTGGCAGTGAGTTAGGGATGCATCTCTGATGAGAGATAGGGAGTGAGGTAGTGAATGATGTGTTTTTAATGACAGTCATTTTGGTTAGGGTTAGGAAAAAGTTATGAAACAGACAGGAGGTCCTGGCCACAGGTTTGGCCTTCTATTTGGTTATACTGCTAAAACAGATTCACAGCTTTGCTATCTTCTTGAATTCATGAATGTCTTTTGCATTGGAATGATTGTTAAACAAGTTTTTAGATGGCCTTTCTAGCACAGCTCAACCTGGTGTTTGTATGTGTTGTAAAAGTGATGTCTGAAAGGCAAGCATCTTGCCATATAAATATATTCAACATTCGTTCTTGCTTTCTACAGCAGCGTTACTTGAAATGTTTGTTACACAAAAACTAGCTTGATCCATAATTTTCACAAAATTGTCTGTTTTCTCAAGTGGTGTAATTTGTTTTTAATGTGATGAGTGTAGTTTTAAACAATTGATGGAAAAAATCTTTAGGTGTGATTTAATCAGAATTCTATTTGGTTTACAGCCTTCAGAGACAGGCTTCAAGACTGGGATGCAGCAGACTTGAGGGGAGGGAGGGGTGTGGCCCACATGTCCTCCTTAAGAGGCTTTGCAAGTATTTAGATGGCATCAGAAAGAAAAATAAAATTGAAATCATGTATTTCTTCCTTTGTGGGACACCTTAAGATCTTAAACATCTTTAAGAACTGAAAACATCTTAAGTTTTTCATAGCTTAACACTTACATACTGCTCTAGATGTTAAGTGTTGCTGCTAGACTGATGTGCAAATTAGAAGAATTCTCAAATCGCAGCCCAAGATTTCAGTGAAATGGTTGTCTTCTAGTGCATAATTTTTGTGGTTTCCATGCCTCTCCCCTTATCTCTGTGTAGTGTGCTCCCCTCTGCCTATATTAAGGCACAAGACTAATTCTCTTGGTCTTGTATACATCTGATATGAACTTCTCTGTAGTGCTGTAGAGCACCTTTCAAAGATCACTTTGAAGGTTATTTTCTGAACTTGGGAGAGTTTAAGAGTTTTCCTGTAAGATGCCAGAAGTTGCAATATATCCACCTCAGATGGGACCCACAAGATGAAATACACCTAGATAGTGGGATGTGTTCTTGTTGGAACACCAGAACTCCTATGAACACTTCAGAATACAGAGTGTTTTGCTACCCTCTTCTCTTGCCCACTGTTTTCTAACTCTTCCACCTCAGGCATTTGTGCATCTCTTACTGTCCTTTAGATTGCTACTGCCTCAAAGTACAGCTTTGCAAGAACCCTGTCCATGACATAGTGTAGTTACCTGGAATACTGTGAGGGAGGCAACCTTGGAACAGCCTTGCTACTTAGGAGGTAGCTGTTTGTCTTGTCAGTATTGTAAAAAAAGTCTGTTCACCTGGACATGGGCTGTCATTATGCTGGATTGAAACTGATGGCCAGTTTCCCAAAACAACACCAAATATAACAAAAACTGACACTGATTATGTTGATCTATTAGTCATAAAGCATAGCTTCCTTATCCTGAGGCTGGTTGGAGCAGTCATTGTCCTCCTTTCCTCCCTCTGCTATTCCTTTTGTATATTTCCCTCTAGATATGGGGAAAAGAGCCAGAAATAGCCAACTTTTGGTTTTCCTTTTAGAGTTTTTGGGAAATGAGTTTTTTGAGAGTGAGGAGAATAGGGAACCTGGCTGGAGCACACTGTGCTCTAGCTGTTTTTAAGGGCCACCTACTATCTGGATGACAGCCAAATGACAAGAGTGTAAAACAACTTCTGAGCATTCCATCATTTACTCACAGGAGGAGAAAAAGTTCTTAGAAACTCTGTTTCCAGTCTTTCTTAGGCTATTTCCTTCACAGTGCTACTAAGCTATGCAATACTTGAATTTTCCAGACTGCTGCCTCAAGTGAACAGCTAGTATGGGAATGACACCTCTCCCCGCGAGCCTAGGTGCAAACCAGCAGAGTCCAGATCTGCCTCCTGCTTTCTTCCATTGTTAACTGGGATTTTAAGGCAGTTATTTTTGTATTTAAGGACTTAAGCGCTTGTGAGAGTAGGGCCAGTGCAGAGAGAGGTATGGGTAGAAGCTGTGCTATAGCTTTTCTGAGAGCTTGTACCTGATCTGAGAACTACAGCGAGCAATGAACGTCTTACCAGATTAAGCATTTATTGCAGTGTCATAGCTTACCCTGTACATCCTGCCAGCAAGCTCTTGTCGTGAGGAAAGGTCTGTGTTTTGTATTCACGGGGTAAGGGAGGGGAGCGGGACATGGGGTGATTCACTGACCTTTAATGGAGACCTGAATTTGTTTTGTGGTTTTTTTTCTCCCTTTTCTCTTGTAGCAACAACTACGTATGCGGATCAAGTTGACATATAATCACAAGGGCTCAGCAATGCAGGATCTAGCAGAAGTCAACAACTTCCCCCCTCAGTCTTGGCAGTGAGGCTCTGGCACCATTCTTATTCTCACCCCACCCAATCAAAAGAACTCTGGGAAGAAGGTTGTGATCCTTGGCAATCCCCCAAACTGCACCACGGGCATGGGGAACAGATGAGACCTGCTGATGAGGAGGAATTTTCCTGAAGTGATTGCTGACTTTGAAGCATATCTGTTAAGACTAATCTCCTCTCCGCTGATGAGGCTGGCGGCTTGTGGAGGCTACTGTGCACTCCCTCACATATGCATTCACAGCCAGAAGCAACATTCCCTTCTCGCCTCCTCTCCCCCCCACCCTTCCCTACCCCCCTGCAAAGAAACACAGCCTGGTTGGAAGAGAAGTCTGGAATTTCTAGCAGGGAAACTCTTCTCTCTGCAGCAAGTGAACAGCTGCCCCTTCTTTCTGCTGTCTTTTTCCTCTGGGGTGGGCAAGGAGTGTTGTCATTCATTACTAGCTGTATTCCTTCAGGCACTTTCATCTGGGGCTCAGATCTGGGACTTGGGGGATGTCAGGCTGCCCTGCCTCTTTCTTTTTGTATCCCCTGTGTCTGAAGCGGCTGGAGGCTTCTTATGGCCTATTCAGTGCATTATTGTATACACCCACCTCTTAGTTATGTGATACGTACCAAGAGCAGGTTAGGCCTTGGGAGTTCATCTGCAAACCTGAGACAGTGCAGGAAAAGAGGTGCTGGGTGAGAGCTGATAAAATTGCTTTGGTGCTGTACTTGGAAATGAAGACCTTACACTTGAATTTTCTTTCTTTCCATCAATAGCTACAGCCATGCAGATTCACAGTCAGTCTTCTGTAGCTTCCCCAGAAAATGTGGTGATGTATGAGAGATGTAGAGATCCAAGGAGCAGCTGGTTTTCTACCACAGATGGTTTCAAAGCCTTTTAACCCATTAGTTGTGGTTTATGGGTAGAAAAGACATACTCAATTTTGTAGATCAGTCTTTGAGCAAGGGCTCTGTTCCTGCTGGGAGACTCATCAGAGACTATGCTGCAAAGTTGCTCTTCCCAGTTATTCCAGACCTTCTCCCCAGTTTAATTTCCAGAGCCTGTTGTAGACCCCCTGGATTCCATTTGAGTTACTTCTGACTGGGATATTTGTGTTGTATCTGTAATATTGGCACTGAAATAAAGACCATGCGGTTTAAAGAGACCTTTTCCCATTTTGTTACTTGATTGATCCTTGTAGTTTGCTCCTTACTCCCCTTTCAGAGAAATGTGCTAGTTCAGGTTCGGACTGAAAGTAACTAACTGTTTTTTTGAATGGAAGCCAGTCTGAGTATTTGGATCCAAAGATGTGAGGTCCAGTACTCTTCTAAGCTTGTAGAAAGCTGTGTTCAGTTATGCTTCCTAGCATGAACTGTTGTCGAGGTAGTACAGTTCTGTGAATTCTCATGGAGGCAATTACAGGACATAAAGCACAGTGTAACAAAACTATTCAGATGTTCGGCCCTCTTCAGGGAGGAAGAGGGGAGGATATATCTTAGATCATCATCCATGAGTGTACTGGTAAACCGAAGGTAGTCCAGCTTCCAACCTAGTGCTTTCTCAAAAGAAATGGGTGGCACATCTGCTTTATTTCTGTTCTAGGGCTTTCCAGATAGTGATCACTCAGTGCTCTGATGGCAAGCTTAGACACATCTATTTGCATCTGCAAAAGTGCTAACACTAGGCTCCAGTCCTTGCCAAAAAACATTGCAAGTGTGGTGCACAATGCACTTAGGGAAAATTGAAGACCTATTCTGCCCTTGAATTGGGAGCAGGAGGCCACTAAAGGTTGTTCAGTCTGCTTTGGTTTTAACTGCATTAAGTAATATAACATAGGACTGACTGTCACTGACTTAAGTGCTGGTCTGTGTAGTGGGATAAGTTTAGCTTGTCTTGGAGGGCATTTTTCTGCCTTACTGATTAAACCGGTCTGGACCTTTGGATTCCAAAGAGCTCCTTTATTCTCCTGGAACTGCCATCAGCATGGGGTTATAAAATCTAGAAGAATGATGTATGATTTTCTTAAAATTCTGGTTGTGGCAGGGTCATGCTTTGGCGATCAGTGGTGAGATAGATACTGTGCTTCAGCTGGAAGCATCATGAAGCAGGCAGTCTTGCAGAAAATGGCTGAATCGAAGTCCACTTGTAGGTGCTGAGCATTTACCTTTGTTCCTTTCACTGCAATTGTGACTGTTCACTACCCCACTGGTTCAAACTCCTTAGTGTTGAAGGCTGAGCATATTAAATCTAGATTCCAGTGAGCTCTGAGGGTGTCCCAGATACGAAGCTAATGAAGAGTCTTTGCCTTAGTTCCTGAACTCCCTATAAGCTCTCTCATTGTCCTCACAGAATTGTATGTGGTCACTTGTACTGAAAGCTGGCATGCCTCAATCTCCATTTGTTTTTGCTGAGAAAGAACACTGGTGCAGGAGATGGGGAAAAAGAAGTAGATGGTCTCTCACCTGGCTGGTTTGTTATGGCATAGTTGGGAACAACTTATCTTGTCCCTCTTGCTGCACTTGTTTTCTGTCCCCTAGGGCAGCTGGGTTTTGTTGTTGGTCTCTGGTAAGCTCGTAGGGTAAATTCCTACTATGTTCGTTTCTTGGCTCTATCAGCCACCCTTGCACAGTGTTTGTGTTTTGGGAAATAGGTGCTTTGTCATACGTTTGAGTCAAGCTGAAGGAGGCAGTGCATGTACCTGAAATGCATTTTGCTTGAAGCCATCCCTTGGCTATGAAGTACTCCTTTGTAGCAGCTGAACATTCCTGTTGTCCTTGGAGCTCTTTCCCTTCCCTGCTAAGGGATGGGGTACTAACATTATGCCAGAAGGAAGGCCAGGTTTCACAAGTTTCCGTATCTGCAATACTAGATAACCATTGCTTGCTCCTTGACCCGAGTACACCTCTTAAGCTCTGTGCTGCTGCTTTATTTTCTCACTGGAGAGTACTCGCATGTCCACATCCGAGGCACTCTGAGTCTTTCTTCCACCAGTTGAATGCAACAATTCTTACAGGTCAGGTCAACATTTTCCTTGCTTCGGTGTAAGGGGAATATAAAGGGAGCAAGATACAGACTTCATGGCTAATCTTACTAATACCTGCATTGGAGACTTTGGAGCTGGGAGAGATTGAATGTCTGTTTTTTCAAGTGAATGTATTTTGAGTCAAAAAATGACAGAAAGAATAGTGGCCATAATTGGCTTGAAGGGGGAGGAGACATGAGAAGGTCATAAGATTTGACTTTGTCCAGGTTTTGATGGGACAAAATATGGCCTTGAACAACCTTTTGAAGCAATAGCAGTAAGGGGGCTGCCACCTATACAGTACCTTGGATATATAACTCAGAAGATGCTGAAACAGCTAGGAAAGGTGACTTAGTGCCTTCCCCAAGGCTGGTACTAGCTGCAAGATGGAGCAGCAAAGATGGCTTTTTTTTAGATCTGCTGATGCGCTTTCTATGTGTTAATTTTCTACTTGGGGGCTGTGAGGGAAGGAGCTACTGGACTGCTTCCCTCTAAACTTTCACTCTGTTCCTGTATATTCCTTTTTCTTTCCTGATGTTGTAATTTACATTTTACATAGAGCCCCATCCCACCTCTTTGACAGTATAGTAAAAAAAAAAATAATAAAAAAAACCCAACCCACAAAACCAACCCACAAAAACCCAAACAACCCCTCCCCCACAAAAAAAAAACCAAACCCAAACCAAAACCCCAACAGACCCAACCGAATTTAAAGTAAAAACATGCCATTTGAGCAGGGAGCCTGGTGGCATTCTAACTTCTGCAGACCTATTTTTGAGATGTGAAAAATTTAAATAAATGCTGAGTCTTAGGTGAGTGAGGAGCATAACGGATGTGAACATTTACATGGGATGCATTAGACTTCTGCTGTGTGTCTTGTCTTTTGGTTGAAACAAATTATGAAGTGACTAATAAAAATGAGTCAATATTCAATGATTTAAAACTGTGCCTTGTTGCTTTTTGCAAGTACAGTGGGATAGGTTGTCTTCATTCTTAACATTTGGCCATGACAAGGTTAGATGATGTAAAATAATCAATAAGGGCGGAATTTGAAAAACTTTCCAGGAAATTTTGGAGAGCTAAATGCTTAAACAGTTCATGTGAAATATCACCCTAAAAGAGAGTGTGTCAATTTCTAGCAGCAATACTTGTCCAGGTGCTAGAAAGCTGTGATGACATCTGAACCCAAGGAATTTTTTTTCCCTGATGTTTGCAGCCTGCCATTGGAGTTTGTTACAATTCCCTTGCTGATTAAAAAGCTCCTTTTCATACTCCATGTGCATCCAGGACAAGGATTGTTGTAATCTCATTGTCCGGTAACCCAATACATGTGCCTGCTGTAAGGTTCTTCCTTGCATTTTCTAGTCACAGGAACATTTTATACTTTTCATGTGTTTTCTAACACATAATTGCAGTTCTTTTGCAAAGTACAGTCTCCTCTGTGTTGGCATGTGTCCTTTCTTTAGGGAAATTCCCTGGAGGCAAAGTAGTTACAGAACTATAAAGCTGTACCTAGAAATGCATTGTAATCATGCCTTTCTGTAGAGAAAACCCAATGAAAATTTGATTTATTTTTCAAGTTTTCTCAGCTTGTGTGTATAGTCTGGAAGTGTTAAGAAAACTAGGTGTGTGGCGTTTCCTGTGCCTGCCTTGGTTTAATGACATGAGTTAATACAAAGTGCCAGGGACCACTTCTAACCTTGCTGGTAAGATGGGTTGTCTGTCAGTTCGTTGATTTTGAATAGGAGAGCGCTCCAGCACCAGAGAACTCAAAAATGGCATCAGAAACTGCCAGTTTGTGTGGCAGCGAACGGTCAGTCATCTTAGGCCCCGGTTCTAGCGCGGGACTGTCCCCTGGGATGCTGTTCCTTGGTGTTCCTTCTGTGCATGGGACTGAAGCCCTGGGAGTGCTGTGTGGGCAATGCTATGCACATCACCTGTGCCCAGGAGCAGATCCACAATGCTACCGAGCAAAATGCTGGGATAGACTAGGAAGAAGGCAGGAAATGTTTAAAAGAAACGTGTAATAGAATTGAAAGTGTTTGGCATAGCAATAATACCAATGGTGAGAATTTGGAAAGCAGGTCTGGACTTAACTCTGAAGTAAGACCAGGAATTAGTGTAGCAAAAAAAGAAAGAAATGTGATGATGACAGGCTAAAGTGTGCTCAAGTTTGGAACCATGGGTGATGGTGGGGAGTGGGGGGAGGCTTTTTGTTGGTTTAATGTGCTTGATCCCGTTCAGGCACGAACAGTAGCTGTCTGAAAGCATCAGTCCAGTTCTGGTAAACTGCACAGTGACGATGAAAATCATTAGCAAGTTAAGACCGCCTGAGCTAACACGGTGGACCTACTCGGCGCTGGGAGGAAGGGGACGTTCAGGTGCTCTGCTGCGTTAACTTCGGCCCCGGGAGGCGGACGGTAACGGACACGAAGCGGGGGAAAGCGTGCGCTAGGCAGCGTGAGCGTACAAGGGTAAGCTCTCTCCTCGGTAAGCAGTTCGCAGCTGACGCTGCTTCAGGAGCGGCGGTACGACCTGCACCAACGCCGTTACGGGAACAGGCTGCCGACTGCCCGGAAGCGTCCAGCGTCGCGCTCAGGGCCGGCCCAGTGCAGGCGCCAGCCGAGGGGCAAGGACCGAGGCCAGGCCGCGCTCGGGAGAACACTCCCCGGCCGCCGTCCCCGCGGGCCGGGCCGGGGCCTCGCGGCGGG
>NW_010973104.1:114124-155816 GCF_000737465.1 Haliaeetus leucocephalus | reverse complement strand
CCGGCCCGGCCCGGCCCGGCGCGGCCGGTGCCCGTGGGGCTCCCGCCGGCTGATTGCGAGCGGTCTCGAGGGGGGCTCCCGGAGCGGCGGGGGGGCTCTCTGGACCCGGCCGCCCCCCTGGGCCCAGCAGCGCGCCTGCGGCCTGTGCAGAGGGGCCGCCGGGTCGGACCGGTGAGCGGCGACCTTCGAGAGAGGAGGGCAATTAGACGCCGACGCGGAGGCAGCTGCTGACGCTCTGGTGTGGGCTGCCTTGCAGAGAAACGTGAAGCGCAACGGGAGCAGGAGCTGCTTGAACAGGAGTCGGGTTGGTTCCCGTGAGAGGGACTGGCTGAAAGAGGACGCGGGACGAGGCTGCGTGTATGTTCACAGACGAGATTCTGCGGCGACTGCTTCTTCAGACTTACGCTTGGTCCTCTGTACGGTGGACACCCCAGCCTCTGAGATATGTGATGGAGAAGGGAAGAAAAACCTCTTTTTGCAACTTCACGGAGACCTGGTCAGGTGAGACCTGAGAAGGGATAAATCTGTTTGAGAAACATTTGCCTTAGTTTTGCAGGGCTCTGTTTACCGTGTGCCAATGTATGCTAGCAGGGCAGATACAGAACAGACAGAGGCGTCAGGTAGCAGTTAGACACGGCCTCGAGTAATGCAGTTCGTAAAAACAAAGTGGTGGTGTTGCCTTTTATGCATCTCTTAGTGAAGCCATAGGTGTTTTAGCTGGGAGGGTTTGGCTGCCGTTCCAACCAGAAATATGTCCTTTTTTTGTAGGTGGAGGCTATTGTTCATATACTCCTTTTTTATGTTCTATTGTTACGGACATTTCAGTGTCCAGAAAACTTAAGCTATTTAAGAGGCTGTAAACAGTTATTCTGAGTCAGTGAAACACGTAAGGTACTTTCACAGTTATGTCATGTAATATTTATGTGTTAGTGATTTTTTTGCTAAGAAGAGTTGCCAGGTAAATAATTAAAGGTAGACAGAAAGATAGTGTAGTAAGGGTTATATAAAGAAGGTCTAAGTATCAGATTATATGTTTTATGCCTGCAGTTGATTTAGGCTGAAAACAGACAGCTCAGAGTTTAACGTGCATGAACTTTACGCTGTGGGTATATTATGGACTCTTCTAGGTTTACAAGCTCACATTAGGTTTGTTAGGATTTAGATTTTGCATTGATCTTCTGGACTTTAAGATTCAGTTATAAAGTTTCTCAGGGGAAAATATTGCTGTGGTCTCCTTACTTGAAGGCTAAGCAGCAGAGACAACACACACTGAGCAGGACTAGTAGCTGTTTGTTTGATAGTAAAATGGAAGTCAGAAGTTGCATGTATCCAAATTTAAAAAAAACATGGCACGTGTTTGATCAGGTAGGGGGAGGGAGTGCTTAGTAGCAAGAGATGCAGAGAATACGATGTGGTTAAAATTGACTGTTGAAAAAAGTTACTTAGACCTGTTTGCCTTGTCCAGCCTGGGTTATCGGAACCAGGGACAGTTGAGTTAGAAACACTGTATGAGGATAGAAGGACACTAGAACATAGCCATTGAGGCTGCTGAAAATCTCCATTCGTTGCTTGAAGAATTTATAAGGAAATTGGCTTGTTTCGGACTCTAACAGTGAACAGATTTTCCAGCATTTAGAAAGAACAGCAGACCCTTTACTGCAGATCATGAAAAAGGCTAGGTGAAGCTTGTAGATGTGTTCAGAGAGGAATGTTTTGACTATTTGTAGCTTTTGAAACAGCTTTTGTGTTTGAATTCTTTCCAATATCTGTCTCTCTTCTCATGCTAGGTAGCTGTGCCAGACTGATTTGTGGCACGCTTTGCACCGGATTAGCAAATTGGTCCTGCTACCATTGTTTTGGAAGCAAGTACTGAGTTGTAAATGTTTACTTCCCGCTCTTGTTGCCTCTTGGTGTGTCTAGCACTTTGTCAAGCTTTGTCTTAAATTTCATGAAGTGTTCTTGATTATGGTGTGTCTGTTCCTTGTAATTCTCAAAGTGTATTTGCTGCAGAAGAGATCCCTGAATTACTTCCTGCTGGGGATGTTTTCAGTAGAGAAATGGGAGTTACCAATATTGCTTCAGTAACATCTGTGTTAGTAACAGGAAGAAGGCCTGAATGGTACCTGCTTGCGTGTCTACAGGAAGGTGACAGAGTGCTCAAGATATTCCCATGCCCTGTTGAGTCCTTCCTTGAACAAAGTTTGCTGATTACTTTAATAACGTGTTCACAAATACAAATTACTCCGTTAACATCTGATTGCATTTTACCATAGGTACGTTTGTCTCCCAAACAACTTCTGAATTCTTCACCCTTTTAATATCAGTAGGTGACTTTCTTTCAGAAGCTGAGTATGGCAAAGATTGATTTGGCAACTGACTTGGAAGACTGAAGCTGGACAGTAAATGGAAGAATAACAGAAACGTTTTTTGTGTATTCACTTTTAATATTCAGTGGTGTCCTTGTGATCATTCTGCATTTCCCTTCAAGTCTGTGCACAGGGGAGTCAGTTTCTGTCGGAACTTTCTTTTCTTCTCCACAGTGCACCTCAAGGATCTTTAGACCTCTCCTAGCTAGAATTTTTCCTTATGTTAGTATTGTTTCATAGTCAGAAATTATACCTTCCTGTGGAGGGGAGGATTAAACAAAAATAGCACAGATACCTTCTTTGGTCTGGACACTCCTCACAACAAAAATTTAAACTACAAAGATTTGAAAACTTGTTGCTTATGAAGAAGAGCTACAGTTGCAGCAGGAGTTGTGGAACTGTTGCTACTTTTTAATGGCTTTTCTGTCTCCTTATGCTGTGCACCTTGGCTTCACAGAGCTGCTTCTCTGACTAGTGGAAGTGTCTGGTACCTGATACGTGATACTGATATGGATATAACAGGCTGTTTGTGTCAAATAGCAGCTGCTGCGACAGCCAGGGTGTTCTCTGTGCGTGTTAGCAGTCAGTGTGTATTGCACTGGGTACAACATGAGTTTTTACATTTCTAATGTGATGGTTTCACACCACATTGCTTTCTCTCAAAGGGAGAGCGTATTTTTCTTCCTTAAGCTTTAACTATTGCGTCTGGAACCTGTCAGCCTTGATCACGTTAGTAAAGAAATTCCACATAGAAACTGCTGTTCCAGATACTAGTTTTGGTTTTCCCTTTCCTGGCCTATCCTAGGTTTTGTTAGTGAACCGCGTGGCTCTTGACATGAACTTGGACCAGTGATCCATTCACTCAGGTCTCCAGAATGTCTCCAAAGGCATTCAATGAATTGCTCCCTTTCCTGGTTTGAATATGGTCCGTAGCTAACAAGCTGGTTTGTTCATTGCTTTATTTACAAAGCCCTGTGCTGAACCTGTGAGTGTCACTAGCGAAATGCCTGGATTTTGCACTGGTGTTTCCCAGGTCACGGACCCAGCTTATGGCTGGTGCCAGAAGAGTAGCTTGGCTGTGAGCTGGGATTCAACTGCCCTTCCCACAAGGTCTTCACGCCTGAAATGTGTAATACCAAGCCATGCTTCATCTGCGGAGCAGTCAGTCGTTGCATCCTGCATACATGCAACTTTTTAGGTGTAGATTTTTCTGTAAACTCAAACTCTTTTGCTAGGTGGTGAACTTTGAACCACTTGTGGAGTTGTGCAGACGACTTGAAGAATTCAGGAGGTTTAACTTTTTGGGAAGGCTTTTGTCTTCGGCCAGTAGCAAGCAAACCTAGATGGTGCAATAGTATAGACTACTCTTTTGATTGGTTTTCAGATAGGAATGGTACTATGGCAAGAGAGGTACATTTGTTAGGGGGTTAGGCTTGAATAGATATTGCTGCCAGTGTTCATTTTGTACATGGCTCTTTTTAGAAAAGAAACAAAACTGAGGGCATTGTGTTTGATATCTTCAAGAAGCATATCAGTTTGATTTATGCAGAAAAAAAAGAAAATCAAGGGTTTTTTCAAATTAGCATTTGAAACCCTTGGCTTTTTGCTGAAGTGAAAGATGAGAAGAATAAAAATAATGAAAAAATCAGATCTCGGCTCCAGAGGGGGCAAGTATGGTGGGATGAGTATTCAGCTTTTTCAGGAGGGTAAGCCACAGTACTGTATCTCAGAGAGCACTGAGCAACCTGTAGAACTGTAATTTAATTTGTGCCATGAAAAGCGCTTATCCCTTTACTATATTGAGGTTCTTCCTGAATTCTGATGTGCAAGCATATTGTTCGGTGTGTACTCGCAAAAGCCTCAGTCCATTCAGCAACCAAATTGTAATGTTTGAGTGCTGGTTTGTTGGGTTTTTTCCCCCTAGGAAATCTAGATGCAGACTACTCGAAATGTTCTTTTCGTGAGTGACACTCAAGTATTTATGGTTCCTGAGCCATGGCTCACATGCTGGAAAAGCTGTTTTCTGGCAAGCATAAGGCTTTTTAATAGCAGAAGAATTGTAATCTAGAAGTAGTCAAGGGAAACTTGGGCAAGGCATTTGGAGATCCAGTCAAATCTCTCATCTTCTTCTTGGATTCTGTGCTGAAGGGTATAGAATACATCGGGGTTTACTGTATTGGAAATTAGCATTGTTGGGTACAATCTATTATTTATTCGTTTCTAGTAGCTTGTTATAGGAGACAGATACCCAGGTTTGTAATTTCCAAGGTTACCTCAGAAAGCTCTTGTGAAAGTTTGGTGTCATGTTTACTGATCTCTGTTTCTGTAGCAAAAAAATTAAGCGATAACATGAACCTCAGTTATATATTTGTAGAAGTGCTTGGCTCTAAGCTTCTAGATCTTGACAGAAGGTCCTAAAAAAGACTGAGAGCCTGCACTTGAACTGAAGAAATCTCTGCAACAAGAGAAGCATTGATGGCATTGCACTCTTTCAAACCAATCTCTTGTCCTGTGTCCATCTCGCAAAGCAGGGAAAGAAAAAGTGTTTCATAAATCAGCTTTTCATGCTGATTGTACAAAGAGCTCTATCTTAGCTGGACTAGGATCTTTTTCCAGGAGTTCCAAGAAGATGAGCCGTGTCAGAGTGATTGGTGGTGCTACAGGTGATCAGCACTGTTTGAATTTCCATTCTTGACTGCTGTTTTCCTTTTTGGGGTTGTGGTTTTTTTGGAAGCTATTTTCCATTTTATTTTGGAAAGCATGGGATCTGGTCCTTGCTTATAGGCTCTCCAAATTATTTCAGAAGACTTCTCATCTCATTGAAGATATAAAGTAGATGGCGTCATCAAGAGTGAAGTCATCCCAGTCACAGAGGCAAGTCATGCTTTTTGTAATACTAAGTCAGACTTGGATTCTGCTTCTAAGACACATCAAATGGTACCAGGTAACTTCCACGTGGTCTTGAGATTAAAATTTGATGCAATTAGAGCTAAACAACTAAACCTGGACAGACACACGTGAACTTCATGAAGTTCAACAAAGTGAAAAGCCAAGTCTTGCATGTGGGGGGGAACAACCCCAGGCATTAGTACACACTGGGGCCTGACTAGCTGGAAATCAGCTTTGTGGAGAAGGACCTGGGCATCCCAGTGAGCAGCAAGCTGACGGTGAGCCAGCAATGTGCCCTTGCGATAAAGAAGGCCAGCAGTAACCTGGGCATTAGGAGGAGTGTTGCCAGCAGGTTCAGGGAGGTGATGCTTCCCCTCTACTGGCATTGGTGGGGCCACACTTGGATTGCTGTGTCCAGTTCTGGGAGTACAAGAGAGACAAGGACTCACTGGAACGTGTACAGCAAAGAACCGCTAAGATGATTAAGGGACTGGAGCATCTTTCAGCTGAGAGAGCTGGGACTGTTCAGCCTGGAGAAGGCTCAGGGAAATCTTATCAATGTGTATAAATACCTGATAGAAAAAAGATGAAGATGATGGAGCCAGAATTTTTTCAGTGGTGCCCAGTGACCAGACCAGAGGCAATGGGCACAAACTGAAACACGGGAGGTTCCCTCTGAACATCAGGAAACACTTTTTCACTGTGAGGGTGACGGAGCACTGGCAGAGGCCACCTGGGGAGGCTGTGGAGTCGCCATCCTTCAAGATACTGAAAACCCAACTGGATGAGGTCCTGGACAACTGGCTGTAGGTGGCTCTGCTTGAGCAGAGGGTTAGACTAGATGATCACTCCAGAGCCTTGTTCCAACTTCATTGAGTTGGGGATAAAAAAGATTTAAAAAAAAAAAAAATTCAGAAATCTGATTTCCATTTTACTAATGCTAACAGATGGGCTGACTTCAGAAAAAGTATGTATTTAAAGTCATAGATACTTGCATTACTGGTTTGTATGATTTAATGCCATACTTGCCATGGAGATTAAACTCACTTTCTAGTCAATGTAATGGGATAGAAATATCTGTGCTAAATTGTTGGCAGGTTGAACAACAGTAATCATCTGAGCTTAGTAACTTGGCATTATGTACCTTAAACTGTGGAATCTGAGCATTAGTTCAATTTGGTTTGGAAAGTTTAGGTGGATTTGGCTTTTGCAAAATGTTTTCTTCAAAAAAGGCATTACAAACAATTGTGAACATGGCAGAAACTGTGTCTTTGTCATACATGTGGGTCATAGCATCTGATTTGGATACCAGAAGAGAATAGTTAGGCCTGGGGAGGGCAGGAAGGGGAAGGATTGTGCTTTCTGCTGAAATTTATCTGAATTTGCATTGAACTACACTAGTGTCGTGGTCTAACCCCAGCCAGCAACTAAGCACCACGCAGCCGCTCACTCACTCCCCCCCCATCCAGTGGGATGGGGGAGAAAATCAGGAAAAGAAGTAAAACTCCTGGGTTGAGATAAGAACGATTTAATAGAACAGAAAAGAAGAGACTAATAATGATAATGATAACACTAATAAAATGACGACAGTAGTAATAAAAGGATCGGAATGTACAAATGATGCACAGGGCAATTGCTCACCACCCGCCGACCAACACCCAGCCAGTCCCCAAGCGGCGAATCCCTGCCCCCCCCTTCCCAGTTCCTAAACCAGATGGGACGTCCCATGGTATGGAATACACTGTTGGCCAGTTTGGGTCAGGTGCCCTGGCTGGGCATGAGAAGCTGAAAAATCCTTGACTGTAGTCTAAACACTACTGAGCAACAACTGAAAACATCAGTGTTATCAACATTCTTCACATACTGAACTCAAAACATAGCACTGTACCAGCTACTAGGAAGACAGCTAACTACATCCCAGATGAAACCAGGACAACTAGCTAGCTCTTTATTTCCTTTTCTTTACTGGTTTAAAGAAGGGGCAGAAAGAAAAGGCAGTTTTTCCAAATGTTTCTGTTTAAAAAAAGCACCACCACAAAAAACTACAACAAAACAGTAGCAGCAGCAGCAACAGCATGCATTGCTGACAGTCGCCTGATTACATCTTGAACTTTAAATTGATGCATTAATATTATTCTCATGTATGAGTTTTGGAGTATACTTACAGTACACATCAAATTGTTATCTCTGACATTGCTTTTGGTCACATTGGAAGCTTCATGAAATTAGGATAACTCCTAAAAATCAACCAAAAATTATCACCGTTGACAGACATTGGTATTTAGCCCATTGAGCCTCATCTTGAAAAGGACGTTTGAAATGGTCAGTCTCATGATTTATAAACACCTGTTTAAAGAATAGGTGACAAATCGAGGTCCAGTGACCATAATCTGAAGCTAGGCACTTTTAGATTAAGCATGAGGATTTTTAATGGTGGATAATGAATGGACTACTGGAGCAATTTATTTTAACTCCCATCTTACATTTTCAGTGCTTAATCTTTTACACTAAGATTTTTTTTTTTCCCCCCAAAGTAAAACTTCTACTTTAGCTAGAAACTTTGTTACTTTTATTGCAGAAAATAACAATTCAGCCTCTCTGGAAGAAGTGAGGTGAGAGGATCAGAAAACATCTTTTCTGTTCTGAATATACTAAACCTGATGTTTCAGGAGAACTTTCTCTTATTGCCATTGTTCAAGTTAGCCACTGAATCCTTCCTATGATCTGTTGTAGTTCTAAAAACGTCTTTTCTTTAAACGTACCATTTGGGTTAATTTGCCAGAGCATGAGAATCTTGCACTGACGAGAGCTAAAGAGAATGGGAAATTTCTTTTTTCTTTCTTTTTAGAAGTCATTCTTCAGGAGGATTCTCATATGCTTTGCTCACAGCTGCATTTGGAAGAGAAATTTAAGTAGAGTTCTTTTAAATCTTTCAGTCATTATACATAGGGGGTTTTAATTATTTGGCATCTACTTTTGTGCAGTATTTCTGGTTTTGTTTCTTGTCATTGTTTCCTCCTGGTGCTCCTTAAATCATGCAATGGAAATGATCACCATGGATCATATGGGTTATGCCTATTGCTTTTCCTCTATGTTTTCCTTCTGCAATGTAATTTTTCAAGTGCTAACATTCTTAAGTGCTACCTGACAAGCAGGAAGCACAGACCCCAAGGATGCATGCTTGCCAGACCTTTTCAGAGGAGCAGAACAACCAGTATGTCAGTATTCTTTACACTTCAGCTGCAATGAGCCTTGTTTAATCTTTTGTGCATTCTCAAACTACTTTCTTGTATGTTTTGACAGGAGGCTGGAGCCCACAGAAAAACCCCTTCAGATTGTGTATGACTACTTGGCTGGGTTGGGTTTTGATGATCCTGTCAGAATGCAGGAAGAGGCAGCAAACTCTGATCTCAGCTGTATGATTCGCTTTTACAGTGGTAAGAAATTGTGTGTGTGCACACTGTTGCTGTTCCTGTAGCTTTAACTATGAGGCAGAACTCAGCTGAAGCCCAAGTCATTGACCTGTTGGGTTTATAGGTGGCTACATCAGACACCCAAAGTACCAGTAAGCATTTCATAAAATAACAAGTTTTCAAGATTAATAGAAAAAAACACAATTCTGTAGTTTTCTTCATCCTATCTATGGCTTGAGAAAAGACAGCTCCACAGGAAGACACAAGATTGCTCTGTTGTCTTTAGTTTCCAATGTTACAACAAATGCCTTACTGCTCCTAATGGGATCAGAAACATATTGCAGTTCAGTCTAGATGTGCCTGAAGATTGTGTTTCCAAAAGGTGTATGGATAAGGGCAAGGAAGGTCCTGGTCAAATACCTCCACAGCCTGTAAATAGAGAGTGAAGGTGCCAGCTGGTTAATAATAATGCAGGCTGCCATTAGAACCTAGTGCCTTTCATTGCAGAAAGGAGACTTCTGAGTGGCCTATTGAATCCATTTGGGCAGGATACCATGTGTGTAAGGAGCAACAGAATGATAGTCGTAGGCCTGTTGGCGTATGGTGCTAGCAGTCAGAAAACAAATTCACTGCAGTGAAGAGGAAATATAAAAGAAATAAGGGGGAGGAAAGCTGATAATGAAATTATTCCATTACTTTTAAATACTTCACCTGTGTATTTTTTGCATTTCAGAAAAAAAATCAAAGTGCTTTTAATGGAAAATTGTTCATGCATATTGGAGCTGGGTAGCCTGACTAAGCTGCTAGCCGTCATCTGTTTATTCAGTGTCAAAAAATGAAATCATAAGAAATCAGCTTCTCTACCCCTTTACCTGAGACAAACCCCTTCTGTCTGGGAGCTGTGTGTGTAACAGACTAAACAGTATAGAAGTATAATGGAGATGGAAAGAAGTATGACACGCGTACAGTCTGGATTTATAGGGCAAGGAGTAGGGAGTCAGAAGTTACTTCAGTTGGAAGGAGGAGAGGCATCAAGCATAGGGCTGTAGAGAACTTTTGAGGAAAAAATGAGCAATTCAGTTTGGGTATGTCAAGCAGGAACTGCTGAAGATTCAGGAACAGTGACTCAACTTCATGGAAGCAAGTAGGTAGAAAAATGGAATTGAGTAGTTTCAGTTAGCATGGGAGGGTAGTCCTGCTTAGAAAGAGGCTATGAAGGAAGAAGTACAAGGATTGAAGAGTGTTCAGGAGACCTGTTTTAAGAAAGTAAAAGCAAATGCTGACTAAGTGGTTCTTAAAGGTAGGGGAGGAATTAGAGGGAATGCTATGAAAGATTACGTGATAATTTTGCAAAGCCTGCAGCTGAGTACATAAGGGATGAAGTAACGCATTTTAGCCAGAGAAACATTACTTAGAATCGTAGAGTCACAGAAGGGTTTGGGTTGGAAGGGACCTTTAAGGATCAGCTAGTCGAACCCCCCTGCCTTGGGCAGGGCCATCTTTCATTAGACCAGGTTGGTCAAAGCCCCATCCAGCCTGACCTTGAACACTTCCAGGGATGGGGCACCCACAGCTTCTCCGAGCAACCTGTTCCAGTGTCTCACCACCCTCATTATAAAACATTTCTTCCTTAGGTCCGATCTAAATCTGCCCTCTTTCAGTTTAAAACCGTTGCCCCTTGTCCTGTCACTACAGGCCTTGGTAAAAAGTCTCTCTGTGCCTTTCTTATAAGCCCCCTTTATATGTTGAAAGGCTTTAAGAAGTTCTTCCCGGAGCCTTCTCCAGGCTGGACAATCCCAGCTCGCTCAGCCTGTCCTAATAGGAGAGGTGTTCCAGCCACCTGACCGTTTCTGTGTCCCTCCTCTGGACCTGCTGGAGTGCTGAGAGCAGCCTTCATGTTTCTTTCACTCCTTGGGGATGTCTCTTGGATTTCTGTGTTCTCTTCCTACATTTCTGTCTGCCTTTCTCATCTGATACATTGAGTTTTTTCCCTTCCCTGGTGCATGGTGAGTACGTACGCCCAGTTGGGGTGATAGGACTACAAGTGGATTAATAGAAATCTCGCATTAAACAGCAGCGAGAGGGAAGCATGCTTCCTCAAGTCTGTCTGTTGAGGTACTTGTAGGAGCCCAAGAGTTTTATGAGGGGAGAGGATGAGTTAGATTGGCCGGGAGAATGGGGGGAGGGCTTCCTCTCAATGGAATTTGGTTGGAGAATGGAGGCCAGTGACCCAGGTTGGATGGGGCAAGTTCAGAGACCAAATGTTATGGAGTCTTTACATGCTTCAACAATGGATCAAATAGAACAAGCTCTCCAGGGCCATCAAACAGTTCATCTGTGTCAGGTGTGACAGGTGTGAATTGTAGAGGGTCACACGCTTTCTCTGGTGGGGAACTGTCTTGATTCCTTCTATTGCTATAGCTGGACTTGTGTAGCTTCTAAGGTGGTGTTAGAAGTGCTAGCTCTTTCTATTGATGACCTGTATCCTTGTTCTCCATGGGAAAGCCTGTGCTGACTAATTGGAGCATGGAGTTAAGCATGATTACAGCGACGTTCAAGGCCAAGCTCAGGAGCTGCAAAGAGTGACAGGAACTTGCATACCCCTAGAGGTTAAGACCATTCGTACACATAGCTTGAGGAGTTATGAAAGAGCTGGGATTCAGAGTAGAAGTCCTTGAACGTTGCCCCTGGATGTTTCCTTAGCACTAGGACATAGATGTCATGGATGTTTCGGAGCAGATGGGGAAACTGGAGGATTAGAGTAGCTTCTTAGTAATATCTGGTACTTGGAACAATGCTGCTGCGGCAGTCAGTAGGATACCGCTTTTGGTGCCATAATACTGTTTTCTTACAAGTCTGGGGCTGGTCTTTCAGCTTGGTGAAATCCAAGCAGTTTTTTCTCTGGGTGATTAGAGTTTCTCACCATTAAAGGACATTTTACACCAAACTTTATGTTCCTGAAACAAAGCTACTGTTCAGCTAAATATTTCAGCTAAATTCAGCCTGGTAGAGACATCAAGCCAATGCTTTAAATTTGACAAGCTGAAGATCCTGCTTTCTGAGAAACAGTATAACAGCTTTAGTCGGTGGTTAACTTTTTGCTCCTAATAAAAGTTTGAAGTATGGTTTGTGTCTGGAAGTGGGGCATGCATAACCAATAGTAAGAATATTTTTCCAGTGGATCTAATTAGAGTTTTTGTCATTGTCTGGCATATATGTTGGCTACTCAGTTCCTCTGTCTGACTTTGGGGCTGGGGGTATATAAATACTTGCAGGTTGATGCTGCTTATGGATATCAGGACACCTGCAGGACAGTTCAAGATATAAGCAGCATGTCAATAGCAACTTCAAAAAAAAAAAAAAGGAACCTTTCCTAAGTAAGACAAAGGACCTGTTGCCAGGATCTGTCTTAGGGATTATTTAAGATAAAATGAAATATAAATTTAATAAGAGGAGATTCTTAACACTTGAAACTCATAGGTCCATCAGGTCAGGCTCATTCGTGTTCTTTAAAGTTTTAAGTGACTATTTGGAACATTTTCCTAGGCAGTAAGACAGTATAAACAGTGGACAGAATCTTGAAAAGCATCTGGGAGATTTGTCAGTATCATGAAAAAAAAAAAGTAGTAAAACAGGCAAGGAGGTAGGATGACCTAAAAGTAAGTGTGTGTGGATTAGAAGGCTGAAGTAGAATTCTACTTTGCTGGTTAGAGTCATAGCTAGCAGTGCACACAGCACAGCTATAACAGTCAGTGCTGGAGTCCTTTCATTTGAATCATCTTCAGGGAAATAACTTTCTTCTGTAGCTGATTTTCCAGGCCTTTCTTTAAAGCCCAGTTGAAGCCACTTATTTGATGGTTTCTGTGACTTTAGTTGACTCGACAAGAGTTTGAAATTGCTCCTCTCCGGCATCTGAATGAAGGATGTTTGGCAAGTGTGTAAGTTTGCTAAGGTCTGTAATTACCTGTGGATTAAAAACACACTACATGACAATTGTTATAACCTTGTACTGGAAGGCATACAATGGTTGCTTATCAGACATTAGTGCATTGACTGTGGAAGTTGCTTGTCCTCAGCGTGAGAATTTTTTTAAAGTGCAACTTGTCTTTCCTCATTCTTTACAATAACTGATTTTGCATGTTACAGCTGTGTTGCTATTTGTACTCACAGCTGAGAATGAAGAACAAATGGAAAGTAAATGCTAATATCCCCTTTTTCTTCAGAAAAGCCATGTCAAGTGGAACAGTTAGATCGCATCCTGCTTTCTGGAGTCTATAACGTACGCAAAGGAAAGACCCAGTTGCACAAGTGGGCAGAGCGCTTGGTAATTCTCTGTGGTACGTGCCTCATTGTGTCCTCTGTGAAAGATAGCCACACGGGGAAGATGCACATCTTGCCTCTTGTTGGAGGGAAGGTAAGACTTTTTTTGGTTAGCTTCCTGTGGCTTAGAAAGGAAGAAGGGATTATAATGATGGGTATTATCCACAAGAGCTTAATCTAGGCTTTTGTAACAAATTACTGCATTAACATGTGCAGAGAGTTGTACACCCCCTTTCTACATGCTTTGCTTAGGTGGTAGTCTTAAGGCTAACAAACAAAGAGACGCTAGTTCTGCTTTCATGTTAGTAGCCAATGTTGTGAATGGGCATTCTGGAAATTATTACTTCTTCAATCTACTTCAGCAGAAAGATGTTAAGAAGGATTTACTTCTGTGTTTCTCTTCAATAACTTTACAACTGTGTTTTCAGCAAAATGTCATGTTGCTGGTAGTCAGTAATACCTCACCCTAGACTTCAGATCCATTGTAATTGCTGCAGTTTAGGCAGACTGTTTTGTTTTCAATTCTCCCTTTGCAGGTGGAAGAGATGAAACGTAGGCAGTACACGCTTGCTTTCACATCTGCTGGAGCACAAGCTCAGACATACCATGTTTCCTTTGAAACGCTGGCAGAGTGCCAGCGGTGGCACCGACAGGCATCCACGGTGAGGCCCTGGAGACTGCAGTAGTTCAGGTGGTGGGTATGGGCTTGTTAAGGGTTTTCTGATGCAGGCTTGTTATGCAGGCAGAGATGAAGCTAGAATGCTGGAGAAAACACCCAGGATGCTTTCCAGCTGTCTTCATTTCTTACGTGCTCAGGACTATAGAGATTTTCTTCTAGCCTGTTCTTCTCTCTCTGCCTGTGCAACAATGTTTGATAGTAGTTCTGCATTTTTTTTTCGCCCCTGCTGCACCTATTGAGTGTAGCTAATCACAGGTCATTAGACCAAACACCAGGGACTGGCTGACTTTACAGCCCTGGAAACCTATAAATTGCACCTGTTGCCATAGTTGAGTCTGCCTAAACTGTGGCATGGACTGGCATGGGGCTACCCTGATAGGTTTGAGTTAGCACAGAGATCATAGGTCAGCAAAGGAGGTGTAGTTTGTTCAGAGCTACATCTTTATTACACGTTAAAGTACAATTAGATGGTGATAGCTTAGTGCTGAGCCACACTTTGACCTCAAATATACATATATAAAAAATATTACGAAATACAAAATGAGTTCATGATAAAGCAGGTCATAAAATCTGGAATGAAGCACCAAAGACCTCAAAACAAAGCATACTTAATGAAAGGAGATCTGGTACTTGCAAAGACTTTATGAAATGTTGCAAAATCATAAGTTATGAAGCCTTTTCATCATAACAGGTTATGTTTCCAATACTATACCCTGAACAAGCTAACAAAAGGAAGGTGGAGGGAGTAGCTAGGCCAAGCAGAGGTTCTGTAAACCTTAAAGGACTGAACTGGAAAGTCAACTGCTTCCTATTGCTGCTTGCATCTTTGTTTGGAAGGCACTTGGAGATTATGCTTTCTCAGCAAAGTTTCCTCGGCCAAAGATACGGTTTTCTCCATTAGGCTGGCTCTCTTATGGTCTAGCTTTTAGGCAGTGCCTGTTGCACATACAGAGCAGGGCTTTCTGTGTGTCCTAGTTGGTATCCAGTTATGCATCCTTGTCAGGGGGCTTGAAGAAACAATAGTAGCAAATGGGGTAAACTCATAGTCTGTGGACTTGTTTCCTGCGTGGACTCTACCTGTTGGGTTCAAGGGGGGTTCTTTCATGTTCTGAAAGAACATTAGACCTCCAGAGAAAAATTGTTGCACAACTGCAGCTCTTCCTACTTCTTTTCAGGTTGTGTCTATGCGACTTGGCATGGTTGATCTTTCATGCTACAGCCTTGAGGAAGTACCTGAACACCTCTTCTACAGTCAAGACATCATCTACCTCAACCTACGACACAATTTTATGAGATCAAGTGGAGCAGGGAGTCTTGACTCTCTTTGCAGGTCTGCAAAGAATTATTTTTCTTCTATATCTGGAGTTCTTGACATGTGGATCCAGGGATGAAGAGGAGGGGGAGTCTATTGCCCATTCTTGTGGGGATGGTAAAAAGATTGATATTCAGGAAGCTCTAACAAATGAGGGGGGCTAGGAAGCAGAACTGAACAGCGCAGGCAGGCATAAGCTTCCAACAGTTTACAGTCTTCATGAGCTCCCCTCCACAGATTCTTTGTGCTAAGTTAGATCTGAGATGAGCCTGATGGAGTGATATGCCATTTGTATGGACAAGATGCAATAGTAATATAAGGCTGCTTGCTAAACAGAACATTTTGGAGTATAAAATAAAAGGTGAGGGAAAGCATAATGCTGCTGTTGTGGGTAAGTGTTTGTAGGAAGAAGTGCAGATCTGAAAAAGCCTGTTTTGGTAAGTTCTTAATGTGCATTTGGAATTGGCAGAGGGCCTGTCAGACTCCAGCTTTGCTTTGGGAACTTGTAATGATCTGCTTTTAAGGGAGTAGCAGTTGTGTGATGGTATGGAAGCATGATGTGGTCATCTTCGGTAAGTGAGGGAGTCTTACAAAAATATTTTTAAATTAATTCCTGAAAATCATAAAAATCTAGAGGAAGATTAGTCTATTGATATCTACGCTAGTCATGCTAAAAACAATTCAAGGAGTCACTCTATGAATTTTGAAAGCTGTTAGGAAACCTATAGTAATATTGTCAAATGGCTCAGTGTTTGGAACACATTGTGCCTTAAGAAAAATATATTCAGAGAAACTTTGCAAAACTGCAGGTTTTTGTTTTGTTTTGGGGTTTTTTTGTTGTATTTTTGTTTTGTTTATCTCTAGGGGCCTGTTACCAGGTTATTTCATTTTTCTTCCTGTAAAGTAATGAGATAGCTAGGTATCCATGAGGGTATACAGGGTAAAAAAATTGCTCACCTGTGGGAATTCTTTGCAGTTTCATTGAGAGCCAGAGTCTAGTCTGGTTTTGTTTTAATTCCAGACTTGTTTAAATATTTTCTAACTGCTGAATTGTAACAGACTCTGTTACTGGAGAAGCTGCTTAAAATAATTCAAGATTTCGGTTTCTACTTCTCTCTTCAAATACACTGTATGGTGTTGAAAACCATATCAGGACTTTATTTTCTAAAATGCGGTATCCTTGGTTCACAGGATCAGCAAAGGGGCTTGAAATTTCTTTTGACCTTGCATGTAGTCAACAAGAGATCTGACATGTCAGAAGCTTGACTCTTTTCCTGGCAGTGACTATGTCTGATGAAGCTGAAATCCTCAAACAAACAAAAGCCATAAAAGAAGCCCTCATCTCACACAATCTTGAATAAACGGGTAGCATTAGGTAGCCCACATAAGGCTGCTCATTGCCTTTTGAAAAGATTTTCTTTCTGAGGTTTTTAGGATGTTTATCAGGTCACAACCCCAAATGAAGAAACTTGCTCATTTGCAGTAGGTGTTATCAGTGCCTAGAGATTGACAATTCCAAACAGCAGGATTTTTTGCAATGATCAGATCTCTTTCTCTGAGGAAATCTTTGAAGCTCTAGGAGTCTAATTAGCTATAACTATAATAATGGAACAAAAATAATTAACTAAATGGGAAACGTTAAGTGAAGGAAATTAAATAACCCCACCTGTTTTGTCACATCTCCTAGCTTATTTTTCATCTAACGTACTGCCTTTCAAGTATCTCTCTTTTCTGGAAAACATTATCAGGGCTGACCTTCGTTGACAAGTATGTGTGTGCGCACGCATGTGTATAAAAATGCATGTCTATTATCACCATTCTAGCTAGTTGATACAGAGTTGTACTGGGATGCTTTGGCGGCAGAGCAGGTTGTTGCGTTGAACTGGGAATATTTCAGGCCTGCACCAGTTTGGGCAGCTCAAAGAGGATGGTCATCCCAGTGAGGATTTGTTGCTGTGTTTCCATACCTCTTTGGTGTAATCCCAATATGCCCTGTGAGAGCACAGTCCAAAACTTGAGGAGCTGTAACAATTTCAGGATGCTTATTCCCTATAATACATGGTTCTTGTACAACTTGAGAGAGAGTTGGGTTTGCATTCCATTCCTACATCCCTACTGCTTGAGAATATTGGGGCAAAGGAGAAGGAACAGAAGGGGAACTCAAAAGGCTTTTGAGTATTGTCCTCCCCATTGAACATGACAGTCTGCTCACGGAGTCTCAGACCAAGCTGTGTCATGTACTAGTTTCCCTTCAGCTTTTGGAAACTTTAATGCCCCTGTTGTGTTTGCTTTGATATTGTTGCACATGGATGAATTCTGAAAATTGGTTGTGCTGTTGCATTTAATGCCATGCCTCTTGGGGCAGTTTCTCACCTCAGTCTGTTAATGATAGAGAAAGAGCTGCTTGGTGTTAAAGGCATGTGCTGTAGAAAAAGCCATTGTAGAACTCCAGAGAAAGCAGTTTCATTAAAGCATTTTCTGATTCCAAAACCCAAGAACTGTGATCTGTCCTAAATCTCTTAAAGTTGAACCAGTTAATGAGAAAGTTCAAATCTGTAGGTTTGTCCTCATTGTTTCCTTTTTTTCCATTATTGTTGTGAAGTTCTGTGGGCAAGTTTGATTTTTGTATCATTGGTAGATCTTTGCATCATACAGTATGTTCCCTTTAGGAAGGCTATTACCAATACAGCATCTTTCTCTTTGGCTTTCAGTTGCATTACAAGAGAGTCTGTCTGTGATTGCAGCAACCATAAAATGCCTATGCCCTTACTTGTATGACAGGGTGCTTTCTCAACACCATACCCCCCCAAAGGTTATAAAGCAAAATAGAGAAATATAATGCATGGTTCCTACACAGATCATTCCAAGTATTCTGAATCGGAAAAAGGAGTCGCTATAAAGAAGAAAAAATTTCAAAACCTTTCAGTCTCACACTTAAAGCCATTTCAAGCTAGGAGTAATATTCTCCCTCCATTAATGAACCTTGGTTTTGTTACCTATATTAAAACATTTGCTTCAAAATAAGAGCTACTCACCGTTACCTAGCAAAAAGTATGCTAGATGGAGCAGATGAATGAACTATATGTTTCCAAGTAGTACTTCCCTGGTACATTACATTAGATTTGCAATGGTCTCATAAAAGTATGATATTCATTTCCCCACTGAATTAATTTCTGATGGTTCCAGTTTTGGATGAGGAGGTTATTACTTGGGGAAAAATACTTTTGTTTCCTGTAGAAAGAAGTAGGAACTCTTTGAGAAGAACCTCTTGCATAGTACCCCAGCCCATGCTCAATTTCTTCCCTCTATTTGGACCTAGCACAGTGATAGAAGGAGCTGGAATAGGCAACCATCTGTTAAGCACAGGTGGGACTTTAGTGACTGCGAGGGCCGTGTCAGTTCTCGTGTGGCTGTACCTATGGTACAGTCTCCCAAGCAGGTGGCACTTTAGATGTGGAATCTCTTCCAAGCACCTCTGGGTGCAGATCTTGGGGCTTCCCAGTGTGAAGTTGGCGCTTTCCTGGATTTCCCTTTTACAGCTCTGCTAGGCCTTCTGTTGTGCCTAGCTTGAAAAGGGCATTCCCCTCCTCTGTTTTATTCTCAGAATGGTTCCAGTTAATGTTTTCAGCTCCTATTTTCCCAAGTTGCATAATTGTAGATTTTTACTCTAAATAATTCTTTGAAGGTATATTTTTTTAAATTAATGTTTTTAGTCTCCTTAATCTTGGTATCAGTCACTAGGAGGAAGCCTGTCAGAAGAGAAGGTTGTTGCGGAAACTCCCATAATGAGTTAGCTGACTGTATTGCCAGTGTACAAAGACTTAAAAATTCTTTCTGACTGGTTTTGTATGGTTTTGTTTCGAGACCGTGGAGGTTTGTGAATTAACTAGTATTCTTGCCAATAGGTTTTCTCAGCTGAAGAGCCTGAACCTGTCTCATAATAGACTGGGAGAGTTTCCTGTATCACTGTGTGAGATCTCTACTCTGACAGAGCTTAATGTTTCCTGTAATGGACTTCATTACTTGCCAAGCCAGATTGGCAAACTGTTGAAGTGAGTATATTCGTTTTATTTGTAGCCATAAAAATCCTTGGTGCTTCGGTTGAGCACAGCTGACGTAAAGGTACCACTTATGAAAGTATGAGTGCTGGGGCAGCCTGTTCTGCCCATGAAGACTGAATGATGGATTTGACTCCAGCAGAAGGTCAAGAATCAAGGTGTCCAATAAGGTTTGTTCTTCCTTGAAAATGAAGATATCACAGTATGTTTATACAGTTGATATTTTAAGTCACTGGTATAAAGCAGGTTACTGTTCATCATTTTTTACTTCCTGCATGTTCTACTAGCTGTGTAAAATATATTAGTGTAGTTTCCTAGTAAAGATTAATGGATTTTGCCTATTTTGGAGTGGCCTAGGAAGACACTTAACAGTCAGTTATGATGCCTTGAATCACAGGTACCACCTTGCTGAACTAGAGTAATGTGAAGGCTTCTAAGTATATGAATATACTCTCACTTAAAATTCAGTAGACTTGAAGCTTTTTATGTTCTCTGTGGGGTGTGTGTTTTGGGGGGGTTGTTTTTTGGTTTGTTTTTTTGTTGTTTTTACTTTGGGGTGACTTGTATGATTTCTTGTGGGTTTATGTCTGATTTTTACATAAATTCGAATGCATCTTGTTCTCTCTCCATCTGCTGCCATCTTGCATTCCCTTGCCTGCTTTCTTGTTATTTCCTTCCTACTTTCGCTTCTACTTTTTTTTCTTTTAACTACTGTTATGGTGGTGCCTTATCGGTTAAACATAAATATTGTTATGTTTACATTAAAATACTTCAAGAGTTTCTAAGGATCATGCTGTCAGGGGCATTTCCAGAAGCCACAGATTACTACAGTGAAACATCTGTGGAGATCAGCTAGGCTTTGTAGAACTAAGGAAAAATACACATGCCTCTCAAATTCTGAGGCCTAGTCTGTGGACCTTATTTATACAAGCAAGAGTATGCTGATTATGTTGTCGCAGTATTCATAGATGTCTTACGCAAAAGTGATTGCAGATTTCGTAACTGTATGCAAGTTTAAAGTATAAGGGCACCTTATAGGACCAAAGATAGTCTCGGGTGCAATTCCTTAATCACTACTATTAAAACATTACAGCTGCTGATGTAGAAAAGATGAGGAAACATGATGCAGATGAAGCATTGTCTGAATACAGTTGTATTGTTTCTCAAATAAGCTCATGCACATTTTTCTACAGCTGCTGAGGTGTGTGACTTTCTGAATTTCTGTTTATTATTTGTATTTAATATTTTTGATACTGATGCAGTTTCTATTAAAGTTTTAATTTATTGTATAAAACTTTTCTGTGGTAACTTCTCACAGAGGTCTAGTCATTTTTGTCAGCACTAGTATGCTTTGATAGCTTTCTACAGAATTGGTTGCTTTTTGTGTTAGAAAGGATTTTAACATGGAAATGCTTGGGCATCCCCTCTGAAAATTTTGTCTTAAAAGTGTTTGCTGGAGTAAAAACCTTCTCCGTTTTTCCCAGTAGCTACCCAGAATGCATAAAAGCTTAAGCTTAGGTAAATTTAATTGCAAGACTATTACTGCATTTGTTTAGATAAACATTGACACTGAGCTATTGGTTCATTGTGGCCTGCTCTTCCTCCAGCTTCTATCTTTAATAAAGGAGTGTCTGCAGCTACATTGGGTGTAAGCAAGTCGTTTCCAGAGCAATCTTTTAGCCATATGCAACCTGTGAGGAAAAAGCTGTATGCAGGCTTACAGTTTTCAGAGGTTTACAACTTAGTTATGGGTCCAGTCATCTTTTTGATCCCTTGAGTTCTTATTCATAAGAACTTTTTATGGCCCCAGATTGCATTTCTACCACCAGTAAACACTGTTCAGAAAGTTCTTTGCTGGAACATAATCATAATGAGGGAATTGTATTTTGGGGGTTTGAGTCTCAAAACCCATGCAAACTTTAAAACAATTCATCTTGCAACAGAAAGCCACCCTACTCTTTTCTGAGTGTCTGAAAGGACAACTAGAATGTACAAATTTGTTACCAGTGTATTAGTGTGATAGAAATTGTGATTAAACTGTGCCGTAAGTGCCATAGATGTGAATAAGTGCCATAATAGTGATATGCGATTCCAGCAATTGGATTATGAAGGTGCAGTTGATTTTTATTGTTTCTTATGAGACAGGTCTGTACTGTTACTGCTGTTGGTTTTGGTTTTAGTTTGTCATAGGTCTTTTAAAGATTGTCCAGCATGCTAAGTGAGGAGTTCTTAATTTGTAGAAAACCAAGTGATTAAGTAAATATCTCTCACTTACAACGTAAGTACTGATTTGTATTTTGCTTATGTTAACTTACAATCTTTGGCACAACTGGAAGTTTACCTCCAAAATAATTTAGGAACTATTTGGTGTTGCATACATGCAGTTCCAAGCCTATTACATGCATAATAGAAGTACTCCGGTAACTTTATGTGTATAAGAATAAAATTGGCTGTTAGGTACCTTTAAAAAATAGCCACACTGAGGCAGCTAGCTATACGAGGAAATACACTGAAGATGCTAGATGTAATGTTCACTACTCTTTGCTGAATTACTTTCTCTTCATTGCTGCAGTCTCCAGACTTTCTGGCTTGATGGGAATTTCCTCACATCCTTACCAGAAGAACTGGGGAGTCTGCAACAGCTCAGCTGTCTCGGGCTTTCCTTCAATAACTTCTGTGAACTGCCAGCAATTTGTGAGAAACTCATCATCTTAGACAAACTAGCCCTGGCAGGGAACTTGCTAGAGACCCTGGACCTTGCAATGCTGAACCGTATGAGTCACATCAAAAGTGTGGACCTGAGGTAAGGGAGGGAAACTTCCATATATGTATATAAACCAGATTGCTACTTTCCATTTACAGCAGAGGAGCTGTGTAACCTCTACTACATTTTGCAATAAACTAGGTGTAATTTTTTCTTTTACTGATTCTTTAGCTTTTAGGGGGTTCTGTTTCGGAGGGTGTGCAGAATTCACTTGGAGAAGCAAGGTTAACTGAGCAATACCTGAAGCCACTGAATGTGACTCAGACCTCTAGTTTCCTCTCTTGATATACTGTTACCATGAGCTTCAGTAGCTCTTTGATCTGTCCTACCCTTTTTTGTGCCTGAACCTGCCCCGAGATGTGATCCTTATTCTCCACGCTGCCAACTGCAGACCTCTCAGAAAGGGACAAAGAACTTTTTGTTTGTGGCAAGGCAGTATAGTATCTAGTCTCTGCATTAACTTCCTGTGTCAGTGTGAAGTAGCTGTCCCTTGGCCTGGCTTCTAATTTCTAGACTGGTCTTCGGAATCTCTTAAACACTGGGGAATGAGTAAAATGGTTTCACATAGCAGTGCAGACAAAGGAAATGTTTTTCTTTGTATTCACTGCCTGAAATCCACCTTTGCTCTTCACACATTTCACTGTGCTCACCTTTGGCATTAGCCTTCACCAGAACTCTTCCTTTCCTTTCCTCTCTCTTCTTACTGATGTCCAGTGTTCAGTGTCCTATTTTCTGACTTTGTAACTCTTATCTCTGAGTGTTTAGGCTGAACAACCTGAAGAGAGCAGCAGCTGACACTCTGGAGGGGAACAAATCTGTGACTTGCATGGATTTACGAGACAATCAGATGACAGATCTGGATCTGAGCTCCTTGGGCAGCCTGGAGCAGCTGCACTGTGAGCGGAATAAGCTGAAAGAGTTGACACTGAGTGGCTTTTCTCTTCGGGCCCTCTATGCCAACAGCAACTGTACGTCTCTCTGCCTTCTTCACCTGCCTTCTTCCTTCAAGCCCTGGGAACAAAGGAAAACAGCCCTTTGCCCTCTCCCACCCAAAAAAAAATATGCTGATGTTACAGTAGTGAGACTGTATGTGATGGGTCTTCTAAGGTCAGCTCCTAGGGTCACATACGCATGTATGGGCGCAGGCTGTGTAATGGGGCAGGCTGCAGTGCTGAGTTAGTGTCCAAAGAATTAGTCTTCTGGTGAGATCTGTTTGGGAGTCCACAAATAAACATGCGGTTCTCCCCTGTTCTGGTGCCCCATGTGGCAGATGGAGAGAAGGGATAGTGAGAAGCTGTAGTGCCATATGGCAGATGTATGAAGTGCAAACTCTGTCTTGGGACGAATGAGTAGAAACCTTGAGTATCCATGAAGTAAGACTGTGAGTCTTACTTGCTAGCTAGTCTGTCTGCTTCTGTGTGCTGTTTTCCCTCTGAAGTTCTGCAATCATAATTATTTGCTTTACTTCATCAGGTCTGACAGCTGTCAATATTTATCCGGTTCCTGGTCAACTGACATGTCTAGAACTCTCTCAGTAAGTGACTATACACCACAGAATATAAAGCAAGTATCTGGACACCTTTGCTGTTTTCTGCAGAAGTTTTTTTGGAGCTTTTAAGCTTTTGAGAGTCAAGAGCAATTGAGGGAAGGTACTCCATCTTCACAATAGAACTGGAAAGCTCAGTACTAAAGAATGATGAAAGTGTCCCAGACCAGAAGCCTCTCTGAACCAGTATGACCTGTCTCGGTGACTGGCTGTCCTTCAGCTGTAGGCTGTAATCAGCAAAAAAAGCCAAGCAGGGACCGCTGAACTTGCAGCAGCTTGCTGGACTGAATGGTGGGAATCTGTGGAGTAAACATTTAGAGTAGCTGCCAGTGATCTCTGCTGTTGGCTTCATTGCCTGCATCTGCCCTTGGAACAGCATTGTGAGACCTGTAAGACAGGATGCCCAGAGGACCTGATCACCTTTTGCTTCAGTTCTGGGTTAAAGCACAATAGCAGGATAGTGTAGGGTGGCCTGTTCTGGGGATGTCAGTGCTGTAAAGAAAAAGCCTGATCATCAGAGCATTGCATCAGTACTTTCTACCAATCATGCACCAGCTCAGTTTGCATTACAGAGCTAGCCATGAGATAAATTCCACGTGACTAGCTCGGATACTGTTGTTAATTTTCTGCCTATTGGTTTTGGTTTGGCTGTCACTAATGTCATGCAGCATTCAACAGGGTTTGTTTCATATGGAGTGCTGAAATCTAGCTTTTCCCCCTTGCTTTTCTCAGCAATCAACTGCAGTGTGTCCCAGACTGGGCCTGTGAAGCAAAGAAACTGGAAGTTTTGGATGTGAGCTACAACCTTCTTATGGAGCTTCCATCGAGGTCAGCACACCTTCTTCTTATACAGAGCTGAGCTTTCTTCTATGGTGAGCTGACTGGAAGAGAGCAGCAGTGCTATTCCAGTTGCTTTATTCCTTGTTGTGCAGATATAATCCACTTACTTTCTCTGTGCAGCGTCGAAAATACTCTGTATTCAAATGTTTGAAAGAACTGACTTCCAAATCAGCTTCTTGAATAACAGGGGCCAGGTAATTTCATTCTATGCTTCTGGCTTCTACTGCAGCTGTTTGCACCTGAAGTAGAACACACTGCTATGATTTATGTGTGTTACCATTGTGTCTGTGAACACAGGTCATAGGTGAGGCCCTGATATGCCTTGCATTGCCCCACAGAGATTTCATCTGTTACCTTTCATAGGGAGATATCACAGAGATACGATATAGCTGATCTCAAAGGTAGCTTTCACAACATATCATCAGCCAACTCCTTTCTCCCTGTTTCCCTTTCAGCTTCTGCAGAAATGCAGCAAAGGGGAGCCAAGAACTAATATAATTTTGCAGATATTTATGACTTCTCCAAGGTATCAGGGATATCATGGGAAGAAGCAAAGCACAAATGTTCTTAGCCTAACAAGTGTGTTTGGTGGGGGTGTGACTGTAATGAATGAGACACAGTGTCTAGGGTAAGCTATATTGAAATTGAACAGGAGGGTGGATTACAGTGAAGAAATGCAGAGAGCAGGTTAAAGCAGCAGGCATAGGAAGTAATCTTAGCAGTGACATTCTAATGGTTGTCAGAGACAAGACTATATACATCAAAAGCAAGAAAAGGGTGTAACAAAGATGAGATAATGAGAACTTAGGATTTTAGCCATGCCAATGGATGAAAAAGACCAAATTTTAAGTACGTTATGCAAAAAGAGCCTGCATAATTGAGAGACAAATATATATTCTAAAAAGAAATGTAAGTATTTTTAAGGATTCCTAAGTGCTGGAATTTACTGTATCCATTAGTGATCTCTTCCAGTATGTGTTTATCATCAACACTGTAAATATGTCTTGTGTACAGTTAGAACTCTGCCAGGGTTGACTTTCAGCCATTGATCAGGTTAGTCCAACAGACTAAAGCTTAAAGAGCCTCTCATAAGGGGATATAGTTCACCGTGAAGTTGTCTTTTACACTTAGTTGTCCGAAAACAGAGCTGTATCAAAGCGGTGTGTGACAGTGTTGAGTGGAGATACCCAAGCCAGCTCTCGATGAGTCAGCTTGAATAAGGAAATTGCTGTATCTGCATTTGAATGGCTTTTTTTTCCTCATTATGATTAGCTTTGAGAAGCCACAGCATACAGAGAGAAACGGAATTAATTGGCTCACATGGAGCAGTGCACTAATGCAGCTTTAGCATTTCGTGGTTCAAAGCTGTTCTGTACAGGGCTCTCAGAATATAGTCCCAAATTATCACCTCACACAAATGGGCAGGGTGGTTCTAGGCTATGTCCAGATGTGTTGAGTTATCCTTTCTCAAAATTTGTGCAAGCAATTCTCTGCAGTTCATGGGGATAGAGGCCTTTTCCTTCAATAAGCACTGCAGTTCTGGAGAATGTGACAACAGCCTCAAAAGTAATACAGCAGTGCTAAGCAGCCAGTTAAAGCTCTGAATTTAAGTTGGCCCAGGGGAAGCACTTCTTTCTGCCTACAGGTGAAAACAGGCATTTAAATTCATCCTTTGTGACTTCTCTTTTTTTTGTCTGCTTGAGAGAATGCTAGGCATATGCACACAGACTGACTCATATCACAAGTTACTGATCTGCAGTAGCATAGAGGGAAATGTAGATGCACTTCCAAGCATTCAGAGTGACTGAGGCACCTTACCGTGTGTGTTTTTCTGCTTTGTCATTGTTTACATTTTATGGATCAGTGTGTTTTAATTTTTCTCTGCTGTACAGTCAAATTATAACAGAGTAAATACTACCTTTTCCTACTCTGCTGGTGTGAAGAGGAGTGAACCAAGCTGATACAGAAACTCCTGTGTCTTTCTAGGATCCTCAGCAGCTTGAGCCTTCGGAAGTTGATGGTGGGGCACAATCGTCTGCAGAGCCTTCCACCTCTTCTAGAACACATTCCACTGGAGATGCTGGACCTTCAGCACAACCTGTTGACTAAACTCCCAGAGATGCTCTTTGTCAAGGCTCTGAAGTGAGTAGCAGTAGCAAGCATCTTTTGTCTGTGTTAAACTTTGGAGCTCTAAAGGCCAGTAGTGGCATCTGTGTGACTGTCCTTGCAAGGTGCCATTTGTGTAAGAGATAATGAGATGTGCACTTTATGAGGAGGTAATTCAGGTGCCATAGGGAAGTCATCAAGCTGATTTGAGGGAATCAGTCCATGTTACTGTTTAATTACAGCAAAACAGGGGCCTGCCTAGTCCAACAGCCAACTAAAGAATTAGCTTCAGTTGCAACTGTTTCTAAGATCATGTTACTGCCTGAAGAGCTTTGTCTTTAAAAGTACTGCATAAATTCAGGTGCAAAGGAAAGAAGCCATACAGGTTTTCAGATATTGTAGCAGAAAGTACATCAGGTCATTGGAGAACAGCGAGAGAGACTCTTACAAATGAACAACCCTTCATAACTGTCTATTCAGACATGAGTCAACCCTTCTTTTAAAGACTCTGAGTAAGAGTTTATGTAGTCTGCTTCCACCATATTACCTACCCCCTCTATGGGCCCTTCAGTACTCACTGTTTACTGTAAAATGCTGTGTACATCCACAGTGCTATATAGCTAATAAGTCATTAGTAGACTCATGAATCTTAATGTGAGTAGGGATGTTACACTGTGTTGTCTGGCCTCCTGTCTGATGCTGTTGCTCTGTCCACACTGGCATTTGTATAGCTCCTTTTCCTGCTGTTAATGGAGTGGTTTAGAAGATGTGAAGTCTGATTTTTGCACTTGCTATGGTTAGCCTCAGGTACCTGAATGCATCTGCAAACAGCCTGGAGTCCTTGCCCTCTGCATGTACAGGGGAGGAGAGTCTGAGTATGCTGCAGCTGCTTTACTTGACCAATAACAACCTCACAGATCAATGCATCCCTGTCTTGGTGGGACACCCAAGCCTACGGATCCTGCATCTGGCAAACAACAACCTACAGACTTTCCCCGCAAGGTAAATAAGCAAGGCTGGTGGGCGAGATGGTGTTCACCAGGAGGATGTTGCCTGCCTTACTGCAATTGTACGTGAATCAGTGTCAAAGCAAGATGCTCTCCCTGTGGCTTGATGACAAAAGCCTGCCATCCTACACACACACTGAGGAATAGCATTTTAAGGGGGATTGCCACAGGGTACTGTTGGCTGCAGTGGTTCCTGTCCTGCTAGCTGTGGTGGATGTGTGTGGGGATGGGGGACAGTATTTCTTCGCAACTTCAATGCTACTGGCATGCAGCTTGCTGTGCTGCATTCTTTCACTTTTCAGTCTTGCCAGAAAACCCTCAGACTTGCCTGAACTCCTGCCCAATGCAGGTCATATAATTTCATCCATGAATTAATGCACAAGGCTTATGATTTGGAGTTGAAACAGAAATAAATCTATGCTCCACATAGAAACTTAAGAGGCTTGGAGACTCCCATGTGATCCTACTAATTTATTCCAGTTGCTCTCAGTTATATAAGCCTGCGTCTTATTTTTCAGTGAGAATTATTTATCTGCTTCTTTTTACCAGTATATAATTCTGTCTTTCTAGTATGAAAACTTTGTAGCTTCAGGGGGTTTTTTTTGTGATGCAGTTGATTGGCTAGAGGGAAGCAATGTCATCCAGAGGGACCTTGACAGGCTTGAGGAGTTCGGTCCATGCAAACCTCATGAGGTTCAGCAAGGTCAAGTGCAAAGTACTGCACGTGGGTCAGAGCAATTCCCAATATCAGTACAGCCTGGAGGATGAATGGATTGAAAGCAGTCCTATGGAGAAGGACTTGGGGGTAATGGTGTGTGAAAAATTAGACACGAGCTGGCAATGTGCACTTGCAGCCCAGAAAGCCAACCGTGTCCTGGGCTGCATCAAAAGAAGTGTGGCCAGCAGATCAAGGGAGGTGATTCTGCCCCTCTACTCTGCTTTGGTGAGACCCCACCTGGAGTACTGTGTCCAGCTCTGGAGTCCTCAGCACAGGAAAGACATGGACCTGTTGGAGTGGGTCCAGAGGAGGGCCACAAAGATGATCAGAGAGATGGAACACCTCTCCTATGAGGACAGGCTGAGCAAGCTGGGATTGTTCACCCTGAAGAAGGCTCCGGGAAGAACTTCTTGAAGCCTTTCAACATATAAAGGGGGATTATAAGAAAGGCACAGAGAGACTTTTTACCAAGGCCTGTAGTGACAGGACAAGGGGCAACGGTTTTAAACTGAAAGAGGAGAGATTTAGGTTGGACCTAAGGAAGAAATGTTTTATAATGAGGGTGGCGAGACACTGGAGCAGGTTGCTCAGAGAACCTGTGGATGCCCCATCCCTGGAAGTGTTCAAGGTCAGGCTGGATGGGGCTTTGACCAACCTGGTCTAATGAAAGATGGCCCTGCCCAAGGCAGGGGGGGTCGACCAGCTGATCCTTAAAGGTCCCTTCCAACCCAAACCATTCTGTGATTTTATGATTTTTCCAAGCATAGCTTAAGAAAACTGCAGCTGTCTGTGTATAATGATAAACATACTCAGCCTTTTTAGTTTCTTAGTATGTGGGGAGGCTTCCTGTGAACGTTTTCCAAATTCTCAGTGCTTTTGTGGCTATATGTAGACAACAGAACTTGGACACTGCTGAAAATCATAAGCAGATAATGTTGGTTGTGAGCATCTACTTAAGTCCCCTTCTGGTGATGTCTTTATACACTGTTCTGTTCTGAGTACCTGTTACCTGACTTGGGCCTTTTTCAGAGCCATGTCTCTCAGGATTGTTTCCTCTCTGTTTGCGACTTGTACAAGTTATTATGTATATAACATTACTTAGCTAATTTAAATTGGGTGCTCTTAAGGTAAGTTTATGTTACCAGTAGTTCATATTACTATATGTTGAAACTGAGATTCCACCATATTTTTTATCTGCAAATTTTACTAGGTATAATTTGGTGAGTGTGTATGTGTTTTTCTTATTAATCACCGATCTATTGACTGTCATTGAAAGTGCCTCCTCAGAGAACCCTACTAGAAGGACTTACACTGAATTCTTAATTCATTATTACTTTTCAGTATCTTCTGCAGTCCAGTTTTGGGGATATCAAATGCATTTTCTTTGGAATATAGTAGAGAGCTAGTGCTATACTGGTAGACTTCTGTGTTAGCTTAATTTGTAGTCTCATAAAAAACAGCACATTTGGTTACATTAGCACAAAAATCTAAGGATTTTTTTTTTTTTTATTAATTTTGTCAGCACAATTCATTTGATATTAATTGCATCTGTGCAAGCTTTGCCATGATTATTCCTGGTACTGGTCAGGCTAAACAACCGTTTTCATGTAAATCTGTTTATTCCTACAAAGTACACTGACACAGCTTAGGCGTTTTTGCCAGTTTCAAAATTAAGACACTACAATCTTCTGCTTTAATGCTTTAGAAGTCAGAGGTGAAGAGATCTGTCTGTTGCATAAATCCAAGCCAGGTCTGGGGACCCTGAGCTCTTATTAGAGCATCTCTTAGGACTTTTGGTCTCCTGTCAATAAATTAGAAATGTAGCTCATAAAGGGCAGTGTCTATGGATACCTTATCTGCGGTTCAGAAAGTGACAAGTTCTTGCCTATAAGATACAGTATTCTTTTGTTTCCCTTTCAGCAAACTTAGTAAGCTGGAGCACTTGGAAGAGCTGAATCTGAGTGGCAACAAACTGAAAACAATTCCCACAACAGTGGCAAACTGCAAGCTACTTCATACACTTATTGCACACTCTAATGAAATCAGCATCTTTCCAGAGATTCTGCATTTGCCCCGTATTCAGGTATTCTTGTAAAGAGATATCAGGGAAGAGTTTGGGTTGGAGAATGATGTAACTGCTAGGAGAGGAACTGGGGATCCCAGCATTTTGTTTGATCAACCGAAGAGGAGGGCACAGAACATGCATTCTAGATCTCTCACCTTTCTGAGTTGATCAAAGACAGCTCATCTCTCATTCATCTTTACCATCTGTCTCTGACTTGGTGTATTTCTGGTTTACCATTTGCAACTGTAGGGAATAGGTAGGCAGGTTTGTATATATAGGCCCTCTATTATCTTTAGTGTGACCTATTCTTTCAGTATTGGAGTCCTGGCTATTGCAGATTATTTGCTGCTTATAAATTGTTCTTCTACCAATAGGTCAGAGCCATTTTCATGACCTGTTTGTGGGATACAATCAGTGGTGGGGTCATACGATGTTTGGAAGGAGCGATGGAGTAACTGATCACATGACAGAACAGAGAATATTTTCTTTGTCATTGTGCTTTTTTTTTGATACCGTAGTTTGTGGACTTGAGCTGCAATGACTTAACTGAAATCCTAATCCCTGAGGCACTGCCAAGTGCCTTGCAAGAGTTGGACCTGAGCGGAAACACAAACCTGGTGCTAGAACACAAGACACTGGACATCTTCAGGTGAGCCATGGAGATGCCAACCTGGTAGTGACCTGCACAGGGAAGGGTAACCCTTCCCAGGAGGAGAAATGGGATAGTAAAGTGTGTATCGTAGCACTGCATGATGTTATAATGTTCCCTGCCTGAGGCGGCTGAAGCTTTCTATCTTGTAGGAAGGGAAGAGTCTGGATCCAAATCATCAGAGCAAGGAAACAATTTCTCAGGTGGCATGAGGTTCTCCCAGCTGTCTCTGGCACAAGCAGCCAGACATCTCTGGAAGGCCAACACCTTAAACTCTTCTCCTTGGTGCAGTTCTTTCCACAGGTTGCTGAAAACTCTAGACAGGACAAGGTCCTTTGGCCACAAACTGTTCAGCAGGGTATAGGAGAGAATGACTTCTGTTCTTCTCTCTCTGTAGTCACATTACCACACTGAAGATTGATGCTAAACCCTCCCTCACGGCCGACTCGGCACTCACCTCTACCTTCTGGAGTCATGGAGTAGCTGAGATGGCAGGCCAGAGAAATAAGTGAGTATTGTGGTCTGCTAGGCACTGACAGTTTGTCTTCTCAGGGTGCTAGGTGGAGTGCACTGCAAAGCACCCAGGCAGACTTGTTTTGCTCAAGAGCTCATGTGTCCCTCTGTCTCTTCAGATCTCTTGCTAAGTCTTGGTAACTCAAGCCTCCGCATTGTCCTTTCCCTCAGTTTTCATGCTTATCTTGGGACTCTTGGACTTTGCTTCCCACCTAGCAGAGGTGCTTTTTCTTTCTTTTGCTGGCTGTGCCCATTGCCCTCTCCTGATCGTGGTCAAGGAGAGTTTGGGAGTTCCAATGATAAAATGCAGCTGTACATCTCATAGGGCAGTGAGTGTAGGGCCAGTGGTTTTTCTGCCCTGTGAGAACAGCACTCACAGCAGGGTGCCTGACAGCTGTGGTTTTGGGGGCCATATAATCTTTTGAGACATAGTAACTTTGCTTGTACGCTTTTCTAACAGGCTGTGTGTGTCATCCCTGGCACTGGGGAGCTTTGCAGAGGGGGTGGAAGCTGTGTATGGCATGTTTGATGGTGACAAGAACGAGGAGCTGCCACGCTTGCTGCAGTGCACCATGGCTGATGTGCTCCTGGAGGAAGTACAGCAGTCAGACACCATGTTCATGTGCAACACCTTCTTGGTCTCCCACAGGTAGGACAGTGAGCAAGCTGGTCCTGGTGGGACCTGCATAGGTATATCAATGTGTTAAATGGGGTGAGGCAACCCTCCAGAATGCCTGTCACTGGAGTCTGGAGCCTTCCTACACCTTCTCCTCCAACAGGAAGTTGGGCATGGCTGGGCAGAAGCTGGGTTCCTCTGCTGTCCTTTGCTATATTCATCATGATGTGGCTGATCCAGCCAGCAACTTTTCTCTGACGGTGGCCAATGTGGGGACGTGCCAAGCCGTTCTGTGCCGAAGCGGAAAACCGCTGCCTCTCTCCAAAGTCTTCAGCCTTGAACAATGTTCAGAAGAAGCCAAGAGAGTCAAGGAGCAAAAAGCCATTATAACAGAGGTTGGTTTGGACCCTCTTCACTTCAGCTTCCACCCTCCCATAAAAGCTTGGTACAAAAACATGAGCTCTGCGGCCAGCACAATACTACAGGGGAGAGGATGGCAGGAAGGTGTTCAAGTGACTTGTCTGTTGCTTCCTGCTCTGCTTCTCTTGCTAATTAGCTATTCAGAATGACGTGTTCCTAAAACACCCGTTATGGCCTGAGAACTACAGGTACAGGATGCCAAGGATGGCTTGGGGAGCGAGAGAGGAAAGAAAATAGGTGTGGAGCTAAAGGAGGGGTGGTCCATAATACTGTGCATGACTTGGGTGAGTGTGGAGAGGAGCCACTGAAGAACAGAGCAGGGCCTGGGAAGTCATCTTGTCTCAAAACCCACAAAATATCTTCAGTGTTTCTTGAAAAGTATGATTCAAGTTAACTCTCTTTGGGTTTATTCCATGTTTTACTCAGTGAAGGTACAGGATTAGTGGCCCTTGAGACATGCAGACCATGGATATAAAGTATATTGCAGGTAAAAATTTTAACACAAAAAAAGACAGAAATGTCCATTAGTTTTCTGCAAAAGTATTTAAATGATTTCTGGAGAACTCTGTAAAAGTTAACTTTCTAAAAACTTGGAAGTAACAGGGAAGTTCCAAAGAACTGGAAAATAATGTTGGCAGTGAAGATCTAAGAAATCAGTGCCAGTCATACTAGTTTTATGCTCAGTGGGTCTTTTTAAAAAGTATCAGGGTGTTTGGTAGAAGTGTTTCTGATGGATAATCTGTTAATGTGCTATATTCCATAGCACTCTGACTAAAAATAACTGTGGAATCAATGTAGCACATTAAATGGTTTAAAAACTGGCTGATGAATGGATTCTGAAAGATAAAAGTGATATCATTGTCTAAGGAGACTTCCTTGCCTGTGTCCTCTGCTGGTTTTTAATACGCAGCAGCAGCAACATTTAACACCCAGAGGATACAGAAATTAAGAGAACTGAAGTTAAATTCAAAACACTGGGGAAGCCGTGTACTCTGTATGCACTGACTTGGAAAAGGGACTGAGGGCTGTGGGCAATTTCCTATCCAGGAGACTAGTGCCAGGCTGGCCAGGGGACTATCTAGCAGGAACAGGAAGGAGGCAATACCTCCAGGTTACAGCAGTAGTGTGAGGTACTTACTTGTTCTTTTCTTCCTCAGGATGTAGTGTCCACACTTCAGAATGCAGCTATATGTTAATAAAGAGGGAAATAGTTCAGAAAATACACAGAAATTATTTAATGTCTGGATAATCTGTCTTGCAATGAGAAAGTAAAAAGTCACTATCTCGCTCATACTGAAAAAATAAGTTTCATTTAAGACTCATGAGTAAGATTCCTTAATCAATGTGCTACAGGTAGTCTAGCTGCCTATTTCAGAGTAGCTTGCTACAATTCTTCAGAATGTGACTAAAAGTCTTGTGGGATAAAAGTGTGCCTGCATGGGTGATGGGCGATTACTGTACCTGATGATCAGGTACAGTGAACATCTGTGCTGTGGTACCTGGACCTAGATCCCTTTCTCCTATACTGTAGCTGTGTACTGGCATTTCTCAAGGCTCCAAACCAGTACATGGGCAGGGGAAAGACTGCTCTCCAAATGATCTAATAGCAGATCTAATGCTACTGCCTTATTTCTCTTGTCTGCAGGACAATAAGGTCAATGGTGTGACTTGCTGTACTCGAATGCTGGGCTGCACATACTTGCATCCTTGGATCCTGCCCAAACCACATGTCAATTCCATTCCACTGACTGTACAAGATGAGCTGCTACTTCTAGGGAACAAAGCTCTCTGGGAACACCTTTCTTACACAGAGGCTGTCTCAGCCGTGCGCCACCTACATGACCCACTAGCTGCTGCAAAGAAACTCTGCACTTTAGCCCAAAGCTATGGTTGCCAAGACAATGTAGGTGCAATGGTGGTGTATCTGAACATCAGTGAGGACAGCTGCACATGTGAGATGCATGGCCTCACTCTGCCGGGTCCTGGGGGATTTAGTTCTGTCACCACCAAGCCAGCAACACCTTCATCTAGCAGTGGAATTGCTTCAGAGTTCAGCAGTGAACTGTCTGCTTCTGAGGTTAGCAGTGAGGTGGGCTCTACTGCTTCAGATGAACACAATGCTGTTGGTCTTGATGCCAGTTTGCTACCACGACAAGAGCGACGTTGCAGCCTACATCCTGTGCCCCCCTCAAGCATCTTCCAGCGCCAACCTTCCAGTGCCACCTTCTCTAGCAACCAGTCTGACAATGGTCTGGACAGCGATGATGAGCAGCCTGTGGAAGGTGTGATGACAAATGGCAGTAAAGTGGAGGTAGAAGTGGACATCCACTGCTGTAAAGGAAAGGGCCTGGAGTTTGAACCACCTGCTGCAGAGTACAGCTCCTCTGCTCCGGGGCCAGAAGATGACTCTGGGCTTGTCCTTATCATTCGGAGACAGAATAGTGTAAACAGCAACACTGTGCAGAGAGGGGTCAAGGAAAAGTGTGAACTGCAAAAATCTCTTTCCACATGCTGTCTCTATGGAAAGAAGCTGTCCAATGGCTCCATAGTGCCCTTGGAGGAGAGCCTCAACCTCATTGAAGTAGCCACAGAGGCACCTAAGAAAAAGACAGGCTATTTTGCTGCTCCATCCCAGATGGAGCCAGAAGATCAATTTGTGGTGCCACCTGATCTGGAGGAGGAAGTGAAAGAACAAATGAAGCAGCACCAGGAGAACGGAGCAGATCAGGAGCAGAAAGAGGAACATGCAGTGACTCTGCCAGAGGAGTTTGACACAGCTTTGTAACCCGACGAGTACTACTCCCACACTGTCTGTCCCAGGAAGCTCTGTCCCATAAGGGCTGTCTTGCCCTCCAAGGGGAGCTGGGATCTGCAAGGAGTACAGGCATCTGCTGCTTCCTTAGTGGAGTCAAGGAAGAATTGGGAGTGCTAAGGTCTGGGCTGTCCACTTTTCACTGCAGAGTCTCAGTTGTTCTATGAGCACTCAGACCAGCAGCTGAGCTTTGTGTTAGGGACTGTCTGGAAATTGTGCAAGCACTAGGAAGAAGGCAGGTGTTCCGATACCTGCCTGTAACTCCTTGAACCCTGAGGTTCTGCCAGCTTTGCAGGAAAGGGCCTGGCATATGTGTGTGTGGGGTGAGGAGGCTGCTGAGGGGGCAGTGTTCAGTGTTTGGAGTCCTGTGAATGCTTCTGATGCAGCCCCCCTGCCCCCAGCACCTGACTTTGTTATTCCTTGAAAGAATACAGCCAGTTGCAATGAAGCTGACCCAAGAATGGTTTCCTACATTAATTGCAAGCACTTTTATTGATTGCACTTAAGCTGTTCTGTTCCCCTTCAGCCCAGCACTTTATTATTTAGGGTTAGGGGAGAGAGCGCTCCACAGCAAGTGTGGTGGGGCCTTTTCACAATGGATATTGTTAGGGCAGTGGAGGACTCAGGGTACCAGTGTTCTGATGAGCACTGGTGCAGGGTAGAGTGAGGGTTATGATGGGATCAGCCCATGCAGGATGAGAAGATACACAGCTGAGTGGTAAGGAGGTGCCTACTGATGCATTTCATGTGGAGCATAGGAAAGATCAGCTCTGGACTGATTGATTAAGGTAATGTGTAGAGCTAGTGCTTCTAGCTGCAGAGCACAGACCCAGCTAAGCAGCAATTTGGCCACCTCCATCATGGATGCTTCACAGTAGAGGCTTCCTGTATACCGAAGACATGGGATGAAACCAGGAGCTCGTGCTTGTTTCAGTGAGGTACTCGGTCTAAGGGGAAACCAAGTGGTAAGCAGTGGTATGCTGCTCTAAGGCTAGTGAGCAGTGGGGCTGCCCTTCATATGCTGGGGAAGCGTTCAGTGCTCTGTTACACCAACATAAACCCCTACACTGTCAGCTACAGCATCTTTGCTTGCGTCTGAAAACAGGAGTCATACTCCAAATCCACAGCAAACTGCATTTCATGGTACATGCCCAATTTGGCCACAAACAAGGTGAAAGCATGCTTGTTTCTGCTTAGTTTTCAATGCAAAAGGAAAAGTAGAACTGTTCACCTTAGTATCTTTATCAGCGCTGGGAAAGATGTTTAAAACAGTCCCACTAATGGTGAACTGGCCAGTCTGCACTCAGCAGATGCATTGTGTTTCCATTAGGATTTTTGGTGCAGGGGGTAAGTTGGCTGCCTATGTCATCATCTTGTGTAAGGGTTGTGAAAAGACCACTGCCCCTGTAGCATGCAGATCTGTCTTCCTTAGCTGGCAGAAAGCTGGATAGCAGCTGCCCTGGTTGTGTCAGTGGTGCAATAATCCTGACTGTAATGTGGGCTAGTGCCTTTTCTTCTTTATTAATTGTATTAATGAGGAAAACTTGAAAGTTTCTTCTCAAGAGTTCTGAGGGGCTTGAGTTGTATATTTTTTGATCAAATTCAGGCCTTGCTCAGAAGGAAATACTTTGCAGACTACTTGTGGGATTCTGTCAATATAGATCTTTTGACAAAATCTAATGGAGTTTTACTGAGATTTCAAAGCACCTTCAATTTCTTCTCACTAGGAAAAAAATTTATTTTTACCATGCATGAGAGAGCAACATTTTAGGATATACCTTGTGCTAGTTACAATGTAATCATGAAACAACCCAACTTTGGAAAAAGTTTAAACTCTCACAAATTTTGGCTGTTTAAATGCCTGTTTCATTTGGAAATGGAGAGAAAAGGTAATTCTTAGAATCACAGAAACAGCAGCATTTGAATCCCTTAGGCAGAGAAACAACAGCAGAAAAGATTCAAAAACTAAACCCCAAACTTCTTTCATGTTCTCTTCATATGAGTACGCAGAAAAGGCTCATCCCAATGTATTTGACTGTAACTTTTAATTCTGTCACTGGTGATTTAGCAATTATCTGTGCCCAGCCCAACACTTTCAGATACCTGACAGGACTGCAAAGCAGCCTCTGTTCAGTATGGGAATGATGCAGAAATACACTCTTCTTTCTGAGTAAGACTGTGACAAACCTTGCACTAGGAGAGTGGCAGATATTAATGCAAATCAGGTCTCTATTTCTTGCACTTACGTGGAAAATCCAGTGTGTCTTTGCCAGTCTGAACCAGTAGCATTGCATGGAGAGTTGGGCATTGCCACAAGGATTTAGTCATGAATGGCTCTACCTAGCTCAGTGGGGAAGGACTAAGTAAAATAAAGCTGTGAAAGGGAGCATGCAGATTCCTGAGCTGCTCCTCTTCGCTGTAGTGACAGAATGGCATGCAAGGAATTCCTACTTAGCCTTTTTATTTTTTTCTCCAGTGCTGTTTCTGGTTTTGAAGCGGAAAGGGAGTTTAATACAGCCAGCTCCTATTTTCTATGGGTGTGAATTGTCATGGCAGAACATGGCTTGTTTTCTTACAGTAGGTAGAGTCATGGCTTTCTCTGCTTAAGCTGGTATTATCAACTGTTTGTCTTACTCTGGGCAGCATAGCCTGAGTGCTTCCCTCCACCACCACCTTTTGTTTTCCTGCTTCCCCAGAGGCAGCAAGCTGCTTCTTTGTCTTCCTCACCTTACTTATTAATACCACCTTAGATTTCAGGCTCCCTAGGAGCACTGGAACATGTATGAACAGGCAAGTCTAGCGAAGGACTCATAGAGAAGATAGAAAGCATTTTTGCAGTTCTCTTCCTGTTCTCCAGTCTCTTCCCTGATTTTTATATGTGGTTCTTGCACAGATACATCATCTCCACAGAGCCACATCACTAAGAACGTCCCACTGGTTAACAGACTTGCTGTTAGAGAGAGTTTCTCATCTTGGGGTCATCAGGCTCTCTTGTCCCTGCTGAGCAATGCCGGGCTTGCAGTGCTCCATGCAGCCACAATCAAGTTAGGCTGGTGAGTTGGTTTGTCCATCTCTTCAGTAATTCTAGCTCTGCTGATGAGCATGCTCACTGAGAACAGGTACACTAAAGGTGGTGACCTGTCTGCCCTCTCCAGTCCAGAAAGCTTCCAAAAAGGAACCCATAAAGGTTATATTCAGTGACAAATAGTGGGGCCCAAGTATTAAGGATAAGGGATAGCCTCTGGGTTGCTCCCAGCACCAGGAACAGGCCTGGTAGAGGCAGCACCACAGATTGCTGGGACCTCATCACAATCCTCAACTAGATGGGAGGGTAAAATCCTGTTCCAAGGAGGAGCAAGTATTTCCCTTTCTCAGGCGACAGGCTGCTGTGAGGCCCCAAATCCTTCTGCTAGTACACAGGACATTCAGCCACACCTAAGGCCCTTGGACTTCAGGAGTTTCTGCACTCCTTCCCGATGGTGATGGCTTTTGTGTCACTTGCCAAAGGCCTTATTTAGGCAGTAGGTTCACCTCTTTGGTTTTGTGCAGTCATTGTCTGCTGTTCCGTTGCTGTCTGAAGACTCAAGTGTATTTTTTTCCTCTCTTTTCACATTTTAAAATGTTGCCTTTTTTTTAACTTGACTCAAATGACCCAGTGCATGTTAAAGAAATACTGCAGCGCACTGTTTATTAAATAATCATTTTTCATGTTTTTTGTTTTAAAAAGAATAATATTTTCTGTATCCCACTCTAGCATGCACCTATAATAATCCATTTTTATTGTGTATGGGAGTAGGCTGTCCAATTAATGTACCTTCAGCACTGCGGCCTGTGTTTGTATTGCTTTGGAGAGGCAAATAACATAAGATTACTGGAGAACACTATTCCATTGATTCTTTGTTCAGATGTATAGAGCAGTCCAGGAAGGAAGAATATTTTTGCATCAACTTTTCAGCTGACTTAGCAATAAAGATTTTTACTTTCATCTAACTATATATTCTGATTCCGTTACTGCGCTGGAGGGGATTTGTGCAATATCCCAGTCAAACATAGCTGTGGCTAGCAGCAGCTGTGCTCTATGTTGTCTTTTACTGAGCTCTGTGTGCTACTTCACTCATCAGCCTTCCATACAAAAGCTACTTGCAGAACACTGTGAGGGTGAAATTCATAATACCAATTATTAGGCAGTTTTCTGTATCCTACCAGAGGAATCCTGTGAACTTGCTCTAAATAGTACTGTACAGCTCTCTAAAAGTAGCTGTAGCAAGCAGGAAATACAGAATCATTAAAAGAAAGAGGACCACAGTGGACTGTCCACATAAATCCCTGCACTGAGACACTCAATCCATCTAGCTACTAAAAGGGAAGAGAAACCAAACAAACCCCAGAGTACCTGGTGTGTTCCTATTTTGCATTTGTTTTACTTTCATATCTCTAGTTCCAACAGTGTTCCATGGTTTCGGCAATTGTGAAGATTTAGTCACTGGTACCAGTGAAACTGGAGATACATCCAAGACAAACCACATTTCTGGTATGTTTAGTTTGGTGTTTGGGTTTTTGGGTTTTTTTAACATGGGCAGAACTGGTCTGTGAGACCAGTGGTGGTTCCATCTTCGCATGGACAGTGCACATAGTGGGCACTGCTGTGAAGTGACACTTCATTCTGAGGCATGATTTTGTGAATCTACTGCTATGTTTCTTTTCCCTGTTAAATTTCTTACAAAAGTTTTTTTTTTTAAGTAAATTTCACCTTTTTTTAATAAATAATACAAGAGCAGCATCTCAGTTCCCCAACTTGTACATTAAAAATGTATTTTGAAAACAATACACTTTTATCTTAAACCACCTGTTTCAGCTCTTAAAGCTTTTGTCTGATTATCCCAAATCAGGGCATCTTTTTAAGCAAAACTGTTGTATACAAGTTATATAAAAGACCATTTCATACAAAAATGTGCCCTCTCCAGGAGAGTCTGAAAATGCAGTGTTGCAAATTAGGCTGAGTGTATTCACCATTTTGCAAGTTTATTTCAGGATTCTCTGATGGCTCTATAAACATCATGTTCAAACTGCCCTGTTAGTTCCAAGAGACCTACAAGAAAGCAATAATTAGCTGCCAGAGCCATGAGCCTCAGTCACTCATTTTTAAGAGTTCTGTTCTTGGTGAACAGTCACATGCCCTTTGTAGAGACAGTTTCAGCTACAGAAAGCTGTCAGCAGAAATATGTAGTAGCAGTACTCATACCAAGACCTCACTGGAGGAGAACAAGACACCTGATGGAGGGGAGGGAAAGGCTACCTGTGAAACAGGCAGCTTGCTAGTCAACAACACAAGGACAGTCATTCTCTACTAAGAGACAGCCACCAGATGAAGACAAGCCATCGGACTAACTTTGTGTCCACTAATAATTCGATAATGCAAATTAAGGTTAGGAACAGCTTGACTCTGCTGTATTTAGAGCTATACTGTCTCAGCGTGCATTCTGCTACAGCATTACGGATGCACCGTCCAGAAACAAGGAAAAGCATACTGCTTTGTCTCAGTAAGGAGGCTGGTAAAAATCATGACCATTACCAGAGCAGAGGAATCATTCTAATGCGCATGTAATTGTACTGGCTTCTGTTTCAGTCTGTGGACTGTTCTGTACCCTCTGGCAGCTAGGCCTGCGCTAAGCAGGTATGCCATGACAGCTGCGCAGCCCGAGAGGCCAGCAGCAATCTCCGCCCCATGCAGGCTGCAGCTGAAGCCCTGATAGCCTTTGCTTTGATAAAGCTGCTCTCTCTCTTTGCACACTGATGAATTATAAGCCTCCAGCAGAAAATGGAAGAAATAGTACAGAGCAGGCACCATGCCAATTGCAATCACTGTGTCCAGGACACATTCAAGTAGGAGCCATGCTGGGAAATGCCATGGTAACCGTAGAACACCAACCACAATAAGAACGCAAGACAAGACCAGGAGACACCCTCCCACGGCCATTGCTGCCCTCGCAATTGGCAGCTTTAGTAGGTAGAAACGCTGGTCAAGCTGCTGGGCTTTCTCCCCGTCTGCTCCGCTAAAGCCACTGTAAGCCCCGCCGTACTGGTAGTAGTAAATGCCCCCCAGGCTGGGAAGGCCCGTGTAGCCTCCCGAGGAGCCGTAGGAGACGGAGCTGCAGACCAGGATCAGCGCGGCGAGTAGCGCTCCCACCATCTGGCAGCAGGCTGCAAGGGGAAGGGCGAAGGTGGGTCTGCGGCCGGAGCGGAGGGCCATCGAGCCCGAGCGGCTCCGGCGGCCAGGAAGGGGCCGCTCCCCGGGACGGGAAGCTGCGCCGGGCAGTCTGCTCCAGCGGGACGAAGGAAGCGGCTCCCGAGCCACGGCGGCGGCCCCGCAGCCCCCTCCCGCCCCGCTCACCCCTGGCCGTGCGCAGGTACCGGCAGCGACGGCACTCCAACAGCCCCGGCGCGGCGGCGCGGCTTCTCGGCGGCCCCTCCGGCCCCGCTCCGGGCACGGCGCTGCAGGGAGACGGCGGCGGGGATATAGCAGCGACCCGCCAGAGCTCCTCACGGCCGCCTGCCCGCCCTGTCCCGTCCGGTGCCTGGGCCCCTTACGGCCGCCTGCC
>NW_010973104.1:75172-113753 GCF_000737465.1 Haliaeetus leucocephalus | reverse complement strand
CGGGCCGCGGGGCGTTCGACGCGGAGCTAGTGCCGGCGCGGCGTGCGGTCGCACCGCGGGCTGGTGCGACCTCCGTCCCCTCCGCCCGGGGCTCGCCTCAGCCCTGGCGGGCTCCTCCCAAGGGCGGTGAACGGCGCCGGCCGTGGCCGGGCCCTGCCCCGCCCGAGGGAGGTGTTCGGAGGGCAGGTGGCGGGCCGCTCCCTTCGGCCCACGACGCCTGGTGGCGACAGGGTGCGGGAGTTCCCCAGCTGCCATACAGCAAGTGCTTGTTTGCACCGACTGGACACGGAGCACCGACTAGTCTTCCCAAGAGCCGCTTTTTCCTGTGCTGTGGGTTTTGGTGAAAGTGTTCTGCATTCAGCTCCTCCTGTCCCTCTGTTCCCTTCTCAAACCCAAGTCCCAGCCTTTTCAGTCTCTCCTGACACAGTAGTGGCACCATTCCCTTTGTTGTATCAGCTGCCCTTCTCTGGACCTTCCCTAACTCCCCTAAATCCATCGTGTGATGTGGTGACTAGACTCTATGCAGCACTCGAGACACGAGTGCACCAGGGGTTTGTATCACAGCAGAATGACTGCCTCTGCCTTGTCCTCTGCTTCTCCTGGCAACACATTGCGTTTTGTTTCTTCTCCAGCTGCCCAGGCATGCGGAGCCTGTGTCTCCAGAGGACCGTCATCAACACCTTGGGATCTGTCCTGCAGTGCGACTGCCAGGTTCCAGTTCAGCACTCTGCAGGTCACGTTCAGGTAGTTTTCTTTAGATGCGTTACCTTATATTTATCCATACAGAATCAAATAGACCTCTTCTGTGTCTGTTTGCTGGAGGCCACTTCAGACAATATGATGTGACCTTTTTATCAGCTGCCCCATTTCCGTGTACAATAATGTCCTGCTGCCCAGTGGGACTGGCTGCCATCCCATCCCAGGAGGCTGCTGAGCACAACCATCACCTTCCAGCAAAGGAGGCAATGAATTGTTCCTTTGTTTATTCGTGGTTGCTGGAGTGAAGGCAAGCGCCTAAGATCTCACCCATGCACAAATGTAAGAAGCATTTCCCAGGGCTGGTAAGGGCAGAGCTGCTTCAGGAAAGGCTGTGTGTCATGGGAAAAAAATAAACACCGAACAATTCAGAAACACAGAGGGAAGAGTAGAAAACTCCACAGCCAGAGTGAATGCTTTTATCCAGGAGTTTGACCAAATGCTGCCTGGAAAAGATTTAGCATTGCAGAGAAATACTTTAGTTGCATTTCAGGAAAACAGACTTTTAGGGAAACAGGGTTACACCATGAGGTCTCAGACATTGTCTGAATATGTGCCCCAAGAGGTCCAAATTTGTCACTAAGATGCAGAAACACATTTCCTCCATCTGTAAGATTGGCAGCAACAGAACAATTTCTTCACCTTTCTGTCCTTGCACGAGCAACAACAGCAACAACCCTAACAGATTGATACCATGAAAAGCCTATAAACTGCAGGACTTCTGCACCTCAGCACTGTAGGAAAACACTCTCCTCAACATTTTGCCTGACTCTATGAAGGACAGGAGATCTGAAAACTCATCTTAAAATTTACTTAGTTTGGGAAAGAGAAGCAAAACAAAAGAATTCTTTGTTCAACACCCAGTTCAGAGGGGACAGGTGCTGGATGATGATGATGACATAGGAAATGAGGACACCATAGGGAGCTTAGGATGAGGGCTCTGGAGAAAGTGCAGATGCTCAGCAGTGAGGCTGTTGCATGCACCTTTTGGTGTACATACGTTGCATCACTCATGTTCATGTGTCGGAACCCAGGCCTCCTTGCTGCCACGCATAGGATGAGCTCAAAAGCTCTAGCAACCCTTTGTATACTTCTAGGATCACGGGCAGTGCCATTTTGCGTAGCAGAGCTTCTAACTGCCATGAGAGGGACACGAACAACTAAGCTGAATAACTGTGGGTCACAAGAAGGGATGAAATAAGTGTTTCTTACACAGAGTGTTGCTGCTGGTCATCCAACAACCTGACCTGAAGCTTTCTTTGGAATTTGTGATGTGCTGGAATTACTTGTTCAAAGAGAGAGCTGGGAAGCACTGCTCTGTTGATTTGGTGATGCATTCAGTGTTTTACTAGAGTGTTTGCTGCCAACAAGTGAGGTACAAACTTCAGGTCATTGTAGAACTGAGTTGATCTTACTCCATTTCTGTTGCTATATCGAGAATTGTTAAAAAAATGCTTTGCATCACTCCTGCTCAAAGTACCACAGCTGAGCTTGGTCAGCGTCATCTTCTTGATTCCTATTCTCACTGCCACAAGTAGCAGTCAGCAGAAGACAGCAACAGGAAGCTGAGGACACCGATATTAATCTTCACCTCTGCTTTGGCTTCTCTTTAATTGTTTTTATTTTTGGCTCTTATGTTTCTGGCTGCTCCTGATGTCATTGCTGCACTAAGGGGAGGGAAGGGCCTGGCCTGGCTTGCCATGGGCCAAGAGCTCTGACCTGGTTCAGTGCCCTCCCTGGGAACTTGGAGGGCGAAGTGGAAGGAGCAAGTCATGAACTGCCTCATATTCCTCCAGTGTGAGGCAGCTGGGAGCTGCAGCACAATCACTGCTGAACACTACAGCCAAATTTATTGACTGTCCCACATAAATAAATAGTCACGGGAACAATGAGCGCAGCATGATGATGATGCAGCAGTGCTGCAGAAAAGAACTGGAGGTTATTGTGAATGATAAACTGAACTCAAGTCCACAATGTCATCCTGTTGCGAAAAAAACTAACATTGCTAGGGTGTATAAACAGGAATGTCACATGTAGGACACGTGAAGAAATTCTTCTGCCCCGTGCTTCAGCACTGGTTAGGCCTTCAGTCTTGCACACTGTGTTTCCAGAGACAAGTACATCAGCTGGAGGGGATCCAGAGGAAAACAAAAGAAAGCTCTAGAAATACAACCTGTGAGAAAAAGATTGATCTCAGTCTTCTCATTTGACACAACAGGTGTCTGTTAACAACTTGCACACTTGTTAATAGGGAGATCTCTTAACAACTTGCAAACTTGTAAAAAAACTGCTGTCAAGAGGAGGGGAATATTTTGTTCTCCCTATCTGCTGTTGGCTTGGTCAGCAAGCAGCGAGCTTAGCTTGAAGCAAAAAGGATATGATTTAGGCACTCCCAAAAGAACACAATACTTATTCCACAGACACGGAGTCCACCACTTTGTAAGGAGAGGAGCAGCTGCTGCTGGAGCAGATTGGTTGGGCAGATGGTGGCTTTCCATCACAGGGGTTCAAATTCAGTCATGAGTGGGGCTGGTTTGTCTGTGCTCTGAGAGAAGGGGGTGCCTGGTGCTGCCCACCCCACGCACTGCAAGCTCATGGTGTTGCCTTGCCCCACAAAGCCACTGTGCCCCTTTCCATCCCATCCCCATTGGCTGGTCACTGTCCCTGTGGCTTCAAGGCCATCAAGGGGGCAGCTGCCACAACAAAGCGTGCAAAAGCTCAAGTCTCTGAAGTCCTAACTCAAACACAGGGTATGCACTTACATAATGTTTACCTGGATGTAAGCAAAACACAAGGCTGGACAAGGTGTTTCTCTTCACTGTGCCTGTACCCAGGAGCCACTAACACTCACACTTTGTGGAGCATTCCTCTCAGCATCTGTAACAGGGCTTGCAAGTCTTTCATTGTGGCTGTTGGGCCTGTAGCTCACCAGTGCTTCCAACTCTCCATGAACCTGGAGTGCACTCTGTGTCTCTCAGCATGCCTACAAGGGACTTGGTGCCCAGGCTGAGCGTGCAAGGGCCCTGATAGCTGCTGGACTCCTTCCCCTCCCCAGTGCTGCAACGGTCCGTGGCTGGGAAGAGCAATCTGGATTGCCCAGCACAGCTGGTATCAAGTTGCAGCACTGCATTTGCAGACACTGGGATTGTGGGAGGCCCACAGGATGCCATGGTCATGAAAGCATTTGGTTTTTACATTCCCTAGTTTCCCTGACGGAGGGAAATTGCAACTGTAGGAGGTAGGACTCATTAAGGCAGGTGTATTAAAGCAGCTGTTTTCAGCCTGGCCCAGGGCCTGCAGAAGAGAGCTCTACCAGGAGCCTCAGTGATACCAGAGTATCACTGTCCCTACTGCAACGCCCTGCATTCATGCACGGTGTGAACCACCTTGTTGCACTTTCAAAAGAAGTGCAGAGATCAGACAGGCCCCAGGTGCCAGTGCTCCCCTTTCCAAAGCCCAGCTCACATAGCTGGCAAGAGCACCCCGCAAACTGCTTGCTGTACACAGGCTACTTTTCCAGAATGAGGCTTCTCTAGCTAGACTCTGCAATTTGCCTTTTAATGTCTTTCCTGTTTTCATTTCTGAGATCAAATCAAAATTGATCCTAAGTACAGGCAGATAGATAAAGTAGCTACTGTATATTTTTGAGTCACTTGGTTACTGGCTTTGAGTCCCTCTTCTGTGGGTTGTGTCATCTTCCTGGCTCTTAAACACAATGTTTGCACGGCTTTGTAGAATCTAGCTGGGGGCTTTTTTTTGAGCTTTCTGCTCTGATTGTGCAAAGAGATAAGAGGTGCTATGCTCGATTTCAAGTGAATGCTGGGCAATGAAGATTGCTGGAGGCACAACCATCATTGCAGTTTCATCAGAGACTCATACAGATATATGTAGGTTTGGCACAGCAGTCCCGTCCACACCACCAGGCAGATTTAACTGTGAAGATGTGCATTTTCAGAGTGCCCATGTGACCTGACCTGTAACAGACAAGGTTTGTCCCTTGCATTTCAGACCTGCTGCAGTGTTATAGAGATAAGTATGCTGTGGGAATCCATAAACAGTCACAAAATTAATGAGACCCAAGGAGGCTTCATGGCTGTTTGCTCATCTAAATGAGAGATTAACAATAAATTGATTAAAAAAGAAAAAGGAAAAAAAAAATCACATATTTGGTTATTAAAAGCTGATTCAACTGGAAATGCAGAGACCAAACAGGGATTAGGTCACACGCATATTTGTGGATACCAGCCCTGAACTGGTTGGGGCTGTACCAGTGTCAGAAAGGAGCAGACGGAAACTGCTGAAAATAAAAGCAAAATGTGAGGCAGTAACTAGTAAAGTTATTTGCTATTGACCTTGGTGGATTTTTGTGCAGAGTATCAGTTGGATGTCTGTCCCTGTAGCAGCACACCCTGAATGGGGGTGCAGGGCATATGGGCAAAACTTTACTGGTGCATGTCCTACCTGCAGCGTGACAGAGACACAGGTTTGTCAGTTCAGTGACGCCTGAGCCTGTGCTCCACTCAAGCAGCCATTTGTCAGTCCTGCTTTGTAACTGTGGCTGGTACTGGAAGAGGGAACTGCTTGCTCTTGCTGGCTTGGCCTCTGTTCAGAGAAACGGGACTCTGGGCCATCCCGGTATCAGAGCAAGGCAGTACTAAAAAGCATTGAAGCCATCACCAGTTTCTCCTTCCCCTAGGAAGAGACAAAAATTGCTCAAGCTACACAAGAAAGAAGGAGCTGAAGAGATATGCAACAAGATACCTGTGGGGGAGAGCCACTGACGTAGAGGAGCAAACTGCAGGGGGGAGGCTAGTCAGGACTAGTGGGGTACAGAAGTCCTGACAGTCAAGACAGCCAGCAGCCTTGCTGGCAGAAATGCATCCTGCAGGGTATGGCCACCTCTTTCACAGCACAATACAAGGGGTGTCTTGGCCATAGTTGTAGAATATGAAGTGCTGAGCTGTGAGCTCATGCTTCAGCCCCGGGAGGCTCTGTGCACCACAAGGTGGTGGGGGGCTGCAGACCCCATGTGAGTGCATCCAGAGAAGGACTGGAGTCATGCAGAGAGAGGAGAAAGGCATAGCAATAGCAGGAGAAACCACTGACCCCGTTGTACGCCACTGTCCTCGCCCTGCTTCTGCCCAGGTCCTCAGCCTTATGTAAGTGGGTCTACTTATGTCTCCAGAGCCGCATTTTTTTTCCCCTCTTGGCAGCAGGCTTCCACTGTGCCCTCCCCTGAACCCCACTGCTGTGTGCAGTATTATGGGTAGAGCTCTGGTTGCGTCAACTTCAGGGTTGTTGCTAGGCAGAACATGCAGCATCGTCCTTGAGGCCTCACAGTTAACCCTGGCAGGGCTGCAGCATGGCAAGACATGGGGCCAGCTGGGCTAAGTGAGACAATAACCCATATGTGCTTGGAGAGGGTCTGCATGAACTTCTGAAGGTCAATCATGTCAGGCTTCAGTAAAAAGAAGAGAGAAAATAGTCTGGAACGGTGCAGCTCTCAGCAGAGTCCAAGCAGTTTCAATACAAGACATTTCTCTGTGGAGTCGTCCTGGTTTCAGGAGTGTTTTTGAAAGGTGCTATTCCTTGTCCAAAGCTACTGTGAGAGGCCTGCCAGCCAGTCTGGAGGTGAGGACCCTGGCCGGACCCTCTGGTTGCACCCTACCACCTCCCAGCCTGCCTCCAGCCTCGAGTCCCTGGCCCCCACTGTGGCCTCAGCAGTGCCCATTGCAGCACTGTGGTCAATGGCAGGCCATGACTCCCCAGCAGCATCACCCCAGCCCCAACACTGAGGGAAAGAGCCACTGCTTGTGCATGGGGAGGTGCAGCCCTATTGCTGGTGGTGTAGTGAGCATGGGTTGAGTGCAAGTGGTCCCTCCTCCTCCCACACAGGAGCAGGTGTAAACAGGCAAAAATCACAGTGAATGCTGGCCTCTGCAATGAAGACGTCAACAGTCTGGGTGCAAGAAGATTCGCAGGATCCCTCTTGTCCCTGAGCCACTCTTTGATCTCCAGCCATTTGCTGCCAAGGCAGGAAGGGAAGGCCTGGAGCAGCCCTTGGAAGACAGGGAGGGTGCAGATGCCTCTCATTTATCCCAGGCCTGCAGGAGTCAAGGGACAGGAAGGCATAGATTTCACATCACTTAGCAAAAAAGGGCCTTCTGGGAATGGTGTCATCTGTGCTTTGCAATATCATCAGAGCGGGAAGAATTGCATCATTTCTGATGAATTGCCAAAATTATGAGTTTGCTTGGGCCTTGCAGTGACAAAAAAAAACCCAAAAAACCCAACCCAAACCCTAAACCTATGGCAACTTGAGCTTCCTTTAACCCTTCAGGTCCTGGTGCCTCCAAGACACCAGCTAGGGAAGTGCCTGCCTCCCTTCAGCCTATGGAGGAAGATGTCTCCCGATTGTAATGATGCCACAAACTGTCCTTTCTCAGCTGGTGCACTGGGAGCCCAGAGCGTTTGAGGTCAGGACAGACTGATGCTTTCCACAGGCTTTGGGGTCCATCAATCCACTCTTGGTGCGTTACAAGGTGCTAGGGCTGGACTACCTGGACTCTGTGCAGATTTGCTCCCCACAGTCTTTGAGGGCTGAGGGAAGTGATGCCAAAGGGTGACAGCCCAGGGCCTCCAGGAAGCCAAGCTGTGTCCCTCTGTAGGCTGCCCCCAGAAAGAGTTAATGTGCAGGCATGTTCCAGCTGTTTGAAGTTAACACAGTTGCAATGGGGAGGAGAGGGCGTTTTTGGGTGGGGAGAGCAGCCCTCTCTGTGAGCCAATCCCTAAACAATTCAGTCCCAACGCCCAGTTTTGGGGCTTATTTCACGGGCATGAATTTGCAGGAAGTTCTTCTCAAGGGGATTTATCCTGGATGAAAAGTAGGGACTGGACCCCCAAGCTTGTTGGTGTCTTCCTCTCTGTGCTGTAGAAGGTAAAGTGCTATGCTCTAGTACCTTGCTTCTTTCAGGGGGAGAAGTGGGGAGAGCTTTCCTGGCTGCCTACATTGAAGGTATCTATTGTGCCTGTGTCTGTAGCTCCCCTTTGCATGAGAACCATGTTGCAGAGTGGTGTGAAGGCTCCACTGGGATAGACTCTGCACTGTGCATTTGGGACTCAGCCCTGCTGTTGAACTGAGATATATGGCTCATTTCTCTACTCAGTTTTTATGTAGCCTGGCTGCATGTTTCTTCAGCTGCCTTTCTTTTGGTAGAAAGGAGACCCAGAAGGTATTAGCAGCAGAGAAGCTTAAGTCTTGCTTTGTGACCCTGTTAGATCAGCCTGAGTTGCTGTAAACAGGCTAATGAGGCACTGCTGGCAGAGTAACTGCAGCAGCATGGGGCATCTCTAGGTGCAAATTTCACTGAAGCAGTGAGAAGTTTGTTCAGATGGCAAATCCTGCCTGAACCAGGCAATACTACAACCCTTCCAGCTCAGTCTCTGCAGCAAGGAAGGGGTACCTGTGTTGTGAATATCTGCGAGCATGGAGCTAAGTCATTACCATTAAGAAAGGGCCACTGTTCACTGAATTGCCTTTCAGTGGAGTAGAGAAATAGGGCAGTACAGAGAGCATAAGCAGTTTGTGGCAGGATTACAAGATAGTGTGCCAGTATCAGCAATAACAGGCTTGCTGGCTCAGGAGGTCTCTGCCTGTCCTGTGCCCTATTCCTAACATTCTGCAGGTGGAAAGCCCAGAGTCAGCAGCAGTTCATAAGTAAGGCTTTTGCTGGCTGGGTCTGGCTTGTCCTCCGGGTATACGTGCTGGGGTGCGTGGGTCACTTTTGTGTGTGTTTTTGGGCCTAGAAGGCACCTGTTCCTCTGCTATGCCTTGCTTGTTACCCAGCCTTGAGCAAGACTACAGGCCCTTTGCTTAGGGTAGTGCCACCTCCCTGATTTTCCTCTTGGCTGTACCAGTCTTGCTCCATTTTCTAAGCACTGCCTTTTGATCTAGGGTCTCTGGGCTGGGCTGTTGCTCTGCTGACAGAGGCAAGTGTCTGTAACCTATATGCTGCCACTGCACAGGGCATCCTGATAACGTTGGACCAGAACTACCTTTTTGGCATCTGAGATCTGATTTAAACAGTGCTGTGTTTCTGTCTACAGACTGGAGGGACTTTCTGGATGTGAATACACACAGTGGGCTGATCCTTGTGGTTGCAGCTTGAGGTGTGCAAGTTGATAGCTGGGGAAGGAGGGGGGTGTCCTAGCTCTGACCTTCTGTCAGTGGAACATTGAATCTGCAGTCAAGCAGTGACTACAACATGCTGCTAACTCTTGACTGCTGGCTTTAGCAGGGCCTGCTCCTCCTCAGCACAGCAAGTCCATGCTAGGCAGTGGTGCAGCTAGCACAGAGACGTGCCTTTATCTTTCCCACTGCATTGTGCTCTCACTTATGTCTGGGGTTTCACTCCATCCTGGCCCTGAATACAGCCCTACTTGCTGCTGCTGACTGAGTTGTCATAGGCAGTAGGTAGGGTCTACAGATTTCAGAAGTTTTACTTCCGGAGAGTCATGGTCTGTGTCCCCAAACAGCAGATCCCTTGTTTGGCATATGTTAACTAAGCCCAGGAAATCCACTTCACACTGACAGCTCTCAGGATGGACTCATACCTGATCCAAGTGAATGGCCACGGAGATCATGCCCCTATGCTGGATGTTCATCTCAAGACCAATAGGAACAGTATGTCGCTGGGGAAGGTGAAGGGCCGGAAGCCAAGATGGGCTGTCAGAGCTTCTGAAATGTCAAAGAAGACTTTCAATCCTGTCCGAGCCATCGTAGACAGCATGAAGGTGGAGCCCAACCCAAAGAAAGCTATGATCTCCTTGTCCTTAGGTGAGTGTAGTGCTGTGGCTGAAGCCTCCAGGCAGTGGGGTCAACTGTGTGGCTGGCAGATTGCAGGGCTCTGAAGCACAAAGCTTGTGCAAACACCCAGGGATAGGCCAGACAACCACACAGCACTGTGCCTGTCACAGATCAGTGAGAACTTTACTATTTTTCAATCTTTGAAAAGGAGACCCGACGGTCTTTGGAAACCTTCCCACAAATGATGAGGTCACGCAGGCTGTGAAGGAGGTTTTGGACTCAGGACGTTACAACGGTTATGCTCCATCTGTTGGTAAGTTGACAAATCTCTTCCTGTGAGAGTAGGATGAAGGCATGTGCCAGCTCCTACCCCACAGCAGGTATATGGAGCCCACAGGCATCTTTCCAGCAGCACCCTGCAGCTGCCCTCACCAACAGTCTGATGAGCATACAAGCATGTGTATCCCCTGGATACACCTGAGTGCCCTTCCCTGCAGGATCTGTTTGAGGCCCAGAGCCTCCTGCAGAAGCCATGTTTGCTTCCCCCAGTCATTAGAGCAGGGCTCAAGACTGTGTCTCCCTGCCATGGGTTGCAGCCGAGTTCCTTTCTGATCTGCCTTGGCCAGGGCTCCCTCTGGGCTCCCTGACTTCACAGACAATATGAGCCTTGTTTGCAGTTAGTGCAAGAAGCATGCATAGAGCATGCCTGCCTCACAGGACACTCCATGTGACGACAGGGAGGGCTGCCCCTGTGCCATCACTAAACAATGAAGGCTGTGCAATAGCACCTGGCCTCCTGCTGGGTCAGAGCAGCTCCCTGGCTACCCTCCACCCTGCCCCTGTCAAGTTCTGTGTCCAGGACATGCTGGGGCCAGAGCCTGCCTCCCTGCCCAGGGTCTGTCCCTGCTCTTGGCCTGCCTGGCCCAGCCTATGGGCTGCACGGTGCTTGGCCTGAGGCAGGACAGTCTCTGCCACCTTGGGACAGTGTCGCTGACAAATGGACTTCTGCCAGCTGGGCAGCAGCTGTGAGCCTTGTACTGGCAAGAAAAAGGAAACAGTCTGTAAAAACCTCCCTTCCATGTTTGGCTCTTCTTTCCCAGGCTACCAGTCCTGCCGGGAAGCAGTGGCCGCATACTACAACTGCCCAGAGGCACCACTGGAGGCCCAGGTACTGATGCCCAGCTGAGGCACTCCCGCTGCAGCGCAGGCAGGGTGCTGCTGCCTGTGCCTACACCACACGGCATGGGGGCCCTGCCCCAGCTCTCTCCTTCCCCTGCCCAGCTGTGGGACTGAAGGCTAGCCCATGACCTTGGCCCACAGCAGCCTCTTGCTGCTCTCATTCCCTGCCCTGAGCCCTTTTCCTCCAGCCTCCTCAGGAGGAGGCTGAGCTCTCCAGCTGTTGGAGGTTTCCTGCTTTCAGTCAGGCTCTGGACTTGTCTCTTGCTGAGAAGCTCTAACCTGGCAGAGCCTGGGCATTATGTCACTCCTACGTGGCTGGGGCACTTCAGAGTGGCTGTGCTTTCTGCTGACTCCTCTGTGCTCTTGGTAGGATGTCATCTTAACGAGCGGCTGCAGTCAGGCCATAGAGCTTGCCTTGGCAGTGCTGGCCAACCCAGGCCAGAACATCCTGGTGCCACGACCTGGCTTCTCCCTCTACAAGACTCTGGCATTGTCTATGGGGATTGAGGTCAAACTCTACAACCTCTTGGTAAGTGGTGGCAGGCCTGGAAGGGGCAGCCATGACACTTCTGTCTCAAAAACCCTGGTCCTGCCTGGGAAGTGGGTGAAGAGGACCTGAGCAACCCCGGTCACCCTGTCACACCTCACCCTGTGTGGCAAGTACAGTTCCTCAGCTGTTACTTCCCCTTCTTTTCACTTTACTAGCCAGAGAAGGCCTGGGAAATTGATTTGAAGCACTTGGAGTCTCTGGTGGATGAGAAGACAGCTTGCCTTATTGTGAACAACCCGTCGAACCCCTGTGGCTCTGTGTTCAGCAAGAGCCACCTCCAGAAGATCCTGGCAGGTGAGCCTGCTTGTGTGTATCTAGGGCATGGCTGCAGTCTAGTATCTGCCCACGTTGCCTATGTCTCGATTACTGCAGCACCATGGGCCCAGGGCTTTGCTTCTCTCCTCATGACTAACTCCAGCTCAGGAAGCAGGGCTTGCTCAGTGTGAAGGTGTTGCCCTATCTGGGCAAGAACATGCAGAGGCTGTGTCTTGCTCTTCCTCAAACACTCTGTGTGGCTTGGACTGCTCATTTCTTCACTCTGGCTCTGCAGAGGGAGTGTTCACAGGGAGCCCTACGCTTCCTGAGCCCTGGCCTGTCAGTGGGAGGGCTGTGCTGCCTGCCCCCCCCAAGGTGAGCGCAGAACTAGGCTCAGCCAGGGCAGGGATCTCCAATGCTTGGACTCTCCGAATGAACAGTCTGTAGGAGGAAGATCGGGACCCTCTGCCCTGGGACAGAGCTTCCCTCGGAGCCCTGCCAGGCCCTGCAGCAAAGGGCGAGTCTGCTCCCATGGAGGATGCAGGGTGGCCAAGCTGAATATCCTCTCTCCTACAGTGGCATCAAGACAGTGTGTGCCCATCCTTGCTGACGAGATTTATGGAGACATGGTGAGTGTCAGTTGCAGTTCTTTGCACCCTCATGCTGCCTGTCTTTTCTGATGCACTTACCCTTTGGCTGTGGCAGCCAGGTCTCTAGAGGTGAGTGACAGCTCTACTCCCCTCTGCTGTGTCTGGGTCCATGCCTAGAGCTCCCAGCCCTCTGGTTTGCAGTCCTGGAGCTCATGTCCAGCTCCTTTCCTCTTCCCAAACAGAATTGCACTTACCATGTTCATACCTTGAAGCTGGGAGCTTTCACCATCAATTTCGCATCACTTCCCTGACTGCCTTCTTGTTGTGCCTCATGCACACCTCATGCACACACAGCTCTCACAATAAGAGGCGGGGACAGCCCTAACACAGCCTCCTGTCACAGGTGTTTGCTGACTGCAAATATGAACCCATTGCAACTCTCAGCACCAGTGTGCCAATCTTGTCCTGTGGTGGCCTGGCAAAGCGGTGGCTAGTCCCTGGCTGGCGGATGGGCTGGATCCTAATTCATGACAGGAGAGACATCTTTGGTAATGAGGTGAGAACCGCTGAGTGTTGCTGTCATGGCAACAGCCCTGCAGTGTCTTCAGTGTGTGGATCACCAGGGGTTTAACTGATACAGGCAGGCATGCACTACTCTTCTGCTCTCACAAGGATGCCACCCAATTGCTTACATGCTTTTCTGCACCTCTAGGCTTTTCATGTCCCTTCCTTACTCCATCTGCTCCCATACATGACCTTCTACCCACATTTACACTGTAACACACTCCTTGTTTCTGCTGCTCTTTCATAGATGCCTTGTCCTTTTTGTATGCTTCTAATTACTTCTCTTCTCAAATAGCTCCAGTGAAGGTATACTGAAGGTATTGCATGGCTTATCCAGCATGTGGACTCCATGTGTGGTCTCTGTGTACTCTTATATGGTTTCTTTTAAAAGTAAGAGCAAAGCATCTTGCAGTGCTGCCAGTGTTTTATCTGGCTATTTGTTCAGCTGTGTTACAAGAACAACCATCTACTGCAATGACCCTTCCACCTAGAGGGCTTCCTGCAGAGGAAGAGGGAGAAGAGAGGACCAACTGAGTGAGCAGAAGAGCTAATGTTAGTTGTCCCTACCTGGCTTTGAAAGCGTGGATTGTGGGTCCAAACTTAAGGGAAATGCAAAGTGGTATTTGGAACAGCTCTGGCTTTATTTGTATTAGCTATATTCCAGCCTGATTTGAGTCAGATTGGGAAGCTCCAAAGGTTGTCTCTGTTGGCATTACAGTATGCAACTGAGAATGACACTGTAAATAGTCTGTGAATACCTGGCATATAGTCAAGCAAATGTTCTTTAGTACTCTGTATGCTCACTGAAGAGAGGGGTGTGAACAGCTGTAGAAATATGGAGAGTAGGCCTTGGAGGTGTCCCTTTCCTTCAGGGAAGCACAGTCTGAGCTGCAAATATCACCATCTTTTTTAAGATCAGGGATGGCCTTCTAAGACTGAGTCAAAGGATCCTAGGACCCTGTACAATTGTCCAAGGAGCACTGGAACGCATCTTGCACCGAACACCCCCCGAGTTCTACCACAACACCCTCAGCATCCTCAAGGTAAACAGGCTGTAACAGGTCAGTACAGTTTGTTCATGGATTGTTTGGAGGGAGTTATATCTCTCTAGCTCATCATCCCTCCCCACCCTGCTTCAAGGTGCAGTTCTGTCTGTGACTAGGAGAGCCCAACGAATCCAACTCCAGCAGGAGACGTGGTAACTGGGGCAGAAATATTGGCTATGATAAGTTTCAGGTAGCCCAGTCCTGCAGCTGGAGCTGGTGACCCAGGGGATGGGTTATTTGGCACTGACCTGCTGACCTCAGCTCAGTCATACCTGATGCACTCAAGGCCATGATCACCCATGCTGTTTGCATTCATTGTCCCTTTATTTGCAGTGGGCAAACCTGTTTATAGTCCTGGTCCAGAGCTTGGCTTCCATTCGCTGAGCTGCTTCCTGGAATTTCTCCTGTTTTGAAATTTCTTCTTTCTGCTTTTCAGTCCAATGCTGACCTTTGTTATGCTGCCTTATCAGCTATCCCTGGCCTACAGCCTGTCCGGCCAGCGGGAGCCATGTACCTCATGGTAAGTGAGGAGAGTGACATGCCATTTCCAGATCATCAACGCTCGCACTAGGTCTCATTGCCAGTGCTTGTCAGTGGTTTCAGATTGGTGCTTGGCACCAGGTCTCTGTTACCGTGTATTTTCACATTGCCCTGTGCAGTAGATATATCCCTTGGTCACTTTAGAAGGCCAGAACACGTCGTTCACTTCTCACATAGCACAGGCTGATACATTTCATCCACTTGCTCCTGCACAGAACTCAATGGCTTGTACTTTGCAAGACAATATTGTTTTACCTGGATTTGAAGCCAGCTGGTAATGGGAAGCCCCTATACTACAAGCCAGACTATCATACCTCCTGTTGAATATGTAGCCTTCTTCCTACTAGCCTGTCTGTCTTCTGGCTATGCTGTTGCCTCTTTTTCTGCATTTTTCCATACCTGTTTTTTTTGTGTTTTTTTTTAAACTTTTTATGATGTAGTGCAGTTTCCTTTTTCATCTCAACAAGCTCAATTGAGACATTTAAGTCTCTTAAGTTTAACACATTTTTAATCTTTTTTTTTTGTCTCGTACTGTCGCCAGTTTTTCATCAGGTTTTAAAAATGTGGACCCAGAACTGGCGAATACTGCAATAACAGTCTTACTCATGTTCTATAGATAAGTCTTTATCAGCTGACCCTGTTTTGCATCTTACTGATAGCTACACACATCATTCTGCCTATGCTCTTTGCATAGAGGCATAGTTCTAAGATTCTTTCACACCTATTGTATTTCTGCAGTATCTGAACATTTATTTCAAATTTAATCATTTGGTAAAACTTTTCTTCCACTGGCTTTTTCAGAACTTCTGCATGCAAATTATCTCTCACCTGGTTTGTTTAAGAATATTTTAATGAGATGTTTTAAATAATCTTTGGCTATAAACAAATGGCTAGGATATCACTGTCTTTATGTGATAAAGGGACAGCCTCCTTCTTTCCAAATACAGGACAGAAATATTTATTGAAGACTTAAGGATTTCTGTGTCATTTTACCAGTTATATCATCCTACAAGGATCTGTTTTGTTTGTGATATTCTAGACCTTGCTATCTTTCTTTTTTTTTCTTTTTTTTTAAACCAAAACATTAGTTTGGGTTTTTCTGACCGCATGGATTTTTTTCCGTGACAGAATTATTAATGCATATTGACTACAGTTATCTCCCAAGCTCTTTTTTAATACCAGATTTATTCCTTTTCACTTCTAATTGGTTACTGTATCTTTGTGATCGGTTTTTTTACTAAAGTTGTCCTTAACTGAAATTCCAGCTTTAGGTAGTTAATGACTACTTCTTAATGAAGCCCCAATTTTCATTTATATGTTTCTGTTTGTGTCTTACATTCCAGTCAGCCCAAATCACGAGCAAAAATTGAGGGCAGACAGCTGCACTTGACTGGGAAGTTGTTGGGCCATGTGGGTAAGCAGGGACACTGCAGATAGTTTTGGTACCCTTGGTTGCTATGTTACATCCCTCTGCTGCAGGTTGAGATTGAGATGGAGCATTTCCCTGAGTTTGAAAATGATGTGGAGTTCACTGAGCGACTCATCTCGGAGCAGTCTGTGTTCTGCCTGCCAGCCACGGTGAGCCTAACGCTGAAAGCCCCAGGGAGCTGTGGGGCCAAAGCATGGGGAAGGAAGCAACAGGGCTTTGCAGCTCTGAGCTCTGGGGACAGGTTGGGAGTTGTGTGTGCAGTGTCCATGGTCTGTAATGGTGTGTATGTGCTGGCTGCGAGCTCCAAGCGCTGTGTGTAGGGATGGGGACTGGCAGCCTCTGGCTGACTAACAGCCCTTGGTCAGGCTGCCAACATCTTCCCAGCTCTAGGCTTGCTCTGCATTTCTCAAGTTGGCAGAGCTGTATCCCTGAATGCTATGTACCCCCACACCTCCTTGCCGAAGCTGCTCTCTCGGAGGCTTGGGACTGCTCCAACCTACGTTTCTTTCTTCACCCTGTTTCCAGTCCCCCACCCCGTAGGCACAGGGATGGACTACAGGCTGAGAACATCTATGCCCTGTGCCCACCTCCTTCCAGCTCCACTTGCAGCATTAAATACAGACTGGGCCTTGGACACTCTCCAGCCCTGTCCTTCCCTAGCTCCTTCCAGCCCATTTCCTGGGTCCTGCATAGTCCATACAGAGTCCTTTGGCCTGTCACCCTCACAGCATCACATCTATACAGATAGAGATGGGAGATTTGCTTGGAGCAGAAAAAACAGTCTCAGTACCTAGCCCTGCTGTCCTCAAGTCTGTCCTACACTGACCATTTTCACTTGCTGATGCAGTACATGGCCCCAAGGCAGGGCTCAAACGACAGTGCTATGCCAGGTAATCTGCCAGCTTCATCTTTTCTCATTTCAGTGCTTTGAGTACCCAAACTTCTTCCGTGTGGTGATCACTGTGCCTGAGGAGATGATCTTGGAGGCCTGCAGTCGCATTCAGGAGTTCTGTGAGATGCACTACCAGGGTGCTGAGGGGGCCCAGGATCTGGAGTGTGACAAGTAGCCACAGCTGATCTCCTCCCTCTGCCAGGCTAGACCTTGTGTGAGGCAGCAGCTAGGCAGGCAGGGCTGCTTCCAGCCAGCCCCACATCCCCCTGCCTGCAAGCAGCTGCTGTCCTACTGCTTCACTTTTTGTGCTCCACAGACCCCTCAGCACTATGGGAAGAAGCAGCCACTTCTCTTTCCTCCACTACTGCAGCTTGCACACCCTCTGGCATCCAGTGCTCGTAGTCTCCATATACTCTTCATGTGTACCCTGTGTTGGACTGTGCTGCCTGCAAACCAGCTGCAGGCAGGGGCATGTGGCTGCTCCTGTGCCAGGCCCCATGTGGCCAGTAGCTCCTGTGCTGGCTGCACTTCCCCTTGGGGACAGGAGAAGGCAACTGTCTCGGAGCACAAGAGAAAAGTACCCACATCTCACTTACCTGTTGTTACCTTAGGAGGCCAGAGCTCTTTATACCAAGCCCTTTGTGTGACAAAGGGAGTAAGTTATTGTGACTTTTTTTATTAATAAACATTCTGACGTGCCCGTCCCTGCACTGTGCTCCTGTTGTGCCAGGTCTCTCTTGGCTGCTGTGTGGGTCACCCTCGCTCAGACCATGGTGCTGCAGTGCCCTGGACCTGCCTCTGCCTTGCAGCTGGCTGCCCGGGCCCTGCCCTGTCACCAGCAGGGGCATGGTGAGAGCGCTTCAGACCCCAAAGGCACCCAACCAGGCCCTGAGGGCAGGATGGGCCCTGCAAGCCTGGCACAGGCGAGAGCTGGCCACTCCTGCCCTGCTGATGCCAGAGGCTTGCTGTGGTGGCCTGGCCCTTCCCCACAGAACAGCTGGGTGTGCACCTGCCCATTGGCCCTCACAGCCTCTCCCCCTCACCCTACAGCTGGTGCCTGCTGCTGCCGGGAGGCACTGCCCCTGGACTGGTGCCAGCTATGCCAGGTGCTGGTGCCTAACCATTAAAGGCTGGGGCAGCTGGGAATTTCCTGCTGCAGCGGTGAAGAAGGGGGTGGCACCTCATGAAATGCTTGTACTGTACAGGGTGTTCGTGACACGCCAGCAGTGCCAGGGCTACTGATTGCTGAATACATCAGCTCCATAAAGGAATAAGGAACTGGTGGCCCAGTGTCTGTCTGCTCATGTGGTGGAAACAGGAGTGCCTGTGCGGTCGAGAGATGATAACGCCCATAGGACCACCTGTTCTGGTGAGCTCTTCAGGGGCTCGGGGAGCTATTTCTGAAACTGATGGAGGGGTGACTTGTGGAGTTGCCTCATGTTGTCGCCTACAGCTCTGTTCACCTGTCCTCCTGCAGAATTGGGATTCATAGGTCAACCCTGCCTCCCCAATGATGCAGAAAGTGAGCTAGCTCTAGATTACACACTGCCAGACCTCCTGCCAGGTTCTGCAGACATCTCGTTGCCTCGCCTTCCCCTGCCCAGGACAAAGTCTGGGTACCAGTACTCCAGTAGAGGGGAGGTATCTATATGAGAAAGATAGCAGTCTATGAAAAGATCATCAATACATCAGCTGAGTGTCCATGCTACATCCTTTCCCTTCAAAGAAAGCAATTCCAGAACAAAAACAGAGAGAAGCTGGGGTTATGGGTGAGTAGTAAATGGCTTCAGAGATTTCATGCTATTAGACCTCCAAATAGAGCCAAATAATCTGAGCAGCTTAAGACAAAACATTGACAAATAATAAGTAGGGTGGTGTGCGAGGGGTCTGTTGGGCCTGGAGACCTTTACAGCATGATGCTGCTGCATTGTTATGCTGTCCTGCATCAACTACAGCTGTCAAGTTTCCCCTGTCTCCTTGAACTCTTCTCCGCTTGGGTTCTGTGGCTTTAATTCCCATTACTAATGAACAGATCCTGTTTTTAGAGAAAGCTGCTCCTTTCAGACTGCTCTCCCTTTATGGACCCCTTTCCTTTCAGAGTCCCCTCAGAGATGTCTATTAACATGCAAATATTCTGCAATGATTAACACCATTCTGTTTCTTCTTAGCCCAGATGCATTTGGCCAGGGATGCTGAGAGAGCCAGTGACATAGGCATATATATAGAGCTCACAAATCTCAAGATACTTAGATTTCTCAAGGCCACATCCTCTATTGCCATCTTTTGCAAACATAATGCTGCCTTTTGACCACGCCTAGGTTTTCCCTGCTGCAATAGCAAACTAGCATTAAACCACAAATGTGCTAGTATCATTTTTCAGGCATTATACTCACAGATGCTTTGCGCCATAGTGTGGGTGTAGCCTAGAGCACCCTGCCAGCCATACAAGCTAGCCTAAGCTGGTGTTTGGAGGTGCTTTGTGCCAAAGCAAGCCCCTTCAGCACTGAGGCCAAGGAAGAAGCCAAGACACACTGCTCTTCATCAGATGCTCAGACGAGGTCTGCACTGCTTTGGTAGAACTCCCTCAGTGCCTTTATGGCTGATCCACAGCCATCCTCCCTGTCTTAGCTGGGGACCACCAGCTGTATACTCTTGACTGCTCTTCTCTGCACTGTCTGGACTGGCCATACTTAGGGGGAGGGTGACCTACTCCAGACACGGGGACCTAGGCAGTGAGGCAACCTCGTGCCTAGTGCTTTCCTTGGGACAGAAAGGAACTTCTCAGCTCATGGGCAAACGAAGGTGAAGTGTCCGAGGCCTCGCTTCCAAAGGGGCTGGCAGCAGGGCCCAACCCAGCAGGGCAAACTGGCACTGTGGGTGGGTTGGGCCAAATCACACCTGCCTGCAGTGAGGCCATCAGCTCCCCCAGGTGCCCCAGGAACCTGGGTGCAGCCCAGCCCCTGGCCCTGGCCTCGCCCACTCTCTCTTCTAGCAGCACTGACTGCCCTCAATGGGGCTGCAGGCTGGAACAGTCCCTGAGTGTCTTCCTGCCATGGGGCCACGGCCTTGGTCATGAGAGCCTGTCTGGACTGCTCTCCACCAGCATGTAGCCACCCTGTACACCTGCAGTGGGAAGATGTGGTCTGCCCTGAGCTGGACCTAGGACGGTTGCAGGGCTGTGGTCTGGGGATGATGGGGGAGGCCCTGGTGAACCAGGGCCCAGCCTGCCAGGCAGCTCAGGTGAGGCTCGAGCATCGAGTGGAGGGAGAGGAGGATGCCAGGGGAAGGCGTTCGTGCGAAGCATCTTTGTACATGAGGGCTGGCACATAACCTTGTTTTCCCAGGCTGTGCAGGACTGTCAGAGGCCAGATGAGCTGACCCGCTCTGGTGGCGTTACCCATGAGGGCTGGAGGAAGGAAATACTTGGCGCGTGGCAAAGGGAGGCACAGATAGTCTGCCACAAGAAGTGGCCAGAGAGAGACTGTGGATGTAAGAGGAGGCGGCAGCAGTGGGCTGGGAGACACTACCTTCTTGTGACTGGGAAGGATTTTGCAAACCAGACTGTGAGAGGGTGGAGGAGCTCTGGAGGAGAAGGAAGGCTCAGCATGGGCAAAGTCTTGCTATTGACAGGACAGCCACAGAAACCACAGCCTTGGCAGGGTTCCAGTAGCTGGAAGGTACCTAAAAGCTGGCTAGCTAAGCTTAACTGGTCAGAACAAGGTTGGGGTTATATCTTCTATATTGGCCTTCAGTCTGGGATCACAGCACTGGGGAAGCTTTCTGAGGGGCAGAAGCCTGGATCTTCCTCATGGTTTGGCTGTCTGGCACTGGCTCTCTCACAGTGCTGGGAGCTCAGACCTACACCAGCCCTTTGTTTTGTCATGTATGGTCTTCCATTAGGTTATTTGACTTGAGTCAGTGTTCCCTGAAGCCTTGCCAGTGCAAACAGGTGCTGTCAATAGGTCTGAATGACTGACTTATTTCCTGGATGCCTGACAGTAGTTGGTGCTAGTATAGGGTCTTCTGCACTCTAGTGCGTTGTGTGGACTATGCATGCTTCAGCTCTGCTTATTGCTGTTGTTCCTCTCAACTCTAGACTAGCTGTTCTACTCCAAGCATCAGTGCATGTTCTGATTTCTGGTTTTAGACTGCCTGTGTACATAAATAAGGCAGAAGCTGACCAGTGAAATGAATTCAAAAGCTGAACAAACACATTTTTTTTCTTACTATTTTTCTCTTTTCTGTAGTGTGTTGGTAAAGTATTATGTGACATCATTCTTAGATCCTTATTTACATTAGGTTCTTTCTTTCCCTCCTGTTTTCCCATTTTCACATTTCCCCCACCGCTTGAGATATTAGAGTGCTATAGTACAACGAAGCCAATAAACAAGCATTGCCATTGCGTTATTTTGTAAGATATGGGGATGTGGTCCAGTAAGTTTCTTCCTGGGTTACAGATCCCTCCTTCCTGCTACTGAACAGACAGTTCTAGTGCAGAGCTGTCTTACTTGTCCACCCATGGTGGAATACCTTTTTATGTCATTCTGTAAGAAAATGAAAAGGCAGATAAATGAAAATAAAATCAATTAGTACACAGGTTGATAGTAAGGAGAAAATAACAATATTAACTCAAGTAATGGAAAGGTAGGTGATACTGGAGACCAGACAGGAAATGGAATAACGTCAGGCAGATACGGCCAAGAGGTTTGTTTACTAATGCAAGGAATCCGCAGTAAAATAGAGGAACTACAACTCCTGATACTGGTTGTAGAGTGGGGGAAACTTACAGACTGCCATAGACTGGCAATCATGAATGGAACATATGTATTCAAAGGCATGAATTGTTCATGAAGGGTAGAAACACAAGTAAAACTCATGTGACAAGTGAGTAATGATGGGGGTAAAAAACACAATTGCTTGTCTGAAAATATCTTTGTAGAGAACTTAGAAGAAAGCATGCTGGAAGGGGTCTTATTGGCCCTGTGTGATTACATACACAGATCTCCGTGATATTAAAATAATAAATACAGTGAGGGACTGTGTGATCATGGAAGACTTTCAGCTTTTCAAGTAGAGACTGGAAAAACAAACATTACTAATAATAATAAGAATTGATTGTTCCTGATATGATGGGGAGATTTGTTCACTGAATTAGTGAGCTAATAAGAAGTGACGCTACTTTAAAATTGTTTTGGTAAGCAGTCATCATCTTGTAGAAGAGTGTCATGGAAAATAACCTCCAATCATGTGAATACAAACTGGATGAGTTTGAATTATGGAGAGAGAAACAAAGGTCAGGTGAAGTGAGGAGCACAAATACTAGCATGTGGATGAGGGTTGTAACTTTCCTAGACTATAATGTATCTTCGTGTTCAATTCTGTAGTCTGGAACAAGGGCAATCATTGCTGAGTGCAAACAACTGTGATTTCATGGTACTTGCCAATGGCTTATGATCTACCTAAATGTCTTCAGCTGATCCAAACTTCTACAGCCTCAATAGCAACATACGTTGGTTCTATTTTCTTTCTTTTCTTTCTACAGAACTAGGGCAAAATGGTTCAGTTGAAAACTATGCTCTGATACCTGGAGGTTGAGCATGTTTCATTATGACTTTCCTGCTGCCTACCACTTATCACTCTAGTTCCTGATGGCTGCATTTATAGCTCATTTGTCTTCACTGCATAGTGGAGTCCTCAAGTCTGCGTACATGTTTTGCAGTGTTTTGTTCCTTTCCCAAGCTGTTCAGCTGTCCTGCTCTTTGAATGCATCTCTCCAAGGCAAGATCCGTTTCACTCCAGTCTTGCTATTGCTATCTGAAATAACAAAATTGTGGAGTAATTTTGGTTGAAAGGGACATCTGAATCTTTATAGTCCAACACCCTATTTACACCAGGGTCGATTAGAGCAGGGGCCTTGTCCAGCTGAGTTTTAATATCTCCAAGAATGGAGATCCTACAGCCTGTCTGGTCTCCTGTTCTAGGGTTTGACCCCCCTCATTGTGAAAAATTTTCTTCTTATATTAAGTCTCTCATCCTGTGCCTGTGCACCTCTGAGAAGTGTCTGGCTCCAGCCTCTCTGCACCCTCCTGTTAGGTAGTGTCAAACAGCAATAAGGCCTTCCTTTTGTCTTCTCCCAGCTAAACAGATCGCACCTCCTCAGCCTCTCCTTGTGCATCTTGTGTGCTTACTCCTGACCAGTTTTGTGGCCTCTTCTGGGCTCACTCCACTAAAACAATGTCTGTCTTTTACTGGACCTAGTATTCCAGATGCGGTTTCTGCTAAGAGAGGGGAAGGCAACCCTCTATTGTCTGTGAACTTGTCAAGAGCGCACTCTGTCCTATTGCCCATGTCATTGATAAAGACATTAAACAGTATGTGCACAAAGATCTCTCTTAATTTGGAAATCTGTACCATCTCCACAGTGATATATAAAAGCTGCCTTTAACAGAGGCATTAATTACCACTTCTGCTGCTTGTTTTTTGTGAAAACAATTATATTTTTATCTTTCTGCCACTTCATTTTGTGCAGGGACACTTAGGAAACAAACATTTTCATTTGCTTTGATATTACAGGCTCCACTGTTGTTTGGGGTGGTTTTTTTGCCTCCTTTCCTACAGTGAAAGTGGAAAAAATAGTTTCTTCATCTGAAGAATATTTTTAACCTATTGCTATGCTTAACCTCAGGTTTTGTTTCCATACATGCAAAGGTTTTCACATGGAAATTCAGTTACCCAGTTTATTTGTAACATTTTGCAAATTTGCAGTTTCTAGCTATTGGCTTTATGTGTTAATCACACCCTCTTCTTTGCTGTTGGTCTTACCAATCTCTCTGCTCCACTGTGTTTCACAGAGCATTTGCCGAATGACAATAGAAAAGTTCCTTGCTTGTAAGGGTAACTTAGGTCTTTTGTGAAAGAATTATTTACAGAGACACTGCAACTGCAAGCAGGGTGGGGAAGGGAGGGAATCAGCCACCATCCTTGCTCTCACCTACTGCAACTTTGGGTCCTCCTGTGCCAATTCAGACAAGTCTATTTATCTCAAACAGCTTCTAAACCAAAATACAACTTTAAAACTTACCTCAAACACAAGGAAAAGGCCATAGCAACACACGTGCAGGAGCCACACCAGCCTGCCCTTGGAGACATGTCTCATGTAGGACATCATATCAGTCATTTGTCTCATCTTTCCTTGTTCTGGAAGCCACATGGGGCAAGATCTGCTCTGGCTGAGGAGGAACTTGCTCTGACTGGAATTTAGCATAGACATTGCACCTCTGCTCCTAATCATTCTGGTGCTTGCCTGACCACTACGTTTCCTTTCCATCCTCTATGAATGATGATTTCTAAAGCAACCAGAGCAACTGTATACACCCCTGCCAAAAAAGCTCTTTCTGAAAGCCAGAGTTCTGCTCTGTTGCCTTCATCCCTATGAAAGTGATAAGCAATTGACATACAGACTTCTTTTGTTTCAAGATTACTCTCAAATTTCTTTTCAGCAAGGAGCAGGGTTTTCCCTGTGCATTTCAAAACACAAAAATGCAGCAGTACTCAAAATCCAGTCATCAGTACAGGACATCATGCATGGTCCTTGTGTGAGGAGCCACATTGTAACTTTCTGTCACTCAATCTTGCAGAGCCATAAACTTCCATCTTTACAGCCTTAGTGGTGCCAGCTAGAAAACACCTAAACTCCCTCTGCTTTGAAAGGGAGATCTCGTTCTGTGGCAAGTATTCACCCGTGCATACTCACCATGTTGACTCTTATGGCAGCGCCCCGATGTCATACCTTTGGGATGCAGGAAATGTGAGCCATCCCATCACACACCTCTTTCAGGTGTATTGTGACACCAGGATCTAACTGATCCCTCTAAATAAATATTAACAGACATATATGAGAGACTTGTAGTCTCCTAAATTTGCCTTTCTGCCAGGACGGCAAGAAAAAGTGGCAGCGTATCAGTCCTTGTGTTTGAGAGTCTAAATGTTTTTCCAAGGTCAAAGTTGTGATCTGAGCCAGACAGGATGTTGTAAGATAGCAAACTTCCCTTCAAATTTTAGAAGAGAATGCCCCTCTCATCTCTGCCTGGAATCCTGTCAGTGAATAAACATCGCTGTCTCCAAAGGAGAGTGCTCCCAAGGGCAGGGCTCGTGAGACAGGTGGGTTGATGTATTGAAGAAGAGGGGAGAAGGATGCAGAACGTATGAAGGCCTTTCACCAGTCTGAGTCCCCTTCTATGTTGTGCAGCGTTGTGATCTGTCTTGCATGTGACAGATGGCTCCAGGGTTAACAGTCCTCCTCTGCCTTAATTGTGCAGCATCCTTTTGCAATTAGTGGAAAGAGACACAGATTTCTGCAACATGATTCCCGTGAGCTGCGTTAGGTATCAACCTGATATAAGACAAATTGTGTTCTACGGGCTGTCTAAGAGCGGATGCTAAAATGCTGTATAGCTTAAAGACTGTGAATAGGGAGAAATTAATCATTGCCTCTCTTGATAAAAAGGATATTACCAAATACAGTTTTTATATGCCAGGTTCAAAAAAGAGGGAAGTAGCTCTCGGAACATGCAGCTGAACATATTCTCATTGCCAGGGAATATTGCTGATGCCAAAAGTATCTGTGAGTTCAAAACATGATTGGACAAGTAAATAGAAAAAATCTAGGTGCTGTGAAATGCAAAGACAAGCTTGATCTCAACTGATTTTAGACAGCTTCAGCGCAGATGTCTACTCACAAACATCACCCCCCGCTCTTGTCACAGCCAACAGAAAGAAACAGGAACTTCTAGGGCATCACTCTCGCTAGCTTATTTTGGACACCTACATTCAGAGAGGTGAATCATGTACTCCAGAGCCTGCTGCAGGCCAGGAAAGTACCTAGGGAGGAAACGTGCTTCTTGTTCTCTTCCCTGGGCATCTGCTCTTGATGATGGCAGAAGACAGGGCATGGGGTTGGTCAAACCCTTCAGCTGAACTGGTTCCACTGCTCTAGGTATGCCTGTTTCTCTCATCAGACTATCAAAGACATGCCCTCAGGGAGGGAGTCTTCTCCAGTGTCAGCACTTCCGATTTACCTCTAGGCCATACCTTGGACACTACTCCTCAGCCTACTCCTGTTGCTGCTGCACTGGGTCAGGTGTGCTCTGTGTATGTGTGCTGGGAAGCACAGCACACGTTGCTTGCTTCTTCAGGCTATAAGAAATGGAAAGTCTGGCTGCATGGGCAGTTTGCAGGGCTCACTAGTCTCTGAGTCCCCAGAAAACACCTTTAATCATGGAAGGAGGGTAGAAAGCAGAAATGTGATCAGCCAGCGTGTGAGGTGGAAGCAAAGTGTACAAGGCCAGGTGATATGGGAGTGACTGCAGTTAAGCAAAGCTTGACTGCCATATGCTTCTGCTTTGTTTCATAAAGCTTATGAGTCAGACATACAGGGAGAATGATGTCCGTTGTTCAGGAGCCAGAGGATTCCTCCTTCGCTTTCCACAGTGTGCAGGTCTCAGGAAATGCAATATGCCAGAACAGTGTGCCCTCCCAAGCCTTGTCTCCAAAGAAAAGTGTATTTTCCTCCTCTGTATAACTGGTCATGCCATGAAGGCTGCCTTCTGGAAAACTCAGCCAAGTAGTTAGAACTTGGGATCTGTGCCACTGAAGAAATCTGCTTGACCCTGTGACTAGAGGACTGTATAGTGGTGTTCAGTACTGTCACGAAGCCTGAATATCGGTGCTAAAGGTCCAGCATGTCTTGAGCAAACTACATACAGGTAGAACAGGAGTTTTGATACATCTCTGTTCATGCAACTGTTGGTCAGGGAGGAATAAGGCTTCAGGAAGAGCCACTCAAGTGGTGTGACCTTTACAAACCAGCTTTGTAACACTTAATGACATACAGGTAAAGCCTTCCTACAAATGCTGTCAGTGCAGGGGATAGGAACACATAGCTGAAATCCAGGTTGCACAGAATATTGTATGCTTCTCTCTGCAGGGCCCTACCTGGACTACTGCCAGCCTCTCACCTTGCTTCCCAGCCCAGGGTTACCAGGGCTTGACCACCTGTGTTTGCAATGCAGCAAGTGAAAGGGAACATGACCTGCCCCATTCAGATTGTCCCTCCTGCTGGAAGGACCAGCCTTGCCCAGATTTTTTGCTTCTGCTGTCTCCTGTACTCCGCTTGCCCTCAGAGCAGCTCAGTGAGACCCTTGGGGACAGGGGACGCCATCAGGGGAAGGTCTACACCTCTCCAGGCAGTGTGACAGAAATGATGAGACCTGGAATAGGACTGACCCAAAGCCATTGTCTCTGCATGGTCGCAGAATACCACGCAATTCTCTTGAGATCAGTGCTGCCGTGCTTCACTACCTTACCTGGCACAGGCCCATTGCAGTTCCAGCACCTTTGTGAACCATTAACAGGCCAAGTCTGGCTGCTCCTTTCACAGCTTCTCCTTTCACAGAATTTTCTTTCCTGGCCCCCAAATGTTTAACTCAAGCAAGGCACAGACAGAAATGAGTCAAACAGACTCTATGTGAATCTGCATCTGCTGACAACATGGCAAGCAGCCAGAGCAATAGTAGGCAAATATGCCCTATCTCTGCACTTGCGGTGGGCAAGCTGGTCCTCCTTGCAACAAGAGTTCCTGTTTGTCCTTTGCTCTTACGCTCCACAGACATCCCGGTTCCTCTTTTTATGGAGAGCAGTCTCTATTGGAGCTTGCAGTGGGACTTAGCATAGAAGCATGTCTCAGTCTCCTTCATTAATTTCTTGGCCCTTCTCCTTTACTAGCAGTGTTTGATCATCTGTGCCCCTGCAAGAAACTGCCATTCCCATGCTTTGCTGCTTAGTGCAGGGTGGAGTTTTCTAGTTTAAGGCTGGTCAAAGTAGGCGGGCACTATAGAGTAGTCAGTCTTAGAGCTGGACATACACAAATGAAGGGGGCAGGAGGGAGCAGGCACAGGTATAGGCAAAAGCTGAGTACATGTGTATATGAGAGCCTGGCATGAAGGCAGAGTGCCAGTATCTGAATTCACAGCTGTTTGTGTTGCTGCCTGGAGGAGTGTGTACCACAGCAGTGTATGTCTGTGAGGGCAACTTTGCTTGAACCAGGTCTAGTGGTGCTTCAAGAAGACTTGTTAAGGTGAGATTTTCAACCATTTCTTGGTATCTGGTGTGGATGCTCTGGTGCCCAGAACTGTATTTGACTGCTCATGCTCAGCAGCCTGAACTGGGAGATAATTTTTGTAAAACACTGTAAACATGTGGATGCTAGTAAATTGCTATGTGATTCCTCCTGCAGACAGAAGCTGTTGGTCTGGCTTAGAGGGTAGTTCCTGCTTCTCCAGACTGTCTTCTCAGTGCCCCTTCTCAGCATTTCCCACTAGTGACAGTCATGCCATCTGTTCTCCCCTGAATGGGCAGATGCTATGTCTAATTCTGCAGAAGCTGATCAGGCCAAATTGAAGACAGATGTGATAAAACTATGAGCAACCAGCAGTGCCATCAAAGACCAGTGTCTGGGGCTTCCCTGTCACCAGATCCTCTTTGCTATGCTACTGCCACTACAGCAGTGAGGGATCTGTACAGGTCTGGATTGCTCCCCCAGACTTGCAGAGCATTCAGCCACAGTCTGCATAGTACGAGGTTATTTGGGGCTGTACTGTCACTCTTTCCCCCAGACATGCACAGGTTCCACACGCCTGTATTCTGGGGACATGCCACCTGTGCTAGAGTGTGTTTGGTGGCTATGTCTCCCTGGGGCTGCTTTCTGCTTTCTGTAATGCTCTTCCTTTGCCAGGATCAAGCTTTTCCAAGGCTCCTGTGTGTTTCTGGAAAAGATTAAACCTCTGTTCATTTTTTTTGGAGACCAGCTGCTCAGGCAGGCGGATCCCAGTTCTTTGTGTACTTGTATGTGTGCTGTGGGAGATTTTAACATGGTGACACTGGATTGTCATATTTTTCAGTAGTTTCTGTTCTTCATCCTTAGTGCCTTGAGATTCTTCCTGTTCTTTCTGCTCCGAACCAAATCCTGGCTCATCTCTCTGCCACCAGACAGTAACAGTGTGCCTTTTTTTTGTTCTGCAGCTGAGATTGTCTCAATCATTCTGGGCTGATCTTTACTCTGCAACACTGTGAGGGCTTCATATTTCATTTTTGCAATATGAAATGAAGTGAATCACTTGTGACTCTGGATGTTTGCTGTAGGGAAAATGTGGTTAAGACGAGATCTTAGTTTAGAAACATCCCAGCTGCCATGATTGAGAGATACAGTGGTGAAAAATAAGGTTATGTAGTATTTCTTTCATATTAGGAAATGTCAGATAGAACCTTTACCACTCTTTGGTGCTCCTTTATTCCACTTCACCAGGCACACACAACTCATCAGTCCTTCTCCCCTCCTTGTGGGACAGACCGGTCAGGGCAACAATCATCACTACTTCTTGTATAAGAGTGAAGAAGCTGTTGAGGGCTGTGGCCTCACATGAGGCCATTTCTACCAAGAGCAGTCACAGGCATGGTCTGCATACTCTGTGAAAGGTCTAAAACATCCAGGTGTCCCACCCTTGTTTGGTTCAAGATTAAAAGCATACCCTTGCTTCCCAGAAAAACTGAATCAATTCTCTTTGACTCACACTCAGACTATTCACACACAGGTTTCTGGAGCAGTAGTGACTTCTATGGTTTTAAATCTGCCTGGATATCTTAATGCCAGTGTTCATGTCTGCTCAACAGAGTTTTTCTCAATTAAGAGCTTCTGGCTGTAGTCCAGGAACTCTGTCAGGAGTTAGAATAACAATATCAATGGTGCCAGATAGAAGTGATATCATCAAAGTTCATTTGGAAGCCAAGACTTTTGGTAAACACTGCTGTATTTATTTGCAAGGAGGAAACCGATATATAACTTACTTTTACATCAGTCTTTGTTTGCATCTCTTCGTAGGCTTGGTCCAAATGTCAACCTGAATCAGCTTCTTGTCAGACCTGAACTCTACAGTCCATTTGTATAACAAAAAAAATCAGTGGGCTTCTTGCCCAGGAGATCAGAAGCATGCTGTCTGTCACTAAATGCACAGCCCCATCCTTGCAAGACATTATTAAAATAAAATTCATATTGTAGTAGCACTTACTGGCAACGACCAGGCTTACCCATTGGGCTGGGTATTGTCCTGGCTCTGAGAAATTGTAATTGCTGCCTTATAAACCCTAAGCTCAAAAGGAATGCAGAGCAGGTAGATTAGATAAACAAGCCAATTTATGCATATATGCTGGAGGGAAAGATGAGTACCCTTTCTAGTTGGTTAGCAGCAGTGACTGTACCTGGAAATCTAAACATCAGTGCTACAGAACTGAAATCATGGGAGGCGGCATCTCCATGAAAATTAGTCTGAAAGCTTTGCTGCAGAGGGAAATTGAGGCAGAACATAAGGAGGAGGTTAACGAAATGTTGACTGGGAACATTCATGTATTATCATGGACCTAGAAGATAACATGGTAAGCGCGTAGCAGGGAAGCAGTGTCTGCATTGTGGCCAGTTGGGGCACACTTTACACCTCTGCTGCTTTAGTAGGGAGGCAGCTGCTCTTCAAGGGCATGGCTGCCTGAATTCTGTGCAATTGTGGGCTGCACAAAAGCAGTGTACAAAGCTGTAAGGACCTGGGCTCCAGTGCTGCTCTGTCCAGAACGACTTCCAGTGTGCCCTGCAGCCCTGAAGGCCCTGCTCTCTCTATCTTGTCTGGCTGTGGAAGCACCTAGAAGGAATAACCATGACTGAGAACCTGTAAGTTTTTTTAATTTTAGTTCACCTTTGGAAACGTAAAGCAGTTGCACTGGCCAGAGAGGCCCATCTCCACTGCAGCACAGCTAAACTGCCAGCGTGGCACATGGTGACAGGGGAGCACACCATACTGTGCGGATTTCTGTGCTATCTGAGGAGCCTGTCCCCAGGGGCAGCCAGTGCTGCATACACCCACTTATATTCAAGGTACAAACAGGCATGGCTAGTGGAGGGGAGGAGAGCGGACGAGAGAGGAGTAGATGGCAGATGACTTTTTAAAAATTAAGTCAATCCTTTCTGCCTCAGTGTGACAGTGTACTTCCTGCAGATTCCTGTGCCAGCCTACTGAGTACTCTCAGGCTATGAATTGTCCCCAGGCAGCACAATGGATATTTTCCAATAATGAAGTCATCCTCAACAGGCAAAATAGAGATTTAGTGCAAGAAACAAGGAGCCAGCTTTGGGGAGACCTTTGAGTTGGACTAACACGTTGTGTTGTACCTCTTCTCATGAAAGACCTACAGGATAAGTGGGGTTGGAGGGAGGGGTATTAGGAGACAGTCTTTAAAAAGGAGTTAGGCTAAGAAAGGGGTTAGTTGTAGGTAAGCCTGCCTATACAAAGTTAGATGAGATAAACCCTTGTGGGCCTTTCTAGCAAAATTGTCTATGATGCTGATTGTAGAGGAGATACTGTTGTGCCTGGATTTATTACAGTGCCAAATGCTTTCCTTTGGTACGTGAGTTTTTGCCTGTGATGACAATAAATATTTCCTGAAATTCCAAAAAGAATATAAGTAAAATAAATGGAAACCTACATTGTATTTTTACAGCATTCTGGCATAAAAATAATTGTAAACGGTGGTCAGAGCAGGAGCTTAAAAGTAACAATGTGGAACTGTTGAATTTGCCACAAAAACTGTTCCATCTTTCCTCCATAAAAATCGCGGCGATTGTGTACACTAAGTACACATTTGTGCGTGCTGACTTATTTCAATACACTGAACTAACTCTTAAACTTTTATCAAACTGCAGACAAGCTTTTCAGTGATCTTCTAAGACTGCATTAGAATGGCTTACTGACAAACAGTGGTTTTGTTACAGAAAACTTTCAGCCCTGCAGTATTTATGTCCTTTCCAAAGATACCTTGTGTTGTGGTTGTCACAGTGTCACTTGTAGTGTGACAGCTTTCCAAAACCCTGAGCCCGCAGAGGGATTGGCAGGAGCCTGATGCACCACATCCTGCCTTCTTCATGATCCTGTGATGCTGAACTTCCTCTGTCTCTGCAGGTCCCTTGCAACCATGATGAAGTCTAGAACGGTGCAGGTGCTCCTGATTCTGGCAGTTCTGTCCTTCTTTCTGATCCACTTCCAGTTCCTACCCTGCAGCAACAATGCCTCCATGGAAGAAAAACCTTCTCCAGTCCACATCCTCATTCTCTCCTCCTGGCGGTCAGGATCTTCCTTCACTGGACAAATCTTCAGCCAGCACCCCAGTGTCTTCTACCTGATGGAGCCCGCATGGCATGTGTGGGTTAAGATGTACCAGAACAGTGCCAAAGTCTTACATATGGCAGTGCGGGACCTAGTCAGGTCGGTCTTTCTGTGCGACATGTCTGTATTTGATGCTTACATGTCTAGCCAGAAGAAGAAGTCTGATTTATTTCAGTGGGAGACAAGCCGAGCCTTGTGCTCCCCCCCTGCCTGCGACTCATTCAGTCGCAGTGACATAATCACTGCAGGCAATTGCAGAACGATCTGTGGCAAGTACCCATTCAGCAAGGTGGAGGAAGCTTGTAAAACCTACAGCCATGTTGCCATCAAGGAGGTTCGGTTCTTTGACCTGAAAGTTCTCTACCCCCTTCTCACTGATCCATCCCTGAACCTCAAAATCATCCACTTGGTACGTGATCCTCGGGCTGTGTTCAGGTCCCGAGAGAATACAATGGCAGAACTGAAACGTGACAGTAACATTGTTGTGGGGTCCCAGAGGATGAAGGGAGAAATGGGGCCCTACAACACAATGCAAGTAATCTGCAAAAGCCACGTTGAGATTTATAAGGCAGGCAGTCGGGCCATTCCCAGCTTCCTGAAAGACCGCTACCTGCTGGTTCGCTATGAAGACATTGTCAGAGACCCGCTAGCAAGAGCTGCTCAGATGTACAGGTTTGCAGAACTCCATTTCACACCAGAACTTCAGAAGTGGGTGCATAACATCACCCATGGGAAGGGGCAAGGAGCACAGGCCTTTGATATTGGGTCCAGAGATGCACTGAGAGTATCCCAGGCCTGGAGGGAGACCCTTCCTTTCCAAAAAATAGAAAAAGTGCAAAATGTGTGCAAGGATGCGATGGACTTGCTGGGCTACCAGCTCGTTCAGTCCGAAGAAGAGCAAAAAAATATGTCGCTGGATCTTTTGTTTGGCCAGAACTCAGAGGAGTAACAAATTCTGAAGGCAGAAAAGCTGCTCTCTGCATGTACTCTGTGAAGGCTGCAGAGTGCAGAACTGTTTGCTAGAGGAAAAGAGGACAGAGGTGCATGCATATGTGTGTAAGAGTGTGTGCATGGATGTGCTATGCAAGGACCGGTAACACAGGAACCCCAACTCACTCATGAGAGCTTTCTCGGCAGCACAGGGTCACTCTCTGAGGCCCCTGGAGGCTCAGCCACAATGCAGGCTGAAGTAATGAAAGTCTGTTTTCCAAATTAAGTCCATGGTTTATGTGAAAGTGGATGTGTAGCTTGGAGCAAACAGAATGCCAAAGGAGCGGGACCAGATAGCAGAGCTTAAACCCCTCACAGACCACAGCTAAATACTAGTGAAACCACATCGAGCAATTGCACTGCGAAGGAAGAGGAGACGTAAATGGAAGCTGAATAAAGAGAGCATTATTTGTTGTGCTGCCACCCAGGATATGTAAAGCCAGAAGAGATGCAAGGATGACCAGACATTGGTTTCCAGAAAGATCCTTTTTTCAGAATGGTTGAGTTTTCAAGCCCAGTTTTTCTTTTGCTCCATTCCTGTGCTTGGGCATCCAGCCTTGGTGGCAATGTTGGGGAAATGTTTGTGTTTACTTACTATATAATGGGCAAACGGAATAAACCAGCTATAGTTGAAAATAAAAAACTCCTGGGTTTGCATATGGGGATCCATTTCTGGGACTACGTGTATCCATTTATTTTTCAGCTGAAATAATTCTGTCTTCTAGCTTCCAAAACGAAGAATAGTTGTTCCCCTGGGAGTTCTCACAGTCCACATGTGTGACTGAGAAGAATTCATGCTAAGGTTGAGACTGTAACGACAAGGTAAGGACACAGATTCCATTGGTATAAATACTGGAACTGGGAAGAGAGGTTTATGGCAGTGGACTGAAGCCGAGAGGAGAACAGGAAGTTACCCTGTTGAATAATTTGTTGAGAGTATTTTCTGTCTTAGAGCACAACAAAATTATGTTCAATAGACTATGCCATTCTCCACCAACTCCATTGGAGATGGCATTCTCCCACCTCCAATGGGAATATGTAGCTCAAACCTGAACATAAGGTAAGGAGAAGAGCTTGTTACCAGACTTGGGGAGTGAAATGCCTACAAATACTTCCTTCTAAACATCTTCTTTCATGTGTAAATTGCAGAGTCCCTTTAACATGCACCTATTTAACAGTGCATTCAGATATTTCTCCAGAGCTGGAATATTTCCACTACCCTGCAGACAGCAAGGCAGCTGTCCTAAGGCAGGATCACAAGCATCAACAAGGGATGAGGCTTGATTCTGAGGATGTGCATCCTTGGGAGAAGGTGGTCAAGGCAAGGCTGGGCATGGGAGGTGATCTGAGGAGGCTCCAGGCAGGATCAGGGTGTTCAAGGCCATGGGAAGCTGTGTTCCCCTTCCCACTTCACCAACCCCCCTCAGTCCTTGGTTCATTGCTCCTCCTTCTGGTGCTCCTCTTCCCTATCTGCCCTGGCTGCAGCCCCTTGCCCCATGGCCCTGTTTACTTTGTCAGTCAGCTGCCCTCCTCATGCCAGTGTAGCTCTGGTAAGGAGTGCTCATATTAGACCGGCCAGAAGGGCATTTGGTGCCCACTATAGAAAAGTGACAATGTCTACCTGGAGGACTAGACCTCATTTGCATGTTATTAAAAAAGTTGCAATATCTTCTTAAAAAGAGAAATCTATACTGCTGAATTTTAAAATTAGGGGGTATAGTGACTGTGTTCATGTTTGAAGGTGTATAGGCAAGAAACAGTGTCCAGCCTCTACCTATTGTGTGTGTTTGAAGGGTGACAAGGGAATTCACCTTAACTGAGTAGCAATCTCTAACAGTAGAAAGAAGGCTCTTCTGACATTCACAGCAGCTGGGTTGGTTGGGTTTTCTTCTACCAGAGAATTAATGAGGATTTTGTTATGTGCTGTTTCTGCTGAGGAAAGTAGGGAAAGTAACCTTATGGTTACACTCCTTTAGCTATGTTTCCTCAGTACAATAGGTAAGTTTTTATTTTTTCTGGAAGCACCAAGGCCACACAGTGTGGTTACCTGAAAGTTTAAAGTTGTCTTAATGCAAGCACAGATGACTTAAAATACTTTTTTTTTTTTCCCTTCTTGTTACAAAAAGAGCGTTTCTGACACTCTGTGATAGTACAGGGACCTTACATAAACATGGAAAGCCAAACTGTCTCCAGCATATTGGAAGGAATGTAACTGTGTCTTTGGTAAGACAAAGCAGAGAAAACAAGCCTTTTTACTGCAGGAGAAGGCAGAGCCAGAATGCCCTGAAGCAGAATCATATGATATAGTGACATCTCCAGGTCCTGTTAATGGGAAAGTGGACTGAAGAGACCTAGACCCATGTGTGTCTGCACAAGTAAGAGTGTATCTGTGGATAAGCAGTGCCTTTCAGGAGTTCAGAACAGATGAAAGAGGGCAACCTTGAGTAAGCTGTGCTCTTTGTGTCTTAGTTCCTATGCCTACTGAGTGCCTCAAGTGCATATGGAAAGGTTTTCAGTGTTAGACAATGTCTTTGTATGGTTCTGCAAAGGTAAAAATACTGTATGCAGACTCAGAAGTTCACACTGCCTGTCTGACTAACTGCCATGAAAAAGACAAACTCAGTCTTAAAGTGTCACTTAGAATTATAAAGATGTAATAAGCCTTACTCCTGATCTTGTTATGTTGCAGCCACTTAATGTGATCTACCTCTCACTTTGAATTCTAGAGCAGTTTTGGTTAAACAAGATGACTATTGAATTCTGAGGTTATTGTGCTGCTGAGACGTGTATACCACCCAAGATAGAACAGGTGTTTTTGGCTGCAGGAGGTGATGGGTCTCCTGTTCTTGAACCCGATCATCAGTAGTCCTTAGATTTCAAATCCAGCTGGCAAAGTTTCTACTTACTACTTTATTTGCCATGTTGTCTTGCACTCTCTCGTTAAGTGCTTGCCTGGTCTTCACCACAAGTCTCAAGTAACCAGTCTGAGCAGCATGAATGTACCAAGTAATTCTCACTTTTTCAGCAGGAATGACCTGTCCAGTGAAACACTGCATAGTCTAAAACAGAGTTTTGGCATTTATTTGGTTACATTGGTTAACTCTCCAAATAATCAACTGGTGTTTCAGGACAGTGTTTTTCTGAAGTAGCAGTCTCATTATATGAAGTTATCGCTGACTTTCAATATACCTTGAATTTGGCTTAAAATTGGCAATTTCCTAATTCACCTTAAATTTTCTAAGTGCCACAGTGCAATAACCAAAAACCCCAAAATAGAATTTAAAAAAAATCAGTCTTTGCTTTTACTAGCCCATTTTATTTCACCAAATGAATGAATTCCAGATTTACAGGACTGATGTAAAATAATATTAAAGTAGTGACCAGAGCACAATTTCAGGCTGAAAGTACTGAGTTTTTCAGATTGTGACTGTATACTAGCAATGGTGTTCTCTCTCTCTCAAACATGACTTAGGCAATAGATACCTAAATAAACTCTGAGCACTCTTTCTTAACTCGTATCTCCTATGTCAACTATTGCACGTGGCCCTGAAAGCTGGTCTACTTTTTCTACCTAGACTATATTGTCTGGTACAAGTGTTACTTTGCCAGGATTAAAGAAGCTGTGACTCTTCAATCTGTAAAGATGCAAGCTGGGGCAGAGCGATTCATTGTTTTTGAAATCATGAAGCAAGATGGTAAAGTTAATGTTATTAAACAAACCCTGCAATATTAGCACTGGAGAACATGTACTGGAAGTGGTAATAAAAATTGAGATCACTGTCTACCAGCCTGAGGTTTTAACTGACAGATCTCTCTAACATGAAATTGAATATTATAGTGTCACAGTGACCTGTTTTGGCCTTTCCCAGTACACATGGCCACTCTGAGACACCTCAGCATTCATGTGTGAGACCAAGTGCCTCATCTTCTGGCATGAATGTTCTTGATCCCTCTTCTTGAACTGTTATATTTTCATTGTTATCATTTCCAAATGGTTCACTAACAACAACAACAACAAAAAGGTAATAACAACTGGCAAAGGAGGTTATTAAATAATCATTCAAACAGTGTGAAGTAAGACAGATGACAGAGAATAGGCTGCTATTGTGCACTAATAATGCATTCATTACAGGTTAGAGCACTTAATGTGATTCTGTCAGATTTTGGTTCCAACCCTATTCAAAATCCTTTGCATGCAGCAATGTACAGGTATGACTGTCAGCTGGTTTATATAATAGATACACACTTTAAAGGAAATTTTCAGTGAAAACTTGATACTATATACAACGTTTATCTTCATTTTCTACTTTTAAATGTTTAATGTACTCAGTATTGCAAATAAAAATCAAATACAAAATAGGCCTTTTATAAAAAAATTATTTTAAAGCATTTCTGAAACTTCGAAATGTTGCATCAAATTTTCCATTACATTTGCATTTCTGAAATGACTTTGGTTTTTTAAGTTCCTGCCACAGTCCTAAATTAGCCATTCCCCTCTGCTTGGCTGTCTAACTTTTCCTAAATGCTACACGCTTTGCTACATTTTCAGCTCCAAATTTTGCTATCAATTTATTTCTGACACGTTCATCATCTTTTTGCAATTCCAGATCATCCTCTCTGCTCCATACAGGGTACCCATCCAAGCGCTGCCCTGTCTGCAGAAAGTATAAAGTAGCCTCTACTTCCCCAGTGTTTTTCAGAAAGGCCTGTGTAACAGTGAACAGGTCCATGCCGAACTTCTCCATGAAGTACTGCATAGTTTTTACTACCTCTCCCACCGCGCTGGAAGAAGAGCAAGTGCTTGTTGGTCGTTCTTCCCTTTGTAATTGAGTGTCAGGGAGAGCAGAGTCCTCCGGTCCAGTTTTCAAACCAGATGCTGTTTCTCCTGGTGGCCTTCTCTCTCCATCTTGTGTAGAAAGTTCTTCTGAAATGTCCGAAGTGTCACTTCCTGACTAAAAGGAAGAGGAGTCATTGATTAGACATGGTATTTTCTGGCAAGCTTCTTTTATCACTGCTACCCAAACACCTTCCACCGTCACTCTATGGTATATAAAAAACTGAGAAATTACTACGCATAGTAAAATTCAGTGACTGAAGTGAAGCCGTATGTGTTAACGAGAATATACAAGATCACAGAAAAGCATGAAATATAAAGGAGAATTTGAAAAAACTAAGCCTAAAAGGCAAAAGTAAGCGTTAATGCAACTGCAGGAACATTTTATGCCTCAGGTGAAAGGATGAGTTCCATTTGCCAATACAGCTTTGAACATGACAACACTGTCACATCACCTTCCTCAAGTGAACTCGGGCAGGGAATCAAACTAAGAAGACACGCCGCAGCGAGGCATCACGAGCCACGTGTTTCACGGCTCACACGAAGCTCCCGCTCAGCCCTACCAGAAGGGGTGTCACGGTGCAAAGCCCGTTGAGAAGTTAATTATAAGTTACTCTTGTGCCATTTCGTGACAACCAGGAAGGGCCGCTCCGAGCAGCTGGCTCTCAGCGGCACTGCGGCGTGCAGAAGCAGCTGCGGCAACAGCGCTGCTCCCGGTGCCGGTCCTGGACGCTTACCTCCGTGCTTTCGAACTCCCGATTAGCTGCCTCGAAAAGACCCGTGCTCTGCGCGGGCTCCTCCGTCCGCTGGGGCTCTGCGGGAACACGCGGGCATCGGCTGCTGGGCTGCAGCGCGGCCCAGGGCCCCGGCCGCCGCCGCCCCCGCGCCCG
>NW_010973104.1:74756-75025 GCF_000737465.1 Haliaeetus leucocephalus | reverse complement strand
TGGCGGGCGGGCAGGCGGAGCCGGGCCGAGCCGGGGAGGCGAGGCGAGTGTCTCCGCCAGGCGATCCGTCGGAGCGCGCCATGTTGGGCCCCGCCGCTGCGCGGCTCCGCGGCTGGGCCTGGAGGGCCGCGCCCGCGCTCCGATGGCGCCGGGCACTTCATGACCGAAGCAGGTCGGTGCTATGCGGCCTGGCTGGGCCCGCCTCTTTCCTCATGAAGTCCCGGCCGGCGGGGTCGGGAGCCGCGGGAGGAGGCGCGGCGCCCGTGGGC
>NW_010973104.1:0-16105 GCF_000737465.1 Haliaeetus leucocephalus | reverse complement strand
GGGCTGCGCCTTTGCCCAGGGATGCGCCGGGTGCGGGGCGGATCGGCTCCTTCCCGGGCTCCTCCCGCCGCTCCGGCGCCTCGGCCACGTCTGAAAGCGGCTCATTGTCTCTGTAGGCAGCTGGGATCCGCGGCGGTGCCGGGAGGCGGCGGGTAGGTACGGGCGGGCCGTTGGGGGGTGGGGGTGTCCCACAGGGCTCATCGTCCCGGTGGGCGACCTGGGCGATAACAGACCTTTTTTTTTTTTTTTTCCGGTAGCTAACAACGGTGTTTGTAATCGCTTGCGCTACTTTTCAGGGGGTGTTTTTGAGCCGTGCGCTAACGCTGCGACCCGTGCTGGTGAAGTAGCGGCAGTAGCCGGTGCGGCGGGCACCGCGGTGCCGGTGTCGTACCGTGCCGAGCTGGGCGTTGCTTGAGGTGTAGTCAGTTGTTGACAGAGGTAAAGCCGTGGAAAATCGCCCCCCCCCCCCCGAGAACATGGCTGATTCGGGTTAAGGCGGTTTCCGTTGCTGGAGTTAGGTGGTGAAATCAGGTGCTTTAGAGAACATTTCCCGTCGTTCCGGGAAATCCCTTCCCATTTTTCTACTGTGTCCAGCCTCTGTTTCTAGGTGAAAGTGACGTACTGGACCAAAGAATTTGTCGTTATTTCTTAGTTGCAGTGGTTACTTCAGTGGGGCACACAAGGCACCCCTCAGCCCATTCGTCCTCAGACTGTTTGAATTTCAGGACACTGTTGTACCGGTGCAGGCAAAGACTCAAATAAGTGAACAGCATTCAGTCACTGGGAGTGCCTCTTTGTCACCCCAGTTTTGCCATCCTTAAAAATAGTAAAAATTCCGAACAAAAATTGCAACCGAGCAGACCTCATTTCTTGAACACCGGTGATTCAGGTAGCTGAAAACACTTTGTGATCTTCAGCTGCATTGCATGGAGAAATAGGTGTTGTAGGGCTATGCCTCGACACTGCCATTTGTTCAGGCTGGACAACTTTATCTAACTCCAGACAACATAAAGAAAAAAAACCCAACCCTTTTAAAAATAATTTTTATGGTCATGTCATGAAATCTGTGGTATGCTTCATTGTATTGTAAAGTATTTAAGCCTGATGATTACCTGGAAGCGACTCTTCCAATCTCGTTTTCCACTAGATTGTAAAAGGAAGTACGTTTTCAAAAGCTAAATTAACACAATCAGCTGAAATGCTAATATAATGTCAGAATTCAAAATGTCCGATTACAGTACATTTACTATACTTTTATTATTTTTGTTGCAGTTTCACTGTTGTATTAAAACAATTAAGGAGGCTTAGTAATTTTTTTAACTATTTAGCAATGATTAGCTATTGGAAAGACTTTCAACTCTTTTTGAAGTACCAGTGGTTATAGGAGGCACCCTCCAAACTAACTTTTTCTTTCCCCATTCAGAGACCAATCTGCATATTGTTGGCCATACAGTAAGCTTTTGCCTTGTGAAGATGTGTCATTTCTAGCTGTGGAAGAACATTGGAAAGTGACGTTTTGTCAGCTGCATGGTTTGTTGCAAGGATTACTAGTAATCTTGTTGTGCATTTTTCTTGGACCAGCTTTGTCACATTCCTGCATTTCACTTTTTTGAGAGCGAACTATGTTTCTAATGTTAGCTCATAGAAGCCATTCTGGTGGTGGTTGCACTGGTGCAATGTCTTATAGGTGAAGTATGTAGTGAGTAAACTTCTCCATGAAGTATAGTAGACCTTCAGGTGACCTTTGCTCTGTTTATCCTGCCATGCACAAACATTTTCCTATTAATTCTGTAAAATGCATGATGATGTTTACAATTATCATTCTTTTCACAGTCAGTACTGAGGTGTTTTGGTGAATTGTAAGTACATAAATGATGCTTATATTCAGCTCATATGATTGCTCTGAAAGTCAGCATTTAGTGTATGACAAGCATACAGGACAAAATAATTTTTGGCTAGCAAAAGGTTGAGCACATTAGTATAGCATTAGCTATTCTTTTTTCAGTGGAAGGGAACAATCTCGGAAATTAATTGAATGTATTTTTGCATTTTGTGGAAGCTGAAGTAATTTCTGTGTAATCTGTAGAGACTTTGGCTTTAAAAGTGCTGCATAAACTGTTTTAAATGAAAGTGTGCTGGAAATTTTCTTGGACACAAAATGGCCGGGGGAGGCTTTGACAAAGACAGCTAAGATTCAGTTGCTCAGAAGTCCTTTTAGGGGAGCAGGTACTTATAGTTCTTCTCTCAGTTGTTTTGCTTTATGCCAGCCGAATTTTTCAGTCTTCCTGCAACAGACTCAGACCTGTTTGTTCTGAGCGAATCTTTCATCCCAGCCTTTTGTCCCAAGCTCAAAGAGAGCCCATGTTTCTTTACAGCTCTAATGTGAGGCACTCCCTTTCTTTCTACAGTCTTTTTAGTATCCCAGAAAAAAAATTAGCAGCGTAATAGGAGGGTCTTTTTTTTTTTTTTTTTAAGCTATAAAGTTAATTTTTGTTAATTTGCTAGGTGTCTTCAGGTTGAATTCTGTACTGAAAGGAAGCTTACTCTGCAATTATGCTCCTTTCAGGGCTGACCTGCAAAAATCTGATTACTTGATTCCAACATTACTTGTCTTATGTGACAAACAAATAAAAGTCCCCGAAAGCAAAAGCTAAAAGGTCATCCACTGCACAATTTATTTCTTTCCTCCTCCGTTCTTTTCTACCATTCTGGGTCTGAAAAGTGCTCTGTTTAGAAAACAAGCTTTCTGGGATCAATACGACTGCTCACTGTATTTTTACACTGCCTGGTACAACTGGATAGCTTTCAGTAGTGTGTCTAGTGTCTTGGCAAGCAATGGCAGATGCTAGTGGCCCTGCAGCTCAGCATTCCATCAGAGCCAGTTTAAGTGATGAAGAAAATCATTGTTCTGTTGGCCAGTTTGTATTATTAATTTCCTTTGCACAATATGTAAGAATAGTTATTCTGGGGCAGACCCGTTTTTCATCTAGTCCAGGATCTTGTTTCCATTAGTAGCCGCTAGTGGATGAGCCCAGTGACAGAGCTTGACTCAGGATTGTCAACTAAACCATATGTGCAGATGCTTTTCAGATAACATTTTGAACATTTGCACTGGCTTGTGAAGAGATGATTCTGCCTCAAGAATTTGCTAGAATTAGACTTTTGATTATACTGCTGTTTGCCAGAGCTCTCCCTGAAGAAATAGTATCACAAAAGAAGTAGTACTACTATCACAGAAAAGGGATAACATTGTAACTGTTACTAAAATAATTTATGCTTAGCGGTACTCATTATGTACAAAAGCACGTATTGTGGTACCACCAAGTATTGCAATACTTTAGACGTCTCAGCCAAGAGATGCAAAAGCTGTCGGAGTGCTCTGTGCTGCAACGTGATGTCCCTCAGCCTGTTTTTCAGCCCCTTGTAGCTCCCTCACCACTTCTGGTCAGTCTGATTTCATGCGTCAATGAAGAGGTGCTTGCTAGAGGGTTTTGTCGCTGGGATGGCAGCTGAAGTGGCAGTAATGCTAGGGCATCTGGCCCCTCTAGTGCTTCTCCCTTTCCCCCCATGTTTTGAGTCAGCAGGCCTGCTCTAGTCAGGCAGGTGCAGACACAAGGAGGCACTGCTGTGAGGCAAAGAAGGAAGAAAGGAGGTGGGAACAAGCCCCTTTTTAGCTCTCCTGAGGGGAGCTTGGGATAGGCAGGTAGGGCTGCTGAGCTGTAGGCAGAGGAGGGCACTGGCAAAAAGAGAGGCCAGGCAATGCAGAGCAAGTCACAGACTAGTGTTTCACCTACTAAGGGAGTTTTGGCAGATTGCCTTTCTGTGCTGAAAGAGTGAGCTTGCCTAACAGCACCCTCTGGTGAGTCCTGCAATGGAATAAATAGAGGATCAGAAGGAGCATCCTGCATCACAAGGCTCTGTGCCTCACAATTAAGGCAATGATATCATGTAATGTATTCAGTAGATTTATAAATATATATATGTGTGTGTGTGTATATTTATTCGGTAACTTTATGAGAAGGTGATTCTTAATGGTATTCAAGAGCTGCTTTGTGCCTCAGCTAACTTGTCAAAAGTCTTGAAGGAGCTTGGTGGGTTCTAAAGTTGCACATTAAAGGGGTGTAAGTCTAACCCGGGCTGAAAGCACCTTAACTGCAGAACGCAATTGCAAATGGTAAAAGGGTGTTTACATCCAAATAGAATTACACCTGCCCAATGCGAGAAACGCAGAAATAAAAGGCACTCTTTACAGAGAAAATCCAGTGAACTAGATTTGTATTTGGCCTCATGCACTGGAAACTCCCTGAGAGAATACTCTTACAGATGCTGCATTTTGTTGTGTAATTATTCATTTCTTTGTGGTGTCTGCATGCATGCATATTCCTTAGAAACATCCCAACTTTCCCAAAAGGGTGGAAGATGAATTTTGAATACTGAAGATGGGTATCTACTTAGTGCTTTACTTTGATATTGCACTTTTTCTTGCAGTTTATATCATACTGAAGAGTAGGCAAATACTTTAGCTAGTCATTTTACATATTATTTGTAGTGCTTATGGTGAGTGAGACACAAATTATGGACTAATATGCATGTTAGCTGTTTTTTTTGTTGGTATAGTATTGTCTGCAACAGTGCTTGGGTGGGAATCAGAGTGAGGAGAGGACCAAGAGGCAGTCAAGGCAGATGCGAATTTAAAAAAATGGCTTTTGGTTTGACACCTACATGTTTTTATTACTCACTCCCCCGCCCCTTGCCGATAAGGTATAAAGAACAGTTAGTGTTTGCATTTCTGCAGAGTGATCGTGATTGCAGTGGAGCAGCAGTTCTGTGTAGCTGGAGTAGAAACATGAATTCTTTAAAAAGCATCATGGGTCTCGAAAAGCTATGTGATGGGTTAGACTGTGAGAAGCTGCAGAATGCAGTCAGTGCAGAAAATGGCTAATGTTTTGCAGACAAGAAAAAGATTTGAGGTAGTTATGGCTGACTGGCTTTCAGGCATAGAATCTGTTTCAAGAAAACTCCTTGAATAGCAAACACAACTGCTCTTTCACTTTTCCTTAGATTCTTTCATCACCTCTGTTTGGCAAAGTGTCAGTGCAGGCTGCCTGATTGCTGATAATCCTCACAGCATAGAGTAACTCGTAGATGCTTCCGGTGACATAATATGCAAAAATTCAGTATTTGAACAAGGCAAATTTTATCTGTGAAGAATGGCCATGCTGAATTAAACCAAAGGTTTATCTATCTGCTCTTGTGCCTGACAGTAGCAAGTAGCAGATTGCTAGGGAAAAAGTTAAATAATACAGGAAATGTGATTTCTCCGAGTATACCTCCCAGATGCAGGCAGATACCTTGGGCATCTACAGTTCGGGGAATTGCTAAGCCACCAGCTGTAGCCTCGTCTTTGCATTTAGCAGTCCTTGAGAGGCTCTTCTTCCATTAATTACTTTCAATTGATGTAATAATTTGTTGAACTTTTGTATACTCTTGCTGCCACAGTATTTAGAGGCAGAGTTTCCCATTTTTATAGTGCAGTGTACAAAAAGGTTTTGTCATGAGTGATTCTTTAATTGAATTCTCCCGATTTTCCTGTTTTGAGCAGTCATAAGAGAGTGTTTTTGCAGTTGTCTCTCCAGGCCAGTTGTGATTTTCCTGTCCAGGGAGGCTGTCTTCTAGGCTGTGGAGTGACAGTCGTTTCAGTATTCCTTTTACAGAACTCATCGACTGTCCTTTTGCTTGATCTTTACACCTTACTGTATTCGGCTATACTGTCTTGAAGATTCCTTATTGTGGGCAAATTAGCATGCAGAATGCGATGCTCTAAAAAAAAGTCATTGGTCCCAATCAGGAGATCTTGGAGCTGTGCCGAGGGCCCAATAATTCCATAGTTAACATTTCATGGTTTATTGCAGTACCAAGGTATCAGTTTGTAGACCAGACTACACCTGTCATTCATCAGTTCCCTTTAAAGTACAGCTTTCATATTGTACAGCAAAACACAAAAGCCAACTTGCAGTGTATTTGGTCCACAGACACCCGCACTCCCATCCTACTGCCAAAAATTGGTGGCATATTTGTTAGCTGTCCAGACATCACTGCCAGAGAAGAAAGAGGAGACTGGGCTACTTTTTCCATGCTTGTCTGCCTGGATATGTGAATAGCGATTTGAGTGAATGTATTGACATCTGGGTCTTGTAAAAAGGTATGCTCATTGGGACTATGCAAGAGATGCTATGGGGAACATGGGTTTCATCCCAGGAGGTGCCATTGTGGTCACATGTTATGGATATTTGTGCAAAGTTGATGAGAATGTGGAACCACTGGAGAAAAGGGCCTTGTCTCAGTGGGCAGCACAACCACTAAAACCTTGGTGATAACCATGGTTTTAGACATAAATAAATGCTGTTGCTAAGCTACAGAAACAGATTGTATGGTGAAGTAGGGAACATAATAAAACAGTAAAAAGGAATTTTTACCTGAGTGGGTATAAACTAGAGCAGATGTAAAGAGTATACAGAACTTTGCTTCCAAAGAAGAGCAGCGAAGCTGGTGAAGGGTCTGGAGAACAAGTCTTAAGAGGAGTGGCTGAGGGAACTGGGTTTGTTTAGCCTGGAGAAAAGGAGGCTGAGGGGAGACCTTATCGCTGTCTACAACTACCTGAAAGGAGGTTGTAGCGAGGTGGATGTTGGTCTCTTTTCCCAAGTAGTAAGCAACCAGGACAAGAGGAAATGGCCTCAAGTTGCGCCAGGGGAGGTTTAGATTGGATATTAGGAAAAATTTCTTCACCAAAAGGGTTGTCAAGCACTGAAACAGGCTGCCCAGGGAAGTGTTTGAGTCACCATCCCTGGAGGGATTTAAAAGATGCGTAGATGTGCCACTTAGGGCCATGGTTTAGTGGTAGACTTGGTAGTTTTAGTTTTATGGTTGGACTCAATGATCTTAAAGGTCTTTTCCAACCTAAATGATTCTGTGATTCTGTATCTTACAAGCAAGAGATGGTACTTCAGCAGAAGAAACTTCGGGAAGCAAGTTAATACCTTACTCATTTGCATTACTCTCCTTATAAGATACTGTATGATACTGAAGGTACATGCATTTATTGTCTCCTTTTCCCTACTCAGCTCATATTTCTGCTGTTTTTCTTGGCTTACAAACAAAAGTTTAGTAGCAAAATTGTGTTCACTTAAGATAGAACGCATTTCTTTATATCGTTAAGAGACATTTAAGCAGTGGCAGGAGCCGAAACTGCCCATTTCTACTATCTCTTCCGTTTGGCCATTTGTTTCAGCTTTTGGTACTAATTAATAGACTTTTTCATGTTTCATTAGGCTAGCACTAAGAACTTAATGCATTTATTATGTCAGATGAGTATGTATCTATATTCGCTAGTCTGCATGGTTTACTTTCAAGAGTCCAGAGTGCGTTGATGTATGTACCTTTCACTGTAACAAGAAAAAAATGGTCTAAATGCAGCTAGATGGCAAATGCTTATATGTAAAACTCTGGAGTTTATCTTCATACACAAGGATTCTAATTTTCCTAAAACTGTGCCTGCTAACATATACTGGCTTCTTACAAGTGGAATCTGCAAAAGTGAGAACACAGGGGGGTAGGTGCGAAAACTTCTAGTAGAAAGTTGTGAAGAGTGCATGTGGCTTGAACTTTAACTTCAAAGTAAAACAGAAGTCTCTTGGGGTTGACATGCCTAAAATTTTCCAGGAGTTACATGCAGACTAATTCTAACTCACAAATGGGTAATCCCTTAAATGCAAACTCAGGGGGTTCCATCATGGGCTATATGCGCTCCAGCCCAAAGACATGTCAGCTGCTTTTTCATTGTAACATCTGTAGCCAGATGCTTCTTCAGGTTGTGATTTTTCATCCATCTCATGCAATTTGGAAAATAGAGGGTTGTGCACAAGCATCAGTTGGCGTAGCGCCCTACCGTCACCACTGCAGGGTACAGCCCTCACGTTAGAGAAGAAGGTGATTTTTATTTCAGTAGCCGCAGTTACTGATGTTCCTGTCTACTCCTTTAAAGGGATAGAAGCCCTTGTAATGTTAGACTGAAATGGAAATACAGTGAATTGATTCAGAAGGGTTTTTTTCCTTAGCAGTATTTACCAGAATTCAGGTTGAGGGCTTTGTGTATTTTGTAGATTTTTTTTTTTTTTTTTTTCTCCAGCAGTTGAGCTGCATCAACCCAAGGTTTCCTTCAGCATCAGACATTTGTGCCAAAAAATTTCTGCTGTGATCTTGCTGTCACGCATTATTTACTTTCAGTTTCCGACACCTGTCACCTGCAGATGATCATCTCTCAGTGCCGCTGATTAAGGAAGCAAAATAGTGCCAAATACATAATGCATATTTGAAGAAAGGTTTTACTAATGCAAGAGTTTATATTGTGTAAGTTTATCATTATTGTGCCACAGGAGCAATGGTTCACCAGCATTTTCCTTCTCTTTTTCAGCTTTTTTAATTTCTTTTCCTCGGTGAGAATGGCAAGGATTCGGATTCCTAGCACAATCGTTATACTTTTTGTTACAGTTCAGACTGGATTCTTACTCTTCATGTATGCCCGGTACAGTAATTTCATGCCTCAGTCTGAGGAGAAACCATCTCAAGTCCACGTCCTTATTCTCTCCTCCTGGCGGTCGGGATCTTCTTTTGTCGGTCAACTTTTCAGCCAACACCCCAGCGTCTTCTACCTGATGGAGCCAGCGTGGCATGTGTGGGTAACGATGTACCAGAACAGTGCCAAGGTCTTGCACATGGCAGTGCGGGACCTAGTCAGGTCGGTCTTTCTGTGTGACATGTCTGTATTTGATGCTTACATGCCTTGGAAAAGAAACTTATCTGATCTTTTCCAGTGGGCAGTGAGTCGGGCTCTGTGTTCAGCTCCTGCTTGTGACTCCTTTCAACGTACTGATATAACCAGTGAAATGGCATGCAAGACTCTTTGTGGACGGTACCCGTTTAGCAAGGTGGAGGAAGCCTGTAAGACTTACAGCCATGTTGTCATCAAGGAGGTTCGATTCTTTGACTTGAAGGTCCTCTACCCCCTTCTCACTGATCCATCCCTGAATCTCAAAATTATTCACTTGGTCCGTGACCCCAGGGCAGTCGTCAAGTCACGGGAACAGTCGGTCAAAGCATTAGCCCGTGACAATGGAATTGTTTTGAGTACCAATGGCACTAAAGTGGAAGACAGCAAATACAAAGTAATGCAAGAGATTTGTAGAAGTCATGTTCAGATTTATGAAACGGCTACTCTAAAACCACCTAATTTCCTTAAAGATCGCTATTTAATGATCCGTTTTGAAGATCTGGTCAGAGATCCATTATCAGAAATCTCAGAAATGTATAAATTTGCAGATCTTAGTTTGACCCCCATGCTCAAAAGCTGGATCTATAATATCACACATGGACAGGGACCAGGAAAAAAAAAAGAAGCCTTCAGAATCACATCTCGAGATGCAGTTAGTGTTTCACAGGCCTGGAGAAATGTTCTTTCCTTCCAGAAAATTAAGAAAATACAGGAAGTTTGCAAAGGTGCTATAAATATGCTTGGCTATCAGCTGGTGGATTCAGAAAAAGAACAGAGAGATCTGTCATTGGATTTAGTACTGCCGAGACGACAAAATCAATTCAGTTGGTCATCATTTAATCCAAAGCACTGAGACATCATTATTGAGAGATCCTGGGGGTGGGGGGTTGTGTAGATGGCTGAGTATTTGTCTACTGTGTGGCATATAGGTAATTTGAAAATCCTTGGCTGATAAGTTTAATTATCTTCCTGTCTGCTGTTTTTCTGTAATGGAAGGAGGTTTTTTTCTGAGTTTCTTACACTGCAAAAACAAAAACAAAAACATTGGAAATGCCGTGAGATACTTGTCAGATTGCAAATTTACAGCTGAGCTGCGCTGTTCTCAGCATTGTTTTAAAAATATAATTTAAGTACTTTCTATTAAAAGATGAATTGTCAAAAATGTCTTTGTTCAATTCATAATAGTTCACTTCTGTTTTCATGCTTTAAATATTTAAGAATCTCAGTTCTTAATTTGTATAAATGGAACAAAGTAGAAACTAAATTCCTTCACTTTCTTCCAGAATCACTTGACTTCCTTCTTTTGCTTTAAAGTTGTTGTGCAGTTGTGTATTTTTTTAGGCTTATCTTGATGTTTTAAATTTTAACATAAAAGTTCTCCAAGAGCTGGGGCAGCTGCAGCAGTTCTGTTGTAAAAGGCTTAAGCAGGAACTTCATTTGTTGATACCTGGAATGGCAAAGTTTGCAGATACTTGGATGTGATGTTGGCATGGAGTGCAAAATGCAAGAGATGAAGAAACTTTGAGTGGAATCACTGTGGAAATAGCTGTTAATGCCGCCCCAATCGTGCGTTCTAATGCTGCGCTACAGAGTAGGCACACACTTGCTTCTGCAGCGCAATTCATACCATTATCCTCTCTTTTCAGAACTACAAGTTGTTAATGAAGATAGCTGAGAAATTTAAGGTGCCTTGGGAATCTGCATACGATTATACTGCTCTATGGAAGTGATCAATTCAAACAACTTTGATAGCATAGACAGATACCTGTGTATGGGGTTTTTCTTTGTTTTTATTTTTTTTAATACAGCACGTCTCAGGATGGACAGTACATGTTTGGTCGATACCAGATAATCCTGTTAGGGCTAATTGAAGAATGTCGTGCTATAGCTTATTTAGGATGAGCACAAAAGCTCCTCAGTGCCACTACTGTGATCTGCTGTAGGAGGAGATGGATGTGCCTAGCGCTCTAGATGCTGGGAGGTGGGCCTGTTAATGCTGTGTCTCCTTGGGGGGGTTCTCTAGGGCCACACCTGTTGCTGCTGGGAATTTTCCAAAGTGTTCCCCAAGCTATCGTGGGGCCTGTGGAGCCATATTTTTTTGTCTTGGTGGCTTTTCCAGGGACTCTGAGGTTGTGCTGTCATCTCTGGTGCATTCCTCGGTTCTTCAGGGCCATTTGCTTACTCCGGTTATCTGGGGCTTCTTCCCTGTGTCAGGGAATCTGGAATTTTTGGGTGGGAAGGGTATCTGGGCTGTTGTCTGTAGCCCAGGAGGTCTTTTGGGCTCCCCAGTAGAAGCGAGACATGGACATACTGGAGAGAGTCCAGTGAAGGGCCACTGAGGTGATGAAGGGACTGGGGCATCCCTCACATGAGAAAAGCCTGAGAGAGCTGGGACTGTTCAGCCTGGAGAGAAGATGGCTCGGAGGTGGGATATCTTAGTGATGTATATTATATAAATACCTGAAGCGAGGGTGTGAAGAAGATGGAGCTAGGCTCTTTTCAGCGGTTCCCAGTGATGGGACAAGAGGCAGTGGGCACAAACTGAAGCACAGGAGGTTCCCTCTGAGCATCAGGAAACACTTTTCACTGTGCAGGTGACAGAGCACTGGCATGGCTTGCCCAGAGAGGTTGTGGAGTCTCCCACCTTGGTGATACTCAAAACTCATCTGAATGCGGTCCTGGGCAGCTGCTGTAGGTGGCCCTGTTTGTGCAGGGAGGGGTTGGACCAGATGACCTACAAGTGGTCCCTTCCCACCTCAACCGTTTTGCAATTCTGGGGTCACTGCTGTCAGTCACATCCAGGGCCCTTCTACCACAGGCATGAGAAACTTGCCCCAGGCCTCAAGGTTATCCAGCACGCCTGCTGCTTTACTCCACCCGCAGTGCTCGTGAAGAAGAGGTGCAGGTTAATTTTGCACTTGCAGGGCTTTTAGGGCTCAGTGGTCATGTTGGGGCAGGGTTGAGTGTTCGGGTGCTTTGGAGGGACAGTTTGAGAGGGCATTTGAAATGCCCTTGCAGGGTGAAGTGAGGCAGGAAAGAGGGAGTTAGAGTTGGCAGGGGAGGGGGACTGCCCTGGGTTGGAGTGCTGTGTGCATGTGGGTGCCAGTACCTTGGCTGCTGTGTGTGGCTGTCAGTGTTGCAGGAGCCGTGGAGGTGATGGGCTTTACTATGCCTCCTCCAGAAAGCTCTGGCTGACAAAGTTATGCCACAGCAGAGACTGCAGCCATCAGCTCCGCTGGGCGCTAATAATGACTAGCACAGGCCCTGTGCTGTACTGAGTCTGAGAGGTCTTAGCTTTCTTTCTCTTGTCTGTGTTGAATGAGAAGGCGGATAGGTGAGAGGGTTGCTTGTTCCCCCTTCCCACGTTATGTGTTTTTTAATGCCAAGTAAGACAAACACTTGCAACATTGCAGCGTCTGTCTGTGCTGCAGTTTCCCTGAGGAGTACTATCTGCCAAAGGCTGAAGACAGCCGGGTGCCTGAGCGGTTAGGTAGCTTGGACTAGAAATGCTCACGATGTGGTTAATAGGCTAAAAACATGTCTAGTTTACATCATAAATATTTCCTCATCTGTAGTGGGTTACCCTTGTTCTGGACACTGTGTGCCATCTTTTGGGTAGCCTGGATAATACAATCGTTTGTTGGTACTGCACATGAATTAGTGCTCACAGTGTGACAGGTAGGTTCAGTGGAAGTGCAGCTTAGTACAATCCTGTGTATTGCTTCTTGCATATGGTCACATTTGAATGGTGGCTAAAACCAAGCTTATAAACAGTAACTGTAAAGTGTGACGTGTCTTACAGTTCAGCTGCACTCATAAATGAAGGGCAGGTGTTTTAAGCTGTGGGCAGAAGTTCCTTGGCTTCTGTTTACTGTTTTCCTGCTCACATGTGCTTTGGTTTTTCTTGTGTAAAACTGAGGGTTTGGAGGTTTTCTTGTGCATTTTTTTGTTCAGAATTTCTTGTTGAGGGTTTCTCACTCGGGTGTTGTGGTTTATTTAATTTTGTGGGACTCAGTATTTATCAGTCAGGATTTACAGTTTACACATTTACTGCTGAGGGCATAGGTTTTAAAATCTAGCCTCAGCCATAAATTGTAAAGCCCCAGCAACCATCTGGGTTCCGAGATTTGCAGTTTTTCAGCTAGAGTTCAGGGTTTACAGCTTATTGTTAAATAGACAGGTCTAAATCCTGAGATAATAAACTTTGGGCTATTGATCCCAGAGAGAAAGGCACTCACACTGCACAAGGTATTGAATAAAATTCCATTTATTGAACACCAGAAGGAAAAAGAGGTTAGTATGGATAGTTCTGTGTCCTTCAGATTCTGGGAACTCTTGATTTGCACAGAACCAGAGGGACCTTCAGTGAAGGCACGGCGTATTGTGCAGATCCCTTCTGTAGGGAAGTTCCACCAACATCTTGATCTTTAGAGCTCTTACAGCATTTTCTTAGAAGGAAATCATTCTGTTTGTAATTTCTGTCATCAAACAAAAGGATGTTCATGTGGCAACCTGCTGCTTCACTTTACTATAAAGATGTGCAAGTGCTGTAATCTCCAGTGCCAAGTGGGAGCTGCCTACGGGCTCCTTTGTTACAGTTAGCCAACTAAGCTTATTCTTTTAGCAAGGGATATGCACAGCACAACACAGGCTGGAAGGTGAAGCTGTACGTGCAGCATAGTACAGCTCAGGCCTGCATCTTCTCAGGTTAACTGCTATGTGTATCACTAGCTCCTTGATCATACAGTAGTCGTCTGGTTAGGATCACTACGGTAACCTTCCAACCACGCAGCATTCAGCTCTGTGCTCTGATCCGAGGCCTCAGTTTGCTATGATGCAGGAATGACCTGCTGAGTCAGACTGCTGAGGTGGCAGGGGACCTGAAAGCTGTGCAAGTTTCTTGCAGAGTCCTAGTCAAGGAATAGGGCAGAGGAACAAACGGGTGAGATCAGGAGTCTTCCTCTCAAATACCAGAGCTGAATCCTATCCCCGAAGGAAAAAGCAGGGGGGGAGGCTCACAGCTGCTCACTGACTTGCTGCAGCAAGGGCTGCAGTAGGAGCTAACCCTTCCCCACCAGGCTGATGAATGCTGCTCCGGTAATGACTCTTAAGGGGTCACAGGGGAAGGGTGAGCATACTGACACTGAGCCTCATGGCAGACCCACTCCCAGGTGTTAGGTGCATTAATTAATAAATAATTGCTTTGTTCTTTACAATTGTGGCTGCGGGTCCTGCAGTCCCTTTACATTCAGTAAGAAGTGCCTGAGGACAGTACCTAAGGGAGGGAGGCTACTTACTACTTCTGAGGGAGTGGGAGCTGCTCCCAAGGTCTCTTAGACCATTTTTGGGTCACTGGGGGTGTCCCAGAGAACTCCAGCAACGTTCACAGGGCTGCTGGGGATTTATGGATGCTTGGGGCTGTTGGTGGCAATTCCCATTATCCCAGAGGCAGCCAGGCCCCGCCCAGGGCCGCATGAGGTTCCCCAGGCTGCTCCTGACTTCGCCTACAGCACCCTGAGATGTTCCCAGTATGTCTAGGGCAGAGGGTTGGGGCCTGTGTGGATGGTGCTAGGAGACAGGGATTCTGTGTGCCACTGGGCCTTCTGCTTTTGGCTGGCTGTGCTTCCCAGAGTCATCAGTTTGTTCTGTCATCCTCTGCTGTTTTTCTTTTCATTGTGCCCCATAGCTCTCAATTTGTTCTTTTCCCCTTAAAACTCATCCTTTTTCCTTTTTGTGCACCCCAGAGCTTCTCCCTTTTTCTTTAGCAAGCTGCTTTCAGGAGCTGGGGCACACTGCTGCCCTGGTAGCCCCAGTTGTCACTGATGAGGCTGATGGTGATGGTTCCTGTTCCTGATGTGCTGCAGCTGTGGGTTGGGAGCCTGGGGACAGAAAGCCCCAGGTGTAGGCAGTGGGGCTAACAGCAACGGCCCCTCTACATTCAACGCGCTGTGGTTGAGCAGGGTCTGCACAGCTCGGGGTGGCTGTGCCAGGGTCTATTTGGGATGACGGAGCCACTGCCAAACGTTGCCTGCTGGGACCAGGACAGCAACCTCAACTGCAGAGAAGGTGAGCTGGGACTGGGGGTCAGTGCTCAGGGCTGATGGGGTCCCTGCAGCTGGGAACACCCTGGGTAGCGTGCCGAGGCCAGCATGATGAGATGGGGAGCTGTGCTGGGGCTGTGAGAGGTTGCTGGGGGGAGGGGTAGCCTGGAGCCATGAAAAGGGGGACATGGTGCACCATGGCTCACCTGTGACTGACCCCTGTTCACTTCTTACTCTACCCCAGACACCCCTTCCCTGCAGCTCTCCAGCACCACCCGACACCTCCAGCATGGTCCTGAGCTGTCCCAGACTCCCCACCCTGCAACTCTCCCCTAGGACCACCATGACCTCCCCCTCGCACGGCTCCAACCTGACCCAGGTCCCTCCCAGCACCTCGGGTTGGGTGCCAGGGGGGGAAGAATCGGCCTATGGGAAAAATGGGAAACCAGCATCACCATCCCCTCCCACAGCTCGCCGTGCTTGTTGCCCTCATCTCATCTACCCCCGGCCCGCGCGCTACGGTACAGCCCCGTACCCGGGACAGCCCGGCCTCGCGGCTCCCCGGGGATGCCCCTGCCCGCGGATACCATGAGTGCGCCTCCCATGCAGGGCGGGAGAAAGGTTTGAGGGGGCGGGAAGGGAGGCGGCAGCGGGATGGCACCGTTGACGGGACTAGGGCAACCCCTGCTCTGGGCCTCTGCACTCGCACCCAGCTCTCCCCGGCTCGGGATAGGATGCGGCTGGACACAGCGAGGGAACCGCGGGACGGCTTCTCACGGCCGGGCGGGGAGCAGCACTCGGCCCCGCGGGGCTCCGTGAGGTAGGGTAGGGCCCGGCACGAGGCGGCAGAATGGGCACCAACGGGATCGGCTCGGCTGGAGCTGGCGGGAGGTATCAGAGCGAAAGGGACGAGAACCGTCGCGGAGCCTCCTGCGGGAGGAAGGTCGAGCCCGCAACCGGAGAGCCGTCGAGCACGCTGCTGCCGCGGCCCGGGCAGCGCTTACGCAGGCGCGGGGCCGGGGCGCCTGCGCCGGCCTGGAAGAGCGGCGGCGCTTGTGCCGCTCTGGAGTTTCGTTCCGCTCCGGGCCGTGCGGTAGCCGTGTCGGGGCAGGTGAGAGGGGGGGCTACGGGCCCGGCTGGTCTTGGATTTGGGATCCCCCGGCCGGAGCCTCCGCGGGCGGGTCCGGGCTCTGCTCTCCCGGGGCCGGCGGGGGCGGAAGCTGCCCCGGGGTCGTTG
>NW_010973103.1:3455-3895 GCF_000737465.1 Haliaeetus leucocephalus | reverse complement strand
CCCAGTATCCCCCAGGGCCTTCCCAGCACCCTTGGTGGGGCTCCCAGTATGCCCTGGGGCCTTCCCAGTATCCTCCAGGGCTTTCCCAGTATGCCCTGTCCTTTCCCAGTATCCCCTGTGGCACTCCCAGTATCCCCAGTCCCCTCCCAGCATCCCCCAGGACTTTCCCAGTATGCCCTGCTCTCTCCCAGTAGCCCCCAGGGCCTTCCCAGTATCCTCTGCCCTCTCCCAGCATCCCCTGTGGCACTCCCAGTATCCCCCAGGGCCTTCCCAGCACCCTTGGTGGGGCTCCCAGTATGCCCTGGGGCCTTCCCAGTATGCCCTGCTCTCTCCCAGTATCCCCCGGGACCTTCCCAGTACCCCCGGGGACCTTCCCAGTATCCCCGGGGACCTTCCCAGTATCCCCGGGGACCTTCCCAGTATCCCCGGGGACCTTCCCA
>NW_010973103.1:0-560 GCF_000737465.1 Haliaeetus leucocephalus | reverse complement strand
CGTCATCGCGGCGCGCCGGAAGAGACGGCGGGGACGAGAAGATGGCGGACGGGCGCCGGTCTCCGTCGCCCGGCGGCGGAGCCGAGGAGGGTTTGCCGTTCCCCGGCGGGGTGAGGCGGGCCCGGCAGCTTCTCCACATGAGCGTCCTGGCGCAGAGCGCTTCCCCCTGCGGCCGGTACCTGGCGGCCGGGAACAATTACGGCGAAGTGGCCGTTTTTAGGTAACGGAACCGGCTTCCTCTTCCCTTTTCCGCTTCCTCCCGGTACCGGGAAGGACCGCGGGGCTTTTACACCCTTTCCGGGTGGTTTTTTTTCCGGTTTTCCCCTCGCCTCGCAGCCTTTCGGCCGCTCTCAGCGCCGAGGCCAAGGAGGAGAGCAAGCGCCCGCTCGGCGTCTTCCAGGGTGAGTCAAGGGATGGCGGGGAGGGGCTCCCAGTATCCCCAGTCCCCTCCCAGTATCGCCCGGGGGCTGCCCAGTATGCCATGTCCTCTCCCAGCATCCCCCAGGACTTTCCCAGTATGCCCTGTCCTTTCCCAGTATCCCCTGTGGCACTCCCAGTAT
>NW_010973102.1:0-735 GCF_000737465.1 Haliaeetus leucocephalus | reverse complement strand
ACTGGGGGATACTGGGAGGCACTGGATGATACTGGGAGGTGGTAGGGGGATGCTTGGAGATACTGGGAGGCACTGGGGTGATGCTGAAGAATACTGGGTGGCACTGGGAGTAGCACCAGGGGATGCTGGGAGGCAGCAGGAGGATACTGGAAGGTACTGGGTTGGTGCTGGGGGATACTGGGAGGCACTGGGTGACCGGGTGCCCCCGCCCCAGTGCATCGTGGGCGTGGCGGGCGGGGCCACGCGGGCGGCGCTGGCCGTGCACCAGGCGCGGAGGGACAACATGGCCGACGTGGCCGCCAAGGACAGCAGCCAGGTGGGGCACTGGGAGGGACTGGGAGGGACTGGGACATCACTGGGGGGCACTAGGTGGGAGTGGGAACACTGGGAGGGCAACTGGTTTGTACTGGGAGGGGACTGGGGGGCAGTGGGGTAGTGAGGAGGGAGTGGGAGGCCAACTGGGCTGGACTGGGAGCACTGGGAGGGCAACTGGTTTGTACTGGGAGGGGACTGGGGGGCAGTGGGGTAACGAGGAGGGACTGGGAGGCCAACTGGGCTGGACTGGGAGCACTGGGAGGGCAACTGGTTTGGACTGGGAGGGGACTGGGGGGCAGTGGGGTAACGAGGAGGGACTGGGAGGCCAACTGGGCTGGACTGGGAGCACTGGGAGGCAATGGGGGCGGGCGGAGGGTTGTGGCTGGGGGTTGCCGGTGCCTTACTGGTGTCATACTGGTG
>NW_010973101.1:0-2224 GCF_000737465.1 Haliaeetus leucocephalus | reverse complement strand
GGACCCTATAGAGCCCCTCTGGGACACTATAGAGCCCCCCCAAGTGCTATAGGAGCCCCCCAGGACCCTATAGGGTCCCTCTGGGACGCTATAGCCCCCCTCTCCAGGTCCTATAGGAGCCCCCAGGACCCACCATTAGGGCTCCTCAGGGTGCTATAGGGTGCTATAGATCCCCCAGGACCCTACAGGGTCCCTATGGGACACTATAGAGCCCCCCCAAGTGCTATAGGAGCCCCCCAGGACCCTATAGGGTCCCTCTGGGACGCTATAGCCCCCCTCTCCAGGTCCTATAGGAGCCCCCAGGCCCCACCATTAGGGCTCCTCAGGGTGCTATAGGAGCCCCAAGGACCCTATAGAGCCCCTCTGGGACACTATAGCCCCCCCTCCAGGTCCTATAGGAGCCCCCAGGACCCACCATTAGGGCTCCTTAGGGTGCTATAGGGTGCTATAGATCCCCCAGGACCCTATAGGGCTCCTCCAGGTGCTGTAGGAGTCCCCTGGGGTGCTATAGGTCTCCACCGGGTGCTATAAGAGCCCTTAAAGGCACTATAGGTTCCCTCTGGTATTCTATAGGGCCCCTCTGGGATGCTATAGGAGCCCCCTTAAGACCCTATAGGCCCCCCCCGGGGGTATAGGAGTCACCGCCGACGGTATAGTGCCTGTCCAGCTCCTATAGCAGCCCCTGTAGGCACTATAGGTTCTCCTACGATGCTATAGGAGCCCCCCCAGGCCACATAGGGCCCCCTCAGGTGATATAGGGGCCCCCAAATGTCCCTCCCCCGGGACCCTATAGGACTCATGCAGGCATTACACGAGGTCTCTGGGATGCTATAGGGCCCCTCCAGCTGCTATAGGGGCTCCCTGGGACACTATAGGGCTTCTCGGGATGCTCTAGGGTCCCCCTGGGTGGCTACAGGGGCTCCCTCGGATGCTATAGGTCTCCTTTGGCTGCCATAGGGGCTTCCTAGGGTGCTTACAGGGCTCTTCTGGGGGCTATAAGGGTCCCTGGGATCCTATAGGGGCCTCCTGGGTCACTATAGGGGCCTCCTGGGTCACTATAGGGTCCCTCTGGGTCGCTATAGGGGCTTCCTGGGTCAACATAGGGACCCCTGGGTTGCTATAGGCTCTTCCAGGTGCCATAGGGCCTCCCTAGGACCCTACAGCCCCCCCCCCCGGGTTGCTATAGGGTTCTTCCAGCTGCTATACAGTCCTCCTCCAGTTCCTATATGGCTCTTCTGGGTTCTATAGGGTCCCCCCCAGAGCTATAGGGTCCCCCCGGTTGCTATAGGGGCTCTTCCAGCTGCTGTAAGGGCTCCCTAGGACCCTATAGGACCCCCCACCCATTCTTCTAGACCTCCCCAGGCTGCTATAGGGGCTCTTCTGGGCTCCATAGGGTCCCCCTCGTTGCTATAGTGTCTGTTCTGGTTCTGTAGGGTCCCCCCCCATTGCTATAGGGTCTCTTCTGGGTTCTATAGGATCTGCTTGTTGCTATAGGACCTTTTCTGGGTTATATAGGGTCCCCCCCGTTGCTATAGGGTCCCCCCCTGTTGCCATTAGGTCTATTCCAGGTTCTATAGGGTCCCCCCCATCGCTATAGGGTCTCTTCTGGGTTTTATAGGGTCCCCTCTGTTGCTATAGGATCTGTTCCAGGTTATATAGGGTCTCCTCTGCTGCTGTAAGGTCTTTTTTGGGTTCCATAGGGTCCCCTCTGTTGCCATAGGGTCTCTTCTGGGTTCCATAGGGTCCCCCCAGTTGCCATAGGGTCTCTTCTGGGTTCCATAGGTTCCCCCCATTGCTATAGGAGCTCTTCTGGGTTCCATAGGTTCCCCCCATTGCTATAGGGTCCCCTCTGTTGCTATAGGGTGTCTTCAGGGTTATACAGGGTCCCCCCCGTTGGCATAGGAGCTCTTCCGGCTTCTATAGGGTCCCTCCCATTGCTATAGGGTCTCTTCCAGGTTCCATAGGGTCCCCCCGGTTCATATAGGGGCTCTTCCAGGTTCTATAGGGTCCCCCCCATTGCTATAGGGGCTCTTCTGGGTTCTATAGGGTCCCCTCTGTTGCTATAGGAGTTCTTCTGGGTTATACAGGGTCTCTTCCGGGTTCTATAGGGTCTCTTCCGGGTTCTATAAGGTCCCATGTTCCCCCCCCCCCGTTGCCACAAGGGCTCTTCCGGGTCCTATACCGTCTCTTCCGGGTCCTATAGGCAGCCTTCCGGGTTCTATAG
>NW_010973100.1:4671-5163 GCF_000737465.1 Haliaeetus leucocephalus | reverse complement strand
GGACTAGGAGGTGCTGGGATGTACTGGGAGGGCATTGGGGGCACTGGGAGTCACTGGGATGGTGCTCTGGGCCATACTGGGAGGCACTGGGGGGCTGTGGATCATACTAGGAGTCATGGGGAGGGCACTGGACCATACAGGTTTGAGGCTGTGGGCCATGCTGCAAGTCATGGGGAGGGTCTGGCCTATACTGGGACTCACTGGGAGGCACTGGTCTATATTGGAAGGCACTGGTCCATATTGAGAGGCACTGGCTTATACTGGGAGGGAGGGATTAGGGGCTGCAGGCTGTACTGGGAGGTGCGGGGTGGCGCTGGGCAGTACCGGGAGGCAGGAAGGGATGGTGGGGGGGGGGCACTGGGGGGCACTGGCTCATACTGGTGTGCACTGGTCGTTGCTAGGGAGGGGGAACGCATGGGGCATGCACGTGGTGAGGCGGCTGAATGAGGCGCTGGGGCAGTGCTCGGGGGGGGGGCCCAGCTGGTGCTGCTG
>NW_010973100.1:3794-4050 GCF_000737465.1 Haliaeetus leucocephalus | reverse complement strand
GGGAGGAAAATGGTGAAATGGGGAGAAGAGGGGAGAAAAAAAGGGGGAAATAAGAGAAAAATAGGGGAGCTGGGTAAAGTGGGGCACAAACGGGGGCAAGAAAGGCAAAAATAAGGCAAAATGGGCAAAACTGAGGCCAAAAGGGCAAAACACAGAGTCTGTGAAAATGGGGCAAAACCACAGAACCAGGTAAATTGGGGTAAAACCAGGATGGAAGTGGGGGAAACAGGACAAAACGGGGCAGAATGGGGCAAAA
>NW_010973100.1:0-1012 GCF_000737465.1 Haliaeetus leucocephalus | reverse complement strand
GCTCGCTCATGCTCAGCTGCTTGTCCTCTGGGACCTCAAGGTCCTCCTCTGTGGAGCTGCTGTCTAGCTGGTGGACCCCAGCATGATTTCCACAGTATAGTTGGATCACAGGCTGTCCTTCCCAAGGAAACTGTCCTTCTTGAAGATGACCTTCACCTCTGGCACAGGTCCCACAGTGCTGCAGAGTCACCTGGGACAGCAAACCCCTCTCCTGCCAGGGCTGCACAGCCCAGGCCTGTTTCTCTCTGGCCTTGGGGACTGCAGCTTTTGCTCTTTGTGGGAACCTCATTCATCATGATGTTGCCACCTGCCATCTACTCCAGCATGCATCTGCTGAGAAGCAAAGCCTTTCTAGACAAGGGCTCCCATCACTTGGCAGAAGGTTTCCTTGTTACAAGTCTGCCCTTGGCCCTGGTGCCACATCTGAGGTGCTGCAGTCCTAATGGGCATCAATGCCCACCACCTGGGGCGTGGACAGCGGGAGCCCTGTGTGCCATGACAGAGCTGTGACATGAGTGGAATAAGAGCTGAGGTGAGGAAGGACAGCTCCCACGGGTTATTTGGTGAATGGAGACACAACATGCTTAGGAGAGAGCGACACAGAAGGAGAGAAGTGGGGGATGCCTTGTGTGATGTCAGGGCAGCTCAGATATGTGTGGACGCTCTCTATGGGACAGGCAACTGGTGAGGTGGGAGCTTCTGTGTGGGTCAGCTTCTGAATAGGCCATCGAGTCTGATGCTCACCTGGACCTGGAACTCCCAGAAGAGGAAGAGCTGGTCAGGGATGTGAAGCCCAGTGTCAGCCTTGGCCATAGTGACCATGAAACTGGGGTCTCCCAGTTCCCCAGGGATGGGAAGAAGGAGAGTAGCAGAGAGCAGACCCTGCACATCAGGGAATGAGAATTTGGCCTATTGAGGGCACTGGCAGGTGGGGTCTAAGATGGCAGTGTCAGGGCCCTGGGCAGCATCACCTGCAGCTTCCACCCACACCTCTGCCCATGGGCCCAGGAGA
>NW_010973099.1:3794-5013 GCF_000737465.1 Haliaeetus leucocephalus | reverse complement strand
GCGCATGGCTGGCACGGACGGTGGGTGCTCGCGGGGTGGGCGGCGTGAGCAGCGGTGCGGGCATCCCCGGGGGCACTGCCATGCTCCGGTGCCGGTGCTGTGCAGCTCTTGGGGCTCAGGGCTGGCAGCAGGGCTGGCGCAGGCTGTCGGTGTGTCGCTGCGGGGGAGTGTAGGGGTTCCCAGGGCCCCCGGCGAGGCGGCACGGGGCCGTCCTGCTGTGCCGGGGCTGCTGCCAGCCGCGGACCCATCGCTCCACAGTCAGATCGCTGCTGCCGCAGCACAGTGTGGCGGGGTGGGGGACACTCAGGGCTAGGGCCCCAGGAGCTGGGTGCTGGGGTGCTGCTCCAGCAGGTCCCACGGACCTTGGGGGCTGGGTGCCAGGCTGCTGAGTGCTGGGGTGCTGCTCCAGTGGGGTCCTGGGCACCCAGGGAGTTGGGTGCTGTGCCTGTAGACCTGGTGAGCTGGGTGCTGGGGTGCTGGTCCTGCAGGGTCCCGTGGACCTGGGGGGGGGGACTGGATGCTGGGATGCTGCCCTGACAGGTGTCCCAGGGGCTCCCTGGTGCGGGGGGCAGTCAGCTGGCCACCTCCATGCCCCACAAGCTGGCAGGGGAGCTGGAGGGGCAGGGGGCCGCCAGCAGCGGGGTTCTTACTACCCACCCTGCCTCCCCCCAGGCACCAAGTCCTTCAACATGATGTCCCCCACCGGTGACAACTCAGAGCTGCTGGCTGAGATAAAGGCTGGGAAGAGCCTCAAGCCAACGCCCCAGAGCAAAGGGTTCACCACCGTCTTCTCCGGCAGTGGCCAGGCAGGGGCCAACGTAGGTGGCTGAGGGGGGGGGCACGGGAGCCGGTGGCACAGTGTGGCGTGGAACAGCAGGTGCCCACTGCCCTCCCTCCCTCCTTTTTCTGCAGGCAGAGTCGCCGGCATCCTCCCCGTCACCCACCAGGACGCCCACCCCGCCGGCCACCCCTGAGGCTGCCGGGCCGCCACGCTGCCTGGCAGGGGGCTCGCCGGAGCTGGTGCTGAACGGGAGCTCGCCGGTGCTGGCAGCAGGTGCTGGGGCGCCGGTGGAGGCGGAGGTGCTGGTGCCGAGCCACGATGAGCAGGGCCGGCCCATCCCGGAGTGGAAGCGGCAGGTGATGGTGCGCAAGCTGCAGCTCCGCATGCAGGAGGAAGAGGAGCAGCGGCGCAAGGTAGGGGGGTCCCGCGGGCCGCGGC
>NW_010973099.1:450-894 GCF_000737465.1 Haliaeetus leucocephalus | reverse complement strand
CCGCGCCCACTGCAGTGCCCGCATCGCCCGTATCACCACCAACACCTGCATCAGCCACATCACCGGCATCGCCGCCGTCACCTGCAGCGGCCGCATCACCTGTGGCGGCCCTTACGCCAGCAGCGCACCGGTTCCCGGCCAGGCCGGCACAGCCCCAGGAAGAAGGGCCGGGGACCGGCGGATGGAGAACGTGCCACTTTATTGGGGCGGGGGCAGGCGCGCCCGGCAACGGGCGGCCTCGAGAACTATCCCATGGGTTCACGGCAGGCTCGGCGCCCGCTCGTCCCGCAAGCGGCCAGGCAGCCGGCGTGCCAGGGCACGGGCCCCCCCCCAGCCCTGGGAGCAGGGGGACATAAATAGGGGGGGCGGGCAGGCGGGGAGGGAACATAAAACTGACATAAAATGTCTACACGGCATAAGTAACAATACTTAGGGGTACGGCTC
>NW_010973099.1:0-383 GCF_000737465.1 Haliaeetus leucocephalus | reverse complement strand
GGTCAGGGGCCCGCCAGCAGGCTCCGGCGCAGCGCCTCGGCGCAGCCGGCCAGCTCCATGCGCTCCAGGGCGGCGAAGACGCGGTCGAGCGTGGCGCTGGTCTGCTGGCACCAGCGCTTCAGCATCTCGTACTGCTGGTCGCGGATGTGGGCCACCTCCAGCTCCACCAGCTCGATCTCCGCCTCCCGCAGCTCCAGCACTCGCATGAACTCCTTCCAGCGCCTCACCGGCACCGCGTTGATGACGGCGTAGAGCTGGCTGCCCTGCAGCAGGGCGCCGCGGGGTTCTGGGGCGGCGGGCGGCTCTGCCTCGCCGGTCAGCCGCGCCACGCCGCGGGGCTGCTCCCGCAGTAAGGCCCGGTACTCGGGGCTCTGCTTCGCCGC
>NW_010973098.1:892-1304 GCF_000737465.1 Haliaeetus leucocephalus | reverse complement strand
CGCGTCACCTGGACGGGGGGGTCGGCGTGCTGGATGTTGTCCTGCAGGTGTGACATCAGCATGAGGTCACGGGCCTGGTACCAGCGGCTGTGGAGGGCGTGGTGGTAGATGTGGCACAGGATGGCGCAGGTGCGGATGCGGTCGGTGCGGTCCTTGGCGTAGACGTACTTGCAGAGGCGCTCCATCAGCGCCGCCGAGTCTTCCTCTTCCTCTTCCTCTTCCCCCGCCCGTTGGGCGTCGCCGTGGGCGCGGCGGTGGGCGCGGTAGTCGAACTTGTAGTAGGTGTGGAGGACGCGGCGCAGGTAGACGCGGCACAGCTCCTCCGTCGTCCCTTTCTCCTGCAGGTAGCGCTGGAGGCGGGCGATGATGCCGCAGACGCGCCCTTCGTCCTTCAGGTGGTCGACGTACTCTG
>NW_010973098.1:0-765 GCF_000737465.1 Haliaeetus leucocephalus | reverse complement strand
GCCCCGCCCCGGCGAGCCCACCTCCATCTTCTTCAAGTAGCGGCTCCGCGACTCGCCGCCGGCGTCCTTCTTCTTCAGGAAAGCGGCGGCGCTGACGCCGTCCTCGTCCTCCTCCTCCTCCGAAGACGAAGAGGTGGAGCCTGGGAGAAACGCACCACGCCCAAAAAGGGGGCGGAGTCAAGCCCCGCCCCGCGCGCCCCGCCCCGCCCCACCCGCATCCCACCTCACCTTCCGAATCCCGACTTTTCTTCTCCTCGTCTTCGTCCGACTGCTCCGGGTTCTGCGCCACGAGAAGGCGGGGGCAACGAAACCGTGCCGGCCCCGCCCAGAGCTCCACCCCCACGGCCCCGCCCCGCGCACCTGCTTGTAATTAGCGATGTGGGTCTCGTAATCCCGGTTGTACTTCCGGATCTTCTGCCGGAGGGTGCTGAGCGCCTTCGCGTTGTTCTTGTTCATCTTCTTCTTCCCTTCCTTGTCCTCCCACAGCTGCGGAGAGCGACGGTTCCCCGCTCAGCCCCACGGCGCGCCCCACGGCGCGCCCCACGGCGCGCCCCACGGCGCGGCCCCGCCCCGCACCTCGTTGAGGTAATCCTCCAAATCGGCCAAAATGCGGACGTAGAAGCGCGGCACGCCCTCCTTGTCGACGATGCTCTTGGCTTTGCCGTAGGCTTTGCCGAGGAGCTCGAACTCCTCCAGGCACTTGGTGACGTCGCGGATCTTCATGGCGTTGCGGATCGTTTTGATCAAGTTCGTCAGCTCCTCGAA
>NW_010973097.1:1247-2396 GCF_000737465.1 Haliaeetus leucocephalus | reverse complement strand
CTGCGGGGGGAAGGGAGGCGTCAGGGTGGGGGGGGGAGGACGGTCGCCCCCGTTTCGGGGCGCCCCGGGCCGCCCCCCCCCTACCCGCAGGCTCTGGAGGAGGTCGTTGATGATGCGGGCGGCGTGCTCGCAGCGCTCGGGGGGGCCCATGATGTGGGCGATCTTCTCGGGGCCCGTCCCATCGTCTGGAAAAGGGGGTGCAGGGGGTTAAGGGGCACGGGGTCCCCCCCAAATGTCCCCGGGGGCTGGGGGGGGCGCAGCTCCTCACCTTGTTTGAACTGTATCCGCACCCCTGCGTCATTCTGGATTTTCTTAATCATCTCCCCGCTGCGTCCGATGACGACGCCGACCGAGTGCCGGGGAACCGGCACCTGGAGGGGAGGAGGGATAGGGGGTGAGATGGGGCTGAGGGAGGGGGGCCAAAGAGGGCGTCGGGAGCCCCCAAATTGGCCGCGGCCCTCCCCCGGCACTCACATCGATGCCACCGCCGATGCGTGAACCGTATTCGTTGCGGTCGCCGAAGCCACCCTGGTCGCGCTCGCGCAGGATGTCCATCACCATCTCACAGGCTTGCTGCAAGGCACAGAGCGGGGGGTGTTTTTGGGGCGGGGGGTGGATTTTGGGGGGCGGGGGGATGTTTTTTGGGGAGCAGAGGAGTCTCACCTGGACTTTGTAGGGATCCCCAATTATCCGCAGGGGTTTGTCGACGTTGGTGTTTTGGGAACCGTCTTGGATCAGGATCATCTTCACCCCGGCTCGCTCCTATAGCGGGAGGGTGAGCTGGGGCAACTGGCCCCCCACGCCAAAATACACCCGGTGGGGGGGTGGGTTTTGTTTTTGGGGGGGTGGTCTGGGCTTACCTGGAGCTGCTTGATGGTCTCGCCGCCCTTGCCGATGACGAGGCCGGCTTTCCCGGCGGGGATCATGATCTCCTGCACTGTCCCGTTCTGCCCGTTAGCATTGTCATGGAACTGGCCTGGGGGTCCCCCTCGCCCCCGCGAGACGATGTCGTCCAGCATCAGCTTTGCCTTCCTAGAGGGGGGGGGGGGGGCACAGGTGGGTGTTCGGGGACACACACACGGGCAGTTTGGGGTGGGGGGACACACATGGGGACAATCTCCTACTCACTGCACGGCCTCTGGGGATCCC
>NW_010973097.1:0-945 GCF_000737465.1 Haliaeetus leucocephalus | reverse complement strand
GGACCCCCCAGGGAAAGGGGGTGCTAGGGACCCCCCATGGGGCAGGAGGAGGGATATGGGGGATCCCCTCCCAAGAGCTGAGGAGGATCCCAGGGCCCCCCGTCCCGGGGAATTGGGGGATCCCAGGGCCCCCCCTTACCTGGGGAGATCTGTACTTTGCAGCCTGAGTCCTGCTGGATCTTATTGATCTGCTCCCCACCGCGGCCAATGACTGTGGGGGGGAAGCACCGTGTGGGGGGCGCTGCGCTGGCCCCTCCAGAGCCCCCCCCGGCACCCCCAGAGCCCCCCCGCACTTACTGAGTCCCACCATGCCGTCAGGAACACGGTATTCCTCTGTCACTGTTGACCTGTGGAAAGATGGGGGGGGGGGCCGGGGGGCAGGCACCCCCACAACCCCCTAACCGCCCCCCAGAACCCCCCTGGACCCCCCATCTCACCTGGGTGGGGGGTGAATGGGTCCCAGCTGGGTCGGGAGCGCTGTAGAGGGAACCAAAACCCCATGAGGGTACAGGGCTGCTGGCCTCCCCCAGCCAGGGGGGCCCCCGTACCCCCTCTTCCAGCCCCCCCCAAAACCTCCCGGGGGGCTGCAGCCCCCCCCCAAAGCCACCAGCTGTACTCACAGTCCCCCTGTGCCGCCAGCTTCTTGCTCTCTGGCTGGTCTGGGGGGGCAAAAAGCACCGTTAGGTGGCCCCTGACCGCCCCCTGAAACAGGGCTGCCTCACTTAGGGGGTGTCGTCCCCCCCTGGTTTGAGGGTGTCCTGTTCCCCCCCCCCCTTACCGCCATCCTCCAGCTGCCGCTTCTGCCCCCCGAAGCCGAAGTCGGGGGTGTTGTTATTCACTGTCGTCGCTGCGTCCCCCCCGATTTTCGCCGCTATCTGCAAAGGGAACGGTCGGCGCCCAGCGGTCACCCCGAAAAACGGCCCCCTGGGGAGAGAGGGAGCCCCC
>NW_010973096.1:0-2339 GCF_000737465.1 Haliaeetus leucocephalus | reverse complement strand
ACCTACATGAGTAACTGCATCCACACTAGATGACAGAATAATGTGTCAATTTCATGAAGAATAGTTTCTAAGGAAAAAAAAACTTGTCTGTGCTACAAACATGGTGGGAATGGCTGTACTCCAAAAGGACTCTCAGCTAGCTGGGGTTCTCAGAGAAGGTATCAGTGACTTACAGGCAAGGCTGCCTTGTCAGCTGCATGCCAAGGGTCACACAGGTGCAAATAAAAGTCACCAAATGAGGGACAACACTTGAAATCTCCTCAAAATCCTAAAGCAGACAATGGCCAAGGCTGTGGAAGCAATATGTGGCCTGGCATGTGTCCAAAAAAAGTGAAGCCCAAGAAAACCGTTATACTTTCATCAACCAAACCTGTGATCTAAAGCAATTAAATTAAGTGCATTTGACAAGACCTATTTTCTTTTAAGCCCTATTGACTGACATTAATTCTACTTCAAACTTTTAACCATTCCATCCTTTGGCCACAAATCAATGCAAGATTGACCTAAAATTACTCAGGTCATTTAACTTACCTTTCTAAAAATATTGTCATGACTTTCATACTGTCCTAATCTCTTGGAACGTACACAGTTATAAATTTACAGGAAATTGTAGACATGGCCCAGAGATGTCTACTACAAACAACCATTTTTCAGTCATCTTGGTATCCTTGTTGGAATCGAAAGGATGGAGGAAGCTGGAGGAACTTGGACCTCTAACTTGTGCATTTCCTTACATGAGTGTGTTTGCTCCCGTTCAAGGGCTGGAGATAGTATCTTAATCTCTACTGTGCTCATATGCCCCTTTTGACCATTGTCTCCTCAAAATCTTAATGCATATTAGGGTGCAGTTGGTCCTATGCTGAGAAATTTGCAATAGGCACTTCTGCAAAATTCCTCAGGCTTGTCACTTGTACCTCTGAAGAAGAGCCTGGATGTTGGGAAACCACATGAGTCAATATACCCAGGGGAGGGAAAAGGATTTGCCCCTTAGGATGTGCTGCAGATCAGGGGCAATGCAAGACCATTGGGTAAAATTAGCAAGTCCCTCTCAAATATAGTTTGTCCTGACTCTGGATTATACACTGCTTACATTGTATTTCTCCTCTGAACCAAAACCTGAACCTTAACATTTTATAGCATTACCAGGCTGTTTGTTCTTGGATTTACCTCTCTCCATACATCTTCCTTCTGACTGAAGTAGTCCTAAATTTCTGACTTCTTGTTAAGTTAATTTTCCTTTCAGTACCCTGGGTTTTGTCTCCTCTCCATTCTGAACACCATCACACTGCTTTCAAAAGAGCCCTCTTCATTATGAATACCTCAGCAACCACACCCGTAAAACCTTTGTGCCTTCAGATTTGATGGTGGTGATAGTAATAATAAAAAAATATAGTGTGTCAGAAAAGAGTATTGGGGAGGGGAGAATAGACTGGAATAGTAATTAGTCTCTATAAAATAATTAGTACTTGTAACAAAATGCATGTCAGATTGGTAGAAGGCCATTAATCATTAAATGAAAGTGACTGAAAGTAAGACATAGATCTCCTCAGATGAGCACAGCTGCTACGTTTCCTTACACAGTGATTCCCCATGCAACAGACTTATCTCTAATCCAGCCAACTGAGTGTGTTACTGACATCTTCAGAGGGAGTTTTCACAAGTCAGACTCACTTTGTTATGTAACATGAAAGCAAAAATGCACAGTCATGTAGCATTTCCAGTGAAGACGTGCTAAGAAACAAATGAATCCTGGCACCAAGGTCACAAGACCCTGGTGTGATATGACCCGTTGCACCCTCTAAGGCCAGAGGGAGAACAGCGAGGAGCATCTCAGTCACATTAAAGTCAGAGGTGAAGCTCTCTGCTGAGGCCTGTAAGGCCAAGACTTCATGTTTATTTTTGCCAGTATCTGGTAACTGCAAATAAAATGTATTTTTCATGGTAAATCACCGCTTGCTGCCTGCTCAGCACTTTCTCCTCCATGCTCCAGCATCTTAGTCAATGGCATCTATTGCAGAAAATAGCTGGTTTAATGGGTTTATTATTATTTAGTTATCAATCTCTATTTAAAGACATGAACAGTATTGACTATTCTGCACTAAACATCTATTTAAATGTCATGACATAGGCAGCCTTTCAGACTGGGGAGGTTCTCCTGAAGTGACTTGCACTGTGCTTTTTAAATTCTTCTTTTTAGCTTATCTTCTAGGCCACTATGTCCTTCATCCAGGTTGGAGACTCAAAAGCAAAAGCAGTGGAAGACGGTGGCCAGGTGTGCAGAAGGACTGGATACTGGAAAGGACACAGATTTTTTTTCCAGCTTGAAAAACATCTATTTT
>NW_010973095.1:3316-4447 GCF_000737465.1 Haliaeetus leucocephalus | reverse complement strand
CAGCCCCCTGGGAGATGGGGGTTACAGAGGGCACCCCTATAGACCAGCCCCCCCGGGGGTCACGGCGGGATCCCGGACGTCTGCGTCCCGCGGGGCTGGGGGGGAGTCCCGGCCGGGAAGTGCCGCCCCGGGGCGGGCGGTGCCGGGCAGCGCGGGTGGGGGTTCTCGGAACGGCCCCCGCCTGCCCATATATGGGCATGGCTGCGTCAGCGGGGAAAGCCCCTGCACCGCCCTCTTCCGCTGACGTCGGTGCCCGCCGGCTCTGGGGGCCGCGGGGGGGGGGTCCCACGGGGCGAGGCGGGACCCCCCTGCGAGGGGACACGGACACACCCCCCGCCCCCCCCAGAACACAGCACAATTAGACCCATTATTACAATTATTATTAATTAAATACAAACGTACAAAAAAAAAAATAAACAGCAACAACAAAACGACCCCGACTCCCCTCGGACGTGGGGGCACCGGCGGGGCCTGTAAACGTTACGGGGGGGGGTCCCCCCCAATACACCCCCCGTTTGGGGTGCACACAACAGGGGCTCAGCCCCCCACAAAATGAGTCCATCCCGGGGATATCCCCCCCCCGGTGAATCCCCAGTTTGGGGGGCCCGACCCTGCAGGTCCCCCCCAGGCCCGGAGGGGTCCCCAGGCCCAGCTGGGGGGCACCCCCAGACACCGGGTTTGGGGGTACCCGGTCCGTCCCACAGGTCCCGTTCCTGCGGGCCCTGGGGGTCCCCCAACCCCACCACGGGGGCCTAACTAGGGGTGCCCGCTCCTGCAGGTCCCTTCAGGCTGGTCCATGCTGGGGGGAGCCCAGTCCAGGGGTCCCCCATCCTCACAGGTCCTTTTGGGGTTCTCCATCGGGGGTCCCCAGCTCCTCCAGGTCCATGCTGGGGGGGTGGTCCCCTCTGGGTGCCCCCCCAAGAAGCAGTGGCCTTCATCGAGCAGCAGCCGGAGCCGACGGGGGTCCGTGTCCACGGGGGCCCCCACCAGGACCCCCCACTCCCCTGCCGAAGCCGTGGTCCTCATCCCGGCACAGTCCCACGCAGCATCCCGCCGGGGCGCCCCGTACCTCCGCGTCCGCGCCGGGGCTCCCCGTCCCTCCGGGTCCATCCAGGTCTGTGGGGTCCCCAT
>NW_010973095.1:1920-2483 GCF_000737465.1 Haliaeetus leucocephalus | reverse complement strand
CGGGGTGTGTGTGTGTAACGGTGGGGGGACACACGCGTGTGCAAGGGGGGGGACGCACCAGTGAGCACAGACATGGGGGCATATTGGGGGGCACGCAGCACCGGCGTGTGCACGGGGTACACGTGGGCGGGGCTTTGGGAGGGCACACGCGTGTAAGCGTGGGTCCCAGCACGTGTCCTTGGTGTACATGCATGTGAGCACAGACTCTGGTCATGTCCTGGTGAACGCACGTGTGAGCACAGGCTCTGGTCATATCCCTGTGAACATGCATGTGTGAGCACAGGCTCTGGTTGTGTCCCAGTGAACGTGTCTGTGAACACAGGCCCCAGCATGTATCCAGGTGCACACGCATGTGAGCACAGGCTCTGGTTGTGTCCTAGTGAACACGTGTGTGAGCACAGGCCCCAGCACGTGTCCATGTGCACACATGTGTCAGCACAGGCCCCAGCACACGTCCCAGTGCATGCAAGTCTGAGCACAGGCCCCAGCACACATCCCAGTGCACACGCATGTGAGCACAGGCCCCAGCACGTGTCCCGGTGCACATGCGTGTGAGCACAGCA
>NW_010973095.1:0-953 GCF_000737465.1 Haliaeetus leucocephalus | reverse complement strand
GGGGGGCCGCGGGGGGGCCTGGACCCGAGGAGGTCTCAGGATCCCCCCCCCCAGCACCTCTCACTTGGCATCACCTTTGGGTGCCCAACAGCCCCAACGGCCGCAGCTGCCACCGGGTTTCCGGTGCAGGGGGGGCGGCTGCCCGCACAGGGGACCCAGGCGTCCGGGGCCAGGCCCTGTGAACCCCACCCCCAGGGGACCGAGGCATCCGGCACTGTCCCCCCACCACAGCCAGTGGGGTGAGAACCCATGCATCTGGGCCAACCCCCACCCTCCCCCCCGCGAACTGCGAATCCTGGGGGGACTGGGACTAACTGGTGGGAGTGACCGTGCACCCGAGGGTGGGGTGGAGCGAGGCTGGGGGTGGGGGAAGGGGTGGCTCAGGGGGACCCAGGAGTCCGTTGGGAACCCGGAGGCCGCGCGGGGTAGGAATTTCCCAGCATGCCCTGGGCTCGGACGCCTGGGCTCACAGTGGTGGCAACAACCGGGGGGGAGCACTGGGAGGGTCTTGGGGCCAGACTGGGGGCACTGGGGGTGTACTGGGACACGGTGGGGCAGGGGCAAAGCTCCATTGGGAGCACTGGGATGTCCCCAGGGCTCTACTGGGAGGACTGGGGGGTTTCCAGGGCTCTACTGGGAGCACTGGGATATCCCCAGGACTGCACTGGGCGTGCTGGGGGGCTCTCCCAAACTGCAGTGGGAGCATGGGGGGGGGGTCCCGGACTCCCCCCGTCCCGGAACCGGAAGTGCCGCCGCGGGGGTAGAAGCAGCGAGCGCCAGCGTTGCCATGGCGATGCCGCTGACACCCCCCCCGCACGCCTGGGTCCCCTGGGGCCGGTTCCCGCCGCCCGCCCCACGCCGGTGGCGCACCCGGAGTCGCCGAGTTCGTCGCTAACGTCACGGGGGCGGTGCCGCCAATCCCACCCCGCAGGGGAAACGGCCCGGCCTGACCC
>NW_010973094.1:0-2471 GCF_000737465.1 Haliaeetus leucocephalus | reverse complement strand
AGTTTCCACTACAAGCTATTGTCTGCTGCGTATGCACTGACTCAAATTTCAGCTGACAGAGAAATACAGAAAACAGCCTTATGAGAATTAACAGTCATCAGGGAAATGCTAAACAATAATAACAACAATTTAAAAACAACATTAGAATGTTTTATTAGGCAAAAAAGACAAACCAAATAATAATTTCAAACCTTTTCTAAATGAATAAAATGTAATTCAATCAGCTGTAGCATCCCAATGCCCGAGAGAATATTAAAGCAAAGTCTGAAATGTTTAAATGCTCTGTCTTCACTTTCAGAGCATCAAAACTATCGCACTTCCAAAGTCTAAAAAACGGACTGCAATAAGAAACTGGTAAAAGCTGGGAGTTCAAGAGAAATCCTGGAAAAGCACATGCACTATACTAAAACTAACATTGTGCTGTTGCAAAATCAAATTTTATGGCTACCTGGATTTGAGCATTTAAAATCCTGTGTCCCCTGAAATCTGCAAACTGGCTTGAAATTGTGCCTTTTATAAAGGTGGAGTTGTTCTTCTTTGCTTCCTATTTTCTAAGCCTTCACACCTGGGTTATATCTTCGTGCTTTTCTGATTGCTAGAATCTTTTCTTTTTCTAAATGAGGACCAGAATTCTAACTTTAGCACATGCTTCTAGGATCTCAGGCCTGAAGAACTATATCAAATATCCTGAGATCTGCAAGAAGAAAAGGTTCACATTGGTGAATCCTTTGTACTCTTCCCCAGTCTAGTAGGACTACTTGCAGATTATGCTGTTACGCTGGTTATGCTATGTAGCCTCTAGTCAATGCTCTTAGTTAAGAGTAGAATATGACTTCTTACTATCTTAGCTTATACAACGGCTCCAAAGCAATGGTGCAACATCGGAAGTTAACCTGTACGTTCCAAGACCCCAATCTACTGCCCTCACCCACAGGCTGAGCCTTCTCACTACAACTCATCCTTACATGCGTTTGGTACCGCTTTTTACTTTTCCATATCTAAATGAAGTCAATCAACTCACCTGCTGCTCACCAGACCTTTAGAAAACATGGATGAAATCAAAATCTAGGAGAAAGAAGCTGGCAGGGGCTGGAGGAAACTCACTGTTTCCTTCATGTCTGCACTCACTCCCAGTGACTCACTAACAGAACATACATGTAAGGCAATTGGGCACTGATGATAAAAGGGAGAAAAAATTAGAGACATAAAGGTCTGGATTAAAAAATAATGAAAACTAGAGTTGAATAAAACTGCTCACTTTGATAAAAAAACCTGCCAAGGCTATAACTTTATGTCCAGGTGGAGAGATGGCTTAGATCCCATTTCTAGCCCTGCAGAGTTATAAACCCTAAGCTTCTTACAGAGGCTGAACAGTCTGTTTTTCCCCTTTCTGGATTCAGGCCAGTATAACTTTGGAGGCAAAGAAGGAAACTTTTCTCTGTCAGTATTTAAAACAGTGGCTGGCTGAAGCCACTCAGACGCCTGGAACGCGAAGGCTAGCCCACGAGGAAACGCACTGACAAGTGCAGGTGCAATGTTCTTTTTCTCTGCAATTTCTCACGGATGACACCGCAAATATGCACTATCTAAACATCTAGAACATACATGCACCACGAATTAGGAGAAATGGGCAGACAAGATGCAGTTAGCTACTACTTCGCTACAGCACTCTGAAAGTGTTTGTGTAGAAATAAGCCTCCTGGTTCAATACAGCAAAGCAAAAATAAGTCCGATGGTAGCTCACTTCAGCCTTTTATTATATTTTTCCTTGTTACGTGTTTGCCAGCATTAAACAACAATGTGACGTATCAAAACTGTATTCAAAAGAGTATTTTCTTTCACTGTCTGGTTTCTCAAGTGTCTTACAAAGCAAATTATAGAGCTAGCATTACTTTCCAAGGCTTGACACTCCCAAAGAAAATATTCAACAATCTTAAACATAGTCTCAGTGCACATCATCAGTCAGAATCTTCCTGACTCTCAATTCTGATGCAACTTAGTCTAGGTTGTTGGGGTTTTTTTCCCCCCAGGATAAGTGGTGTCACTACAGCACATTAAAGAGATGTCACTGTATAGATTTTAAAATTTGTTTTCTTAAATAAATTGTAACATGATTTTATATTTATTTGGCTTTGTTATCTTATGAAGAGCTTTGAAATAGAAATACAGTCATGTATTCATATTATTATTATTATAATTCCTTGCTATACTTATTTTGGTATGATCACATAAAGCTTTCTATTCTTGTCCAATAGTAAAATTTTTATTTTTAGAGAAAAGCTGAAAAGCCAGAATGCCAACTACTACTCCTCCTTTTCCCTTGCCCATACACACACAAAAAAACTAGAAACAAGATTTTAAAGCCAATTTTTTTTAATTTTTGGAACCTAGCATGGGATTTTTGAATGTTTGCCATGCATACTGTACATAATCTGCCTAGACCCATACAGGCAGGGGGCATGTTAGGTTTT
>NW_010973093.1:6362161-6463046 GCF_000737465.1 Haliaeetus leucocephalus | reverse complement strand
GCGCAGGCAGCATTTGATCGCTCCACATCAATCATCAGGTCCTCCACTTCATTCTGCAGCCTCTGCTTTGTCTTTTCCAGAGAAGCACATTTGGCATTCACAGCTTCAACGTGTTCCTCTGCATCTTGCAGGCGCTGTGCCAGCTTCTTCCTGGGAGGTGGTAAGCACAGCTTGTGGTTTGAGAGCAAAGGGGAGTGTGTGGTGTGTGGCTGATGGGCCTTTCACAACAGGACGTTTTACCCATTCATTGAGTATGTATCCTACGCACAGACAGTAAAGACCCTCTCCCAGCCAGTCATTTATCTTCCTATTTTCTTTCCCCATGGTCTGGCTATCTCCTCTGCGCACACTATACATTGTCTTTCTCCTGCATTCTTTGTCATGTAGTCTATTTCCCTTGTGTTTTTCAAAACCACACCCTTTAAAGTACATATTTCTGTTTCATATAACTCCTCCTCGACCTACTACAAGGCTTTTGCCTTTCAGTGTCTCAGTGGTCTCTTCAAAATTTCATCATTGGTTTCTGCCAGCCTTCCCCACATTCCCCACATACTTGGCCTCCTCCAGCTCCTCCGTGCGCTGAATAGCGTCTGTCTCATATTTGGTTCTCCACTGGGCCACTTCAGTGTTGGCCTTGGACAGGGCACGCTGCAGCTCACTCTTGGCTTCCTGCTCCTCCTCATATTGTTCCCGGAGCAAGTCACAGTCGTGGCGAGCGGACTGCAAGCCATGGGCCAGGGCATTCTTGGCCTAGTGGTAAAAGGATTGCAATAAGGAATAGATATATCCTGGGAAATTTTGTCTTACTGGCACTTAGACACTGGAATATATCCCAGAGAAATAGTAATTAACTGACTGCATGAAAAAAATAAAAGCCAAGGTCAGGTATACTGCAAAAAGTTGGGACTCCTGCCCTGACGGGGCCTAGATTGCATGACCTAAAGGGATGTTTTGAACTTTTAATTAAATCACCTTTTGAACTATTGAACACCACACCAAAAACAATATGATGTAAAGTATTTATTTCATATGTACAACGAAATATCTTCACCTTTATCTCTTCCTCTAGTTGTCGCTTCAATTCTTCAATCTGCTGGGTGAAAGCCTGTTTCCCTCTAGACAGCTGAGAAATTAAAGCATCTTTTTCATCCACCTGACGTGCATATTCACCTGGGAAAGTTTGTAATTAAGAAAATATTTTAACAGCCAAGAGAGTCATGCAGGGGGTTCACTCATTTCCAAACTAGAGATGGAAGTGCCATACCAGATTCTGTCTGCAGACGAGCTCTTTGAGCACTGAGATCGCTAATCATGCGCTGATTCTGCTCCTCCTTTGTTTTATATTCACTTAGTTGGTCTTCCAGAGTGCGGCACATCTTCTCCAGATTTGCCTAGGTGTCAAGCACACATAAGAAAATAGAGTTAATACTTCGATTCTGCCTTAGTTACAGCAGGAAAATGTGTCTAGAAGATGCAGTTTACATATCTGGGGAGTATGTGCATACACCCACAGTTCTATATGTTAGATTTGGAGATAACAGTTATATTATAACCTGATAACAATTAAATAAGATAAGATTAAACAAGAATATTTAATTGTTCTCAAATTACTAATAAAAGTATTTTTGTACCTTGGCTTTGGAGACAGACTCCATGTTACTGGCCAAGTCATCAATCTCCATCTTCAGCTCACTCTTCTCCTTCTCCAGCTTCTGCTTCACTCGCTGCAGGTTGTCGATCTGCTCCCCAAGCTCAGCTGTGCTGTCCGCGTGCTTCTTCCGCAGGGCGGCAGCTGTGGCTTCGTGCTGCAGCGTGGCCTCTTCGAGGTCACGGCGCATCTTCTGAAATTCTGCCTCACGCTTCTTGTTCATCTCAATCTGAGCTGCGGTAGCCCCTCCTGCTTCTTCCAGGCGCTCGCTGATCTCCTCTAGCTCCCTCGAGAGGTCAGCCCGATGCTTCTCTGCTTTTGCCCGAGAGGTTCGCTCTGCCTCAATTTCCTCCTCCAGTTCCTCAATACGAGCCTGGGGAACATTAGGGGACCCTTCACACCCATGCCCTCTTCCTACCTGACCTGAGACTGGGTGAGAGAGGGGAAGGAACAAAGACTTGCCTGCAGCTCCTTGATCTTCTTCTGTAATTGCATGCCCAGAAGTTGCTCATCCTCAATTTTGCTCTGGATCTGGCTGATTTCAAAGTCTTTCCTTTGGGCAAAGCAAACCATGTCAGAGCTCAAAGCAAAAAGACAGGTGCACCAGCCCAGCACTCAGGTGCCCCACAGCCCCACTTACTTCTTCAGCTTCTCATCCAGCTGCTGCTTATCATTTTCCAAATCCATTATGCTGTCATGGGCCAGCTTCAGGTCTCCTTCGAGTTTCCTCTTAGCTCTCTCAAGGTCCATGCGCAGTTTCTTCTCTTGCTCCAGGGACCCTTCCAGCTAAAACAAACAAGACCATCAGTGCTCCGTCAGCCAGGTTTAACTCCATACCTGTCCTGTTCTTGAGGTACGCCTGTGTGCTTACATCATCCACTTGCTGCTCCAGCTTGGTCTTAGCTTTGGTCAGCGTATTGACTTTGTCCTCTTCTGCCTGCAGGTCATCCAGTGTCTGCTGATGGGCCTCTTGGAGGGCTTTCTTCTCTTTTGTCAGCTTCACAATGGTCTCATCCAGGGCTGCCATCTCCTCTGTGAGGTTTTTCACCTTTGAAAAGAAGGGAACACATGCAGATAAAAAATGATGTTTAAAACTTTATACTGTATAACAAAACAGAGGTCTTTTCTGTGAGAGTGACATCTTCTGCCTCATACTTTGTTTTCGGTGGCATGTTTTTCCTTCTCAACCTTGGCCAGTGTTAACTCAAGATCGTCAATATCTTTCTTCAGCTCTGAACATTCATCCTCCAATTTCCTCTTCTTGGCTGTCAGCTCAGCATTAATTTCTTCCTCATCCTCAGCCCTTTCAGTCACCTCTTTAACTTTGGCTTCCAGCTGAATTTTGGTTTTGATGAGCTGGTCACACCTTTCCTCAGCATCAGCCAAAGCATCAGCTTCCTGGTGGAAAAAATACCATTTTTAGGGATATGTTTTTGAGGTAATATCAAGATGCTTACCTTCACAGTTTAGAGTCCTGGATAGCAATTTTGTAGTTAAAAATTTGGTTTATGTTCCAACAGAACAAAATATAATATAGAATTTATTTTATATTGTTCATTTTGAAACAGCTAGTTTTGAAAGCTAAAACCGAATAAAATTCCTTCAATCTACATGAAGGCCCAGTTATTTACATATTTGTGCAAGGTATAGAATCCAATATCATCCCATAATATCAAACATTAGAACAAAGTACATAAATTGGGGTTTACTCATAGGAATATCTCCCACATTTATGAAGTGCCAAGTGATAACTATATGCCAAGATACATATAAATACCAAAGTCACAGTTATGCTCACATCATTCCTGTATGTCTCTTTTTTCACCCTACTGTCTTTCTGAAGCAACAGTTTCTGATTTAGTTTTCATCACCATGGCCCCAAAATATTCAGCATCTAGCAGCTTTGTCTTTTCTCTGTCAGACCCTCATCGGCTAAGAAGAAAGGAAGTTGCTGGAAAATTCATCTCTAGGCTTTTTTTGCAACAGACGTCCTGTTGTATTTGTTATATTTTGTCTCAAGTTTCAGTCTAGCAGAAATAATATGAAAGCAATATGATGATTTTAGCAGTGAGTGGATTTTTTTAATCTTTTTACAGTTCAAGATTCTTTTAAAAGGGGGGCATGTAAATTTTCTTACATGTCACATATGCTGCATAGTATTACTTTGAGAATACAGTCTTTTCTATTTTGTGAATGACTTAATTTAGAAACCTCAGCATTACAACACCGTAGGTGTACCACATAATTTTTTTGTAATGATTGTAAGTGATTTAGGAGGGTGATTGAGAATATTAAATTCTGTTTCCTCTCAATTAGTTCAGTATTACAATATAGCAATGTTTGTAACAGCTAAGCCACCACCTACACCAAAAAGAAACAAGTTATCTTGTTTAATTAGAGAATAAAGAGAGGAGAGAAACGTCCTATTCACTTGTCCTAAGAATTCCTAATCATGTGTGTATAAGGATAGGCACACTCAGTTTTGGAGCAGTAGGAAAAAATTACTAGAAGAACAAACATTATACTAATAAAAGTAAAGTTTCTTGATTGCTCTGATGCACTTTAACTGAATGTATATGGTAGAGACCTCAGCATGTACCATAGAAAATCTCACCCATGAAATAGCTTGACTACAAACTCCTGACAGTCCTTATTGAAGCTAGTTATATTTTTAAGAGCACCACTTAATGAAATACAGTTGAACTGAATTAAATTGCAGTTTCAATGTGTCTTTTGAAAATGTAGTCATAAATATCAGCCCAATAGTCACAGTTCAGTTAGGATGAGGCACAATGGTAGTACTCACAGCCTGCACTTGGAGCTGCAGATCGTTTTTCTCCTGCACCAGTTTCACCATTTTCTCCTCCAGCTCCTTCCTCTTTGCCTCAGACTTCGCAAGCTCTTCTTTGATTTTCTCAAACTCTTGTTTCATGTTGGCCATTTCCTTCTCAGATTCTGCACTCTTCAGCAAGGGCTTGATCTTGAAGAACAGCTTCATCCAGGGCCAGTGCTTGACGTTCATGAATGCACGAATATTGTACTGGATGCAAAAGATGGACTCTCTGAAAGGTAAGTCAAATTAATATTAAGTATTTCGACCATGATGACACAATAAGCCATATACAGTGAACCTAATTTGAAGAAATGTCTACCTCCTCTCCACCATTCTTTGGTATTCCATTCTCATCAGGAAGCCCCTGCACCTGGCTTGTGTGCGGGTGATGAGCTGTGCCAGCTTCTCATCCCTCATCTCTTCCAAGAGGCCTATCAGCCCAGCTTTGAAGAACACCTTAGGTAAGAACATGAAAATAGGTGCAGTGTATATGCTTGTTGTTCAGCGTGGCCCAGTACCCTGTCCCCCATGGCAGATAATATGAGAAGTTAAGAGAAAGAGCAAAAGCACAAAGAATGTATGTAGTGATAGATCTTCTTTTACATCTCCAAGCTTCCAGTTACCTGCAGTTGACGAACTATAATAGCCAGACATTTTGCCTTTGTTTTTATTAAACTTTGATTCTTTTACTCTACAACTTTGTCTTAAATTAGGAACCCTTAATCAAATCATCCTATGGCAATGAATTTCAGTTTTATTCAAATGTTGAGTCAATAAGTACTTATTTGATTTATTTTAAATACACTATTTGATAATTTCACATACTATCTGGAGAATCTGAGTATCATTCTCAAGCCATGCAAAACAAAAATACATAGTACTTGAAACAAACCGTTCTTGTACCTTGGTGTGACCAAATTTGTATTGAGTGTGGTCTATATCAATTGATCCAAGAAGTTTCTCACAAGCCTTCTTGCTGTCAATGAACTGTCCCTCTGGGATAGCACTTGCATTTAATACTTTGTATCTGGGGGAGAAAACAGAAGAACTTGCATTGAACTCGATGATCTTAAGAGTCTTTTCCAACCTAAATGATTCTATGATTCTATGAATATAAAGAGGTCTGTTGTTGGGACCAATTGGCTGGTACACTGCAAGATAGAGTCTAAGAACTGTTGAGAACATAAAAGCACTACTAAACACAAATTTTAGAGAAGGCTTTAGTCACCAGAGGTGAAACTTAAATTTCACAAGCTACTCAAGATGGACAAAATGATCCAGTAAGAGGAAGAAGTCTGACCTCTGTTTAAAATCTGCATACAGGACTCTGTTGGGAAATCCTTTCCTGCAAATTCTGATCCCTTCCAGCACGCCATTACACCGCAGCTGGTGAAGCACCAGTTCATGCTCCATGGCACCTAGCAATTCAGAGCACAAATATAATATATGCTATATTCTGTAATACAGAGGGGAAGACCTGCACCATACTGAAAAAACTTCTATGTATGAGTCTCTTACCAGGTGTTTTCGTTTCGTTTGGGATGATGCAGCGTACAAAATGGGGGTGGGTGCTTCTCAGATTGGTCATCAGCTTGTTTAAATTCTCCTGGGAGAATCATTAACAAAAGTTTATATTAGCAAATGTAATTTCCACTGTAAGCATCAAGTCCTCTGAAATGAGATGAGATATCAGACAAAAATTAGCTCACAGAATCCTAACCTGAAGCCCCCTGCATCAGTTTTTCTGACTTTCCACAGATCTTTGCTGTTATTAACTTCATTTATAAAGTTCTTCTGATTAATCTGTAGGAAATACTATACTCTTAAACATACAATTTTTTTACATTTCACTGACTCTACTGGAATGCCTTAATTAGAAATTATATCCATCTTCCATTGGATGTACCCAGAGAGATAAACAGGTACCTCTATGAGGCAGTTTGAACCATACTGCTGTAGGCATTTAAGATAGGTCATATGGAGCACACTACATAGAACCTTCCTGTTTTCCCCACTGAAAGCAAATGAAACAAAAATGACAAGATGAGTTTTAAATGTCTAGATTACATGTTTATCTTGTAAGGTAAGATGAGAATAAGGTGAGATGAATCCCAGCCTTGTTTTCTAATTAATATCTGTATACTTATTTATAAATAATTATTGCCTATAATTAGTGGAGGGAAGCAGTTGCCTCCAGAGAACATCTCAGAGTATGTAAATTAAGCAGCCAAAACATTAGGATGTCTAAACACTAACATGTCTAAACTAGAGGGATACTGGAAGAAATTTAAAAACATAACAGAAATGCAACCCAAATGAAGCAAATAGTATTTCTCCTATAACATTACCTCTTAAAGTCTTATGACCTTTAAACATAGACTTACTGCATTATTTTTGAATCATACATGCTGGCAATAATTTCCCACTTGCAAGGCCAAGGCACTACAGCTATGATTATTTTTCTTGGGGCACATACACACGTGCCAACGCCCTGTTTCAGAGCACTGGCTAGAGGCTGTCAGGTGATCAAGAATCATATGACAGCAGATCTGTAGAAGAAATTAGGCTATATCAAGAAGAGAGTCCTAAATGAGGGATGAATATGGTAATAAATAACCTCAGGAGAGACTGGCAGAAGTGTATGGAGCAGCCAGGCAGCAAGGCTTGGTTATGACTAAGAACTGTCAAGTATCTGACATCTTAAAAATCCATAACCCAAGGAGTGGTGGTATTTCAACTGTAAAAGATTGATCCCTGAATCATGGAGAAAAACTACAAATATAAATGGAGCAAACAGGTCATCCTCCAGTAGGCAGAATGTTGATAAAGGGAAATAAAAGGTTCCAAAGCCAGAGGTGGGCATCTGAAGGAAATCTGGTATATTTTAGATACATTTTAGAAGTTTTCTGTATGGCATTCTTCTGTCTGGAAACATCCTGGGACAAGCGGACAAAAAGAAAAGTTGTGCATTCAGTGGAATGGAGCATAAATAGATCACAGTGGATTTAGTTTTAACAAAATATGGCCCAAGAAATTCAGGGTCTTTTAACAAAACTAAGCCAAAAAAAAGACTAGCCATTTTAAATTGTGGGTTTATTCCTCATCTTAGGAAGAAATACTGTGGCCAGCAGGAACAGGGAGGTGGTTGTTCCCCTGTACTCAGCACTGGTGAGGCCGCACCTCGAGTACTGTGTTCAGTTTTGGGCCCCTCACTACAGGAAAGACATTGAGTTGCTGGAGCGTGTTCAGAGAAGGGCAACCAAGTTGGTGAGGGGCCTGGAGCACAAGTCTTATCAGGAGCAGCTGAGAGAACTGGGGCTGTTTAGTCTAGAAAAGAGGAAGCTGAGGGGAGACCTTATTGCTCTCTACAACTACCTGAAAGGGGGTTGTAGTGAGGTGGGTGCTGGTCTCTTCTGTCAGGTGGCTGGAGATAGGACAAGAGGAAATGGCCTCAAGTTGAGGCAAGGGAGATTTAGGTTAGATATTAGGAAAAATTTTTTTACTGGGAAGGTTGTCAAACATTGGAATGGGCTGCCCAGGGAAGTGGTTGAGTCACGATCCCTGGAGATATTCAAAAAGCGAGTGGACAATGTACTACAGGACATGGTTTAGTGGGCATGGTTAATGGTTGGACTCAATGATCTTGAAGGTCTTTTCCAACCTAAATGATTCTATGATTCTAAGAAATAGTGAACTCTCTACTGTACCCGGAAAAGAGCTGAGACAGTCTGGAAGGAAGAACCCTTCTTCTTGCCACCTTTCTTTCCAGCACTGGCCTCTACAAAATTGAAAATAAATAAAACAGGTTTTAGATTTTTGCTACTGCCTTTTATGATTCCTTTTTGTAAGCTGTACGTCACTGAAAATATGGAATTCATAGAACTAACCCGCTTCTGCTCCACCATAGTTGGCAAAGAGTAAGGCCAGTGTCTTCAGGGATGATTTCTGGTACAACCCAATGACAGTTTCATTCAGGGGGTCCTTGTTTTTCTCCAGCCAGCCAGTGATGTTGTAGTCTACTGTGCCAGCATAGTGTATCAGGGCGAAGTGGGCCTCAGCCTTGCCTTTGACAGGCTTGGGCTTCTGGAAGTTGCTGGACTTGCCCAGGTGCTGGTCATAGAGCTTGTTCTTGAAAGAGGTGTCAGTTGCCTTGGGGAACATGCACTCCTCTTCCAGGATGGAGAAGATGCCCATGGGCTGGAAGAAATGTACAAGGAAGACAGATTGTAATTTAGTTTTCAGGGCAATAATGACCTTCATCTAGGCAGGGTAGTGGAACACAGACTGAGCTACACATCAAAAAAGATTATTATTCAATTACATTTTCTGCTAGAAAGTATGATTAAACATATTCATACTTACATTTTTTAACACCAAATGAATTATAAAGATTAATGGAAATTAATTTAGTTTGTCTTGAGAACTTCCTTTATAAAATCAGAGCACTACCTTTTTATCCAGAAGGACTCAAAGCACACACAGATGTCTCAGAAAAATTGAACATGAGCCAACAGTACACCCTTGCGGCAAAGGCAGCCAGCTCATCCTGGGCTGCATTAAGTATTGCCAGCAGCTCAAGGGAAACGATCCTTCCACTCTACTCTGCTCTGCTGAGAAACTGCTGTGTCCAGTTCTTGGTTTCGCAGTACAAGACAAACGTGGACATAGTAGAGTGAACACTGTGACAGGCCATGAAGGTATTTCAGTGACTGGAACATCCAACATACAAGGACAAGCTGAGAGAGATGGGACTGTTCAGCCTGGAAAAGAGAAGGCTCTGGGGGATCTTATCAATATGTATAAATACCTAATGGAAGGGGATAAAGGAGACAGAGCTAGCGGTTTCTCAGTGGTGTCCAGTGACAGGATAAGATGGAACAGGCATGAATTGAAATACACAAAATTCCATTTAAACAGAATAAAAAAATCTTCTTTGCTGTGAGCGTGGTCAAAAGTTGGAAAGGTTCCCCAGTGTATCTGTGGAGTCTCCACCCTTGGAGATATTAAAAATCCAACTGGACATGGTCCTGAGCAACCCCCTCTAGCTGACTCTGTCTTGACCAAGGGGGTTGGACTAAGTGATATCCAGACCTACCTTCAAACCTCAGCAGTTCTGTGATTCTGTGATTCTAACTACTTATCATCCTGCAAGCCACTGAATCTTCCATCTCATGTGCAGCGTGACTGCCTTCTCATTGTCAGACAAAGGATGACCATGTTAAGTGCGACTGTGTGCTAACAGTTATGTATGTCCATCTTCTATGTTAATTTTACAAAGATATAGCGATTCTGCTGTACAAGCACAAGTCTGTTAGAGGTGAAAGGTGAGGAGGACATGCTGACCTGGAAATTGACTCCAGCTGTTTTGGAAGAACACTCTTATTGGGAGTTTAACAATCTTTTGGCACTTGAAAAGAGATCAGTAAGGATTTGCTGCCACAAAGCTGTGTGAAATCTCTTTCATGTCTCACTTGACAGAAGAAATAAATTACATGGCAAGGTATTTTGAATAACAAAAGATGAATATTTGGACATGAACACAGAAGATCCCTTTGAAAAATGAGACCAAGTAATTACAGAATTTCTGAATAGGAAGGATACCTTCTCAATGAGCTCAATGCAGGCAGCCAGGTCCATCCCAAAGTCAATGAATGTCCATTCAATTCCTTCTTTCTTGTACTCCTCCTGCTCCAGCACGAACATGTGGTGGTTGAAGAACTGCTGCAGTTTCTCATTGGTGAAGTTGATGCACAGCTGCTCAAAGCTGTTAAACTGGAAATAAAATAAGAAAGACCCATATTTGCAAGATGCAGCAATAATTGCAAAACCTCATACTTTAAAAATAAGGAATGCAGTTATCTTGGCTTCGTTGTCAAGTCTATGCCTTTCTTCAGTCTGCTTTATGTCTATGTTACGAAACAGAGCAATGCATCAAATTAATTGTCCACAAGGAATTTTTTTTTTCATTGATAAAAACGTGAAGATAAAATAAATTTCCTGCATAATTTGAGACCAAATTACAGGGAGAAAAAACTCAAGCTTAGGCCTATCATGATAAACATGGTTTAATACTGTCTTGTCCTTGATCATTTAAACCAAGGAATATTTCTGATTGTACCATTCTGTACTTTTGAGTTCGCACATCTTGAAATAAGATGAGTCCTTTGAAAGGTCTTTTTTTTTACTTCATGATAAAAAAAGGCAAATAGCTGCAAATAATTATGTGATGATATAACATCTTCTTTAAAAATATGTCTCAGAGTGATCATAACATCCAATTGTCACTTCCAAATAGCTCTTACCAAATCATTGTTACTTACATCAAAGATCTCAAAGCCAGCAATGTCCAGGACACCAATAAAGTACTGTCTAGGCTGCTTCGTATCCAGCTGTTGATTGATACGAACAACCATCCACAAGAACATCCTCTCATAGACAGCCTTTGCTAAAGCACCTACAGCATTGTGCACCTACAAGAAAAATAAATGCCTGGAGTTACCATACAGGGCAGACGAGAATCAAAAGGATCTTAATTCAAAACATGGTTCCAGGTTGCCACAGATTCTTACCTGCTGTGCAGTTTGACCCTTGGTCACATATTCATTCCCAACCTTGACTCGGGGGTAGCACAGTGCCTTGAGCATGTCAGCTGAATTCAGACCCATAAGGTAGGCAGCCTTGTCAGCCACTAAAGAGGGAGTGGAAGAAGGAAGAATTTAGCATCACATAGACTTTGAATCCTGGAGCATTCTCTAAAGGCTGCAGGGTTCAGATTTCTGTTCTTTGAAATCTTTCGATAGACTCCCATAGAGGGAATTTTGGTAACATCCAAGTCATCATTATGCATATCGAGCTTTTCTAAAAGAATTTATGTTTTAAATTCTTCACTGAAACATGTAGAAAGTATGATATTTTTCAGAAATCTCCTGGCACAAAATTGAAAGCTGCAGCTTGCCAGTCTGAATATTTGTAGTACACGCATAACTCAGGACCTGCAGTGACAATAGTCAGGTACTGATCTACATTCAGGTGATCAAAAACACCCAATATTTAGGGTGGAACACAGAAAGGATATCTGTTCTCTTTCAGATCCAGAGTCTACAACCCTTTCTGAGCTTTGGTTTCTGACGTTCAGTAAAACTCACTGGGTTTCATTCTTTTACCTATGGTACTTCCCACCTTCTGCCTTGTCCTTTAGCAAGAGGAGCCATTGCTCAGAGACCTGAAGATGTGGGTTGTAGGTCCTGCGCCAACAAAGGAGAGGAATCAAATACATCTCTCATACCAGAGTTCCCTGAGCATCTGACAGGTGATGGTGCATGGGAGCATGGTCCCCCCATCCTGTTAGAGCCAAACCACTTGGCTGTTTCACAATTGCAAGCTATATTCCAACAAAGGTATAACTAATAATGTTACAGAAAGGACATCCATCGCTCCTGACTTCCTGGAAGTGTATAAAGGACAGTTTAAACTATTAATTGTTTATAGCATGAGATAGAAATATTCTGAGTTCAGGGAACTTGATGTACAGAGGACAAGGAACAGGTTTTTTTCTGGCTTATTGTTTTCCTTAGGATCCTAAAGTCCAACAAAGAATAACTTCTGCTGTCTTCCACATCCATAGTGGCTTACAGAACGGTTAATTATTGAGTTTGATAATACCTTCTGTTCCATCTGGCTCTGCCTGCTCCTCTCTTGGCTTCTGCTTGAACTTCAAGTTCCCATAGTGCATGACAGCCCCTGTCAGCTTGTAGATAGCAGTCTTCTCATCAGCAGTGAAGCCCAGGATGTCAATGGCACTCTGGTAATACAATCAGCAAAGTGAAATATTTGCTTGTTATGTGATGTATGATCTGTGCCTGTTGACCTGTTCTGTAAGTTACTTACATCTGTAGCCATCAGCTCCTCCTTGTCATCAATGCTGGGAACAGTAATCTCACCTTGACTCACAAAAGGGTAGTCATATGGGTTGGTGGTGATGAGGAGCATTTCTGAAAACAAATGGGTTCGTGGGTTAAATTTCACTGGTTTTGTAATTTAGTTAAATGTTGCTCATTCATCTTCTTCCAAAAAGCTCAGTGATCCCTCCTACCAATTAGCTCTGGCTTCTTGTTGGACGTGATTTGATAAAATATGTGGTAGCTTCTTTCTGCCTTGAGCTGGAAAGTGACTCTGGACTTCTCCAGCAGATCTGGAAAGGAAGGTAGAAAGAGTTAGGCACAGGAAGGCACACGGAAGTGGGTCTTTAGGAAGGAATGGGATCAGGCCAGGAGAGTCTCTTACAAGTTTCAATGTCAGCAGAAGCCAGTTTGCCTGTAGCTCCAAAGTGGATTCTGATGAATTTGCCCTGTTAAGGAGAAGCAGCAGCATTTCAGCCTGGATGGGTTCTTTTGACATCTCCTTTATGTGGAATACTGCCAGGGCCATCACTTATCTTGTAATGAGAGGGAGAGATTTTGTCCAAAGCCACAACTTACAAAGCGTGAGGAGTTGTCATTCCTCACGGTCTTGGCATTTCCAAAGGCCTCCAGCAGTGGGTTGGCGCTGATGATTTGATCCTCAAGCGTTCCCTGCAGGATGATAATTATTGCTGGTTATCCTTTCCAAAAATCATGTCAGGAACAGAGGAAAACATTGATTCAGGCTAGTATCTATTAATTAATTATTTCATTCTCAAGTGTTCCCTACAGGATGGTAATTATTCAGTTACAGTGTTTAGCTGACATGGCAATTACCTGCCAAGTGTTCAGTCTGTTCTTCTTGACTCACCTGCATTTTGCCTGACTGCTCCTCCTTCTTCTTCTCCCCACTCGCTGCAATTGTTGCAAAGTACTGGATGACACGCTTTGTGTTCACAGTCTTCCCTGCACCAGATTCTCCACTGTCAAACCAAAGACAGAAGCAGAGAGCGTGTGGTCAGGCAGGAGGTCCCCTGGCATGGGGCAGCCCAGCGGGGACCCGAGCAGGGAGTGTACGTACGTGATCAGGATCGACTGGTTCTCGCGATCTGTGAAGGAGGCAGAAACAAAGAGATGATTAGTATGTGTCATGGATATCCTGGATAAAAATATTCCTGGGACTTTTAGAAGATGCACTATCTGTAGGCAGCTCCTTCCTTTCATAAAGCTGTGTGCCTTCACCCCAATTCCTTTTGAACGTTTTAAAGTTGGGAAACCGACATGTCAACACTGGTGTGGATGTCAGGTGTAGTATACGTGCTTCTTTTTCTGCCTATTCTCTTCATGTCAAGCTGCTCATCTTCTTTATGAAAAGGATTCCAACTAAGCAGTATTTTTGTAGAGTTACTGATTAATTGAACTATCTGTAAGCTAAAGTGAACGGAGCAGGTGCTTCTCATAAACTTTATAACATAGGAACAACCACTCCTGACCAGTCCATGGGCCCTCCTAGATGTTTTTTTCTGTCAGTGGCCAATTGATTGTTGCCTAAAGAAAAATCACAAAAACATCATAAGCATGTAGTAGCCTTTTACCAGCATACTTTCCAATACTCTAGAATATTGAAAATTTGGTACTTCCAGAGCTAGATGAGATGGTTTTGTGTGTAATGGCCTGGGCTGAGTTTGCTTTCCAGAATTTTTTCTGGTTCTTTTTCAATCCATGCTCGGTTCTTTCTGTGTTGCTTCAACTTCTATCACCCAGTCTGCTCTTTTTTTGAACCAGTTATGGTGTGAAGGAAAAAAAAAATGCAGCTAGTGTTGAGCTTGTTTTTTTGTCTGCTCTTTCCTTGTCCATTCATCTTCTCCATGCCATGGATAATTTTATTACGTAGCACAAATCATTTGTCTAGAGTTACCTGAGCAGATGTCCTGCCATATCTTTCAGAAACCTTTTCATCTTTGTCTTGACCTGTTCCATTTCTACTGTATTCTGTTTTGAAAAAGGCAGTGCAGAAATGCATCCAGTACACAAGGTGCAGGCATTCCTTGGGTAACCACCATGATATAATGATATTTTCTCTTTCGGTCTCTATTTCTTGGTCAGTGATCTCAACTTGTTATTTTGTAGATTTCTGATCGCTGAGCCAAAATTTTTGAAGCTGTACTAAAGGATATCTATAACAGAAGCAGTAGTTGTCAGCAATGAGCCCATCTTTTGGGTTTTTTTCCTATGTCCATTGTTTTACATTCTTGCTGACCAAACTTTGTTGCCACATCACTGAATAATAATTCGATCATTTAATGTCATAAAGTCCCTCTGAAATTCTTCACTGTTAGACTTCATCTTTACTGGCCTAAAGGACTTAGTCAAATCAGAAAGATTGTCAACATTTCCAGATCATTTAAAAAAATGTTGAACAGCAGAAGTCCCAGAACAGATCCCAGTGAGACTTCATTGATAAAATCTTGGCACTATGAAAACTGAAAAAAAAAAATTTTTACCATGTCTTCCTTTTTCTTACCCAGTTCTTTTTGAACCTTCTCAGTTCTATAGCTGGTAGTGAATGTAAGCGTAAAAATTATGTCAAGAATAGCTGCTTTATCAACTCTATTGAAGATCTTTGTTGAATTCATATGGGTTACCTTGACCAGCTCTCCTTTGTTAAAAAAAAAAACAGTAGTTTTGTAAGGCAAGACTTCCCTTTAAAATAAATGCATCTTTTTTTCTTGGTAAGTCACATATATTCGCATGCCCAGCAGCTGCCTTGTTTAGAAATTGCTGGCAGTTTGCCTTTTACAAAAATCAAGCTTACTGTTATGCTGTTCCTTAAAACTCCCTCACAACCCTTTTAAAAAGTTAGAGTAACACTTGCCGTTTTCCAGGCAATTGTCAGTGAGAATTTTTGACCTGTAGAGTTCCACTGGCATGCCTGGTTGAATTCTGTCCTGGCAATTTGCTAGTGTTTATTTTATTGTTGGTTTTCTTTAAGGACACTTCATTCAGAAGAAGTTCCTCTGATGAATCCCACTGTAAGGAGGAGTTCCAGAAATGAGTACTTCCCACACTGCTTTAAGGTAAACAAATGAAAATCTCATTTACTTGTTCTGATATGACCTTATATTTTCCAAGTTGTCTTTTTAAATTTTGACTGTGTCAGTACAGACTCCACAGACTCATCTTAAGCCCTTCTGCTCCTTATGTGTAAGAAATAAGCATAAGTTTTTATGCATGCTGCAAGTTGTTCTCAAACCTGTAATTTTGCATGCCTTCTTGTGTTTTCACAGTTAACTAGCCAGAGTTATGTTTTGGAGAAAGTCTATGTGTGTTTAATAACCCACCTTAACAGGCTGTGTAGCTGGACTGGCTTGCAGAGAAAGTGCTTTTTGCCAGATGATTTACATTTGTTCTAGGCCTCTAGGATGGTATTTTCCAATAATCTGCATGCTATCTGAAGAGACTAAGCCATTAGGTAACTAACTCCTAGCGGAAAAGTCTGGGTTTGCCTTCACCAAGTTCCTGCACATCTCTTGAAGGTGTCAGCAAGGGTAAATGTATGATGACTTAGGTAAATACTGCCAGGATAAGACACAGTAAACAAACATCAATCTGTTATTGTTCCATTTTCATAGTATTCTCTTCCAATCAACTTTCTTACCGCTCTGAATACTACAGAAATAAGAGAGGGGGGAACAAGATTTACTTTAAGAAATTAAACTATGCCTCTCTTTGTTTAATATTTTTCTGACTAATCTGCTCTTTCTTGAAAGTCTGGAGATTTAGACAATGCTAGAAAAGTTTTCACTATCCTTCTTCCTTATTGGTTCCATTTATATTAATGAATGGAAAAGAAGAAATTGTTTCTGAGATGGGGGGAGGAAGTATCAATTTTCCCAGCAGGTTTCACTGTAGTGTCTAAGACTGCTTCCTGAGTCTTTGTAAAACCACCATAGGAAGCATTGGCTTTGATGTTGAATCTCCTTTCCCTTTACACCCAATCTTGTTTACAGAACTCCACCCTAGTGACTTTCAGTCCTGCAAAGCAAATCATTCAAAGAACAATCCTCTCAGCTAACAAAGCACCAGAACTTCAAAAGTTTATCCAAATTTCTTTGAAGGAAAATCTGACAATGTATTCAGCATTAAACCGTATCCTCCCAAAGATCTTGGACAGTAAATTCTAATGTTGACTGTTAGAAACATGATCTCAGTGATGGTATCCAGTGAAGAAAATAATTCCGGTGATGAGAGGACTTCCGTCCTCCCAACACCATTAAACTGAACTATTTTGCAGTGAAAAGACTTCTTTTCTCCTCTGTGAGTGTTCACAGCCAAATAATTTTAAAGAAAACCAAGCAACTCACCATTTAACATGAACTGATAGGCATTGTCAGAGATGGAGAAGATGTGTGGAGGGGCCTCCTGGCGCTTCTTGCCTCGGTAGGCCAACACCACCTCCGGGTTGTACACCGGCAGCCACTTGTAGGGGTTGACAGTGACGCAGAAGAGACCCGAGTAGGTCTGCGAGGAAGGGAGACAGCACGTTGGCTTCCACTTAGCCTGGCAGAGCAGTTCCTCCTAGCTACCCAGAGGAAGACTGCTGCTGCTACTTACGTAGATCATCCAGGCTGCATAACGCTCTTTGAGGTTGTACAGCACAGCGGGTTCATGGAGGTGGGTCATCATGGCCATGTCCTCGACTTTATCATACTTGGGAGGGTTCATGGGGAAGACCTGATCATCCTTCACATTCAGAGTCTGCCAAGGAAACAAAAGATCCATGTATGTCAGCTAAAAGCTTAGAGTGGGAATCAAATGGTGTCCTTCAGCCTTGTTTTTCACTCACCTCTCCACCTTCAGTCTTGACAGTGACCTTCCCTGATTCCTTGCTCTGGATTGTCCCTTTCACAAAGGATTCTTTAGGATGGGCCACAAAGACGGATGTCTTGGCATCAAAAGGCTTGTTCTGGGCTGCAATTCTTTCCTTCTCTGACTTTCGGAGATAGGGAGCGGCCTCTCCAAAGACAGCCATCTCAGAGTCTGCAGAAGTCATGTCTGCACTTTACTGAAGGTACGTCAGCAGAGGGCTCTAATGGGAAGGAACAATATGGTACTGATTATTTACATCTATTCTATTCTGTAAGATTGGGAAAAATTTTATACCCTATGACTTGGTTTGTCTTCATACTCTGAGTATTTGGAACATCGAACACGAGCTAACTAGACACTTAATTTTTAGGTCAACTTAGAAAATAAGAGGTTTTCACTGATGTAGTCTAGGTCTTCAAACGTTTAGGAGGGCAACTTTTAATGACCTTTCAGAACTGTGGGTTTGGTGCTTTAAGACTACTGTGTCTGTAAGATAAGAGTGAATTTGCTGAGCAAGTTTCACTAAGATCACTATTAAGAATGGAAATACAGTTAGGACATTTTGTTAAAAGGATGAACAGTGAAGTAACATGTCTGAAAAACAGTAGTTTAGGTGACCTACAGTCTTGGAAAACACTGAACCTGTGGGACATTTACCTATTAAATATAATGGTAACAGAAAGGCAGTGGGAAACTCATGAATTTTGGCAATGAAGTTGTCAACTGAAAGAAAAGGGAAGGCTTTGTGACCTTTTAATATTCTGCCATAATTTAATTTGTTGTATGCATTTGTTATTCTTCAGTACAATATCTAAATAATTTCAGCCCCAAAGTTCTGACTTGGGTGAAATAAAATCCAAGCATTGAAATTGGAATTGCCAAGCCTGTATTAAGATCCCAAATAAATACCTACTGAAAAACATCTAGGAACAGATGAGTTCTCAAAACTTTAAAAAAATAAGAGTATTTCTTCAGATGCTTTATTAAACCTGTAGGTAGCTGAATTTTGCCAACTGCACTTGAAAATGCTCTAGCTACATTGGTAAAAGTTATTCCCTCTTTATTCATTAGGTAATAAATATTTTTTTGTCTGGAGTAAGAAAATGGATATCTAAGACAGCTGTCATTTTACAAAGGTGGTTAGAAGGTCTGTATGCTCAGATGATTTATTAATTCATACATTCTCAGGTAAAATGCAGAATTTTGCACTTTTTCCTGCTGTGCTCATCTTGGTCCAGTTCTACTGCTGCCATAGCAAAGATAGGAAGCCAGCATGCCTTGATCTCTGTTAGGTCAGTTAAGCAGAATTGAAGAATTTCCCCATGGGCATTTTCTGGTCTGCCGTCAGTGGTCAGAGACTTCAAACACAGCCAGTTTAAAACCTTGGGCACCCCACCATGTTCTACTGTAATCACACTAGGTTTGATTATAGGGTGAAACAGTGACCCTTCCAGAAATCCCACCCAAAAGAATCTTTCTCTGCCCTCTAAGAATTAATAAATCAGGTTCTTACCTCTCGAGACACCAGATGGGTGGCTTGCAGGCTGGCAGCTGGTCAGTACTGTAAAACAGAAATGGCAACTTCCTACTTGTTGTTGCACAGAAATCCAGAGTGAAAATGTGCAGGTGCCTTGAAAGCAGATTTAAAACCTGAGTTAAGAAATTGAGTCCCCTCCTGGAAATGAGCAGGAGGCAGCAGGAATGCTGTGGCACATAAGGGCACCATCCTCTTCCTGCAAGCCTGCAGACCCCATACACTTACCTTGAAGCTTTCCGTGGAGACAGGGCAGACTTGTCACAGGGACATTTTATACGATCTAGTCTGCAAGATGCTACAGATGCCTGCTCTTTCTTCGGTCAAAAAATTTTTGGCAAACCTTCTTTGGCAAAGCATTGTCTGGCAAACTGAACTAAGGGCATAATTGTCATTTGACATGACTAGATATAATTAGAAAATTTTGATGTCTTACTGACTATATGAATACATCTCCTATAAACAATCTGACAAGGGTGTTAAGGAGGGAATCTAGACTAGTCAAGGCACTTAGAGAACTTGGATGCAGGACTTATGGATTCTATTGCTGGCTTTCCCACCGACTCACTGTATGACCCAGGGTGGATTGCTTGGTATGTCTGCACTGCAGATATCCCAGCTGTACAATAGATAAAACAGGATGTTAAAAGATAAATTAGCATTATTAAAAGCTTTTGGCAGTTGTGATGGTAAAATCCTGAAAGTAGAAGTGCAGATGTATAACAGTTCATGAGGGTTGCAAGCACAGCAGGGTGGTCAGCCAAACACCGCAGCAGTGAGAGGGTTCTACCTGGGCTTCTGACAGAGATGTAAGGCACCTTTAGGGATATCAGGAAGAGTGTGCACATGCACGCGCACACACACACACAGAGGCATGTGCACGTGTGCCTCTCTGTATACACTTCAGATTGCAAACAAGTAGGAGATTTTCCAAGAAATGTTGTGATCCTGTGCACAATCTTTTTCAATGGGAGGGGTTATACCTGCTGAGACTTCTGATCTGTAGGTCAGTGCCAGTGAGCAAGAGATGTTCCCTTCTTTTGCTGGCAACTTCTTAGCTTATCCAGGTGTTCCTATGCCTATAACCCTAGGAAAGATTACTCTGATCTAGGAATGGCTCCCAGAGTTTTTCTTCCTACCTACAACTGATAGAAAAATCCTCTAGTCAGCCATACCTATACAAATAATTGGACATATGCACAAACACATCACCTCAGCATGCTGTCCCAGATGCTCTGCACCTGATACATCCTCAGTCCAACACTTCATCACAAATATCTTGCATACTTACACATTTACACAGTTCAAAAAAACACAGTGATACCTTTACAAGAGCATTGGGAGTGGCAGACATACCTGTACAATGTTGATAGAGTAGGGGGAAGGGGGATTTGCTGGTAGCCCTGGAGAGAGACTGATCTAGTTTTAGGAAGAGGGCACTGTCATATGAGCTGCTTTAAATCCTGTCAGATTTAAACACATTCTTCCCCTGGTCATTGGCATTTTGGTTATTAAAAGAGCTCAGTGGATAACATGTGGGCAGAGTTAGAAAAATGGTGCATCGATCTGATGTAATATCCAGCATCAGGCAATGTCCTGTGCTTGTAAAGCCCATTCCAAGGAGGGCTGCAGCACTGCAGTGCCCACTTTTTTGGAGCCCAAACCCAGAGCTCACTGCTGAGCTCCATGCTCAGGACATGGGAAAGCTGATGGAAACACTCTGTACCTTGCCCAGGAGGAGCCCAGAGCCAGCCAGTGGGAAATGGTGAGCGCAGGGGTGCATCTGAAGTCCTGCCTCTCTGGGGACACCAAGGGGGGCTGGCGGGGCCACCTCCCTCCAGCGGGACCCAGAGCGCAACTCTGCTCCCCAGCATGGGGCCAGCAGACATTGCTCTGAGGGGCTCTTGCAGCTGAGTCCGCGGGGTGCTGGGGTGCCACGTGGTGTCCAGCGGCCCAGTGGCTATCGGTCCTGGCTGAGGAGGGGACAGAAAGGTCTTGGCAGCTCAGAGCCCGGGGTTAAGAAGACCGTGCAAGAAGAGCAAGGGATGGCTGAGGCCTCTCCCAGGATGGGACAGCTGGGGGCTTTCTCCCCTCAGGTTGGGGAGGGAGCTCTGGTCTCCCATTCCCAGAGAAGCTGTAATATCTGCACTGTAAAGGCAGCATCCTCTGGCAGCAGCAGATTAAGTATTAAATAGCTGGTGTTACTTTTCTGTGGGACCCTGCTCTCAGCAGTAGGTAGCAAGCCTTATGCAGCGCTGTCAGGCTAGGACAAAGCGCCCTCAAGATGTGCTAGGGGCTATATGAGGAATCTAGCTGAGGGGGCTGGGCTAGATCACCTCAGGTTGGGGACTGAAAATCTTTGACTTCCCAGTGGCCAATGACAAAGCCAGTCTTCCCAGTAGACCTCTCCTGGGTTTTTGCTGTTGTGTTGTCTAGGATGTGGACCCAGCTGTGTAACAGGCAGGAGTGAGGCACATGGACAGGCAGCTCTGGGCATGCAGTCAGCCAAGGGAACGTCTAGTTTGAAAGGAAAGAGGCCAGTAAGTTGAGGTGTCTCCAGGTGTGGACAGTCACTCAGCAGTGCTTTGGGGATTGAAGGTCAGCATGTCCCCATAAGCCAGTGTTAGAAACCTAATCTTTTTTTTAAAATGATCCAAATCTCAGAAAAGGGTTGTGAAGCAGGGCATAGCAATGAAGGAGAGGCTTTTATCCAGATGGCTTTTGAATATCTCCAGGGACAGATACTTCACAACAGCTCCGGGAAACCTGTGCCAGTGTTCAGTCACGCTCACAGTGAAAAAGTGTTTCCTGATTTTCAGAGGGAACCTCCTGTGTTTCAGTTTGTGCCCATTGCCTCTGGTCCTGTCACTGGACACCACTGAAAAGAGCCTGGCTCCATCCTCTTTGCACTCTCCCTTCAGGTATTTATATACATTGATGAGATCCCACTGAGCCTTCTCTTCTCCAGGCTCCCTCAGTTCCAGCTCTCTCAGCCTTTCCTCATGGGAGGATGCTCCAGTCCCTCAGTCATCTTAGTGGCCTTTGCTGGACTCTCTCCAGTATGACCATGTCTCTCTTGTACTGTGGAGCCCATAACTGAACAAGTACTCCAGGTGTGGCCTTACAAGTGCTGAGTCAAGGGGAAGGATCACCTCCCTTGACCTGCTAGCAACACTTCTAATGCAACCCAGGACACCGTTCACCTTCTTTGCAGCAAGGGCACATTGCTGGCTCATGTTCAACTTGGTGTCCATCTGGACCCCCAGGTCCTTTTTTGCAAAGCTGCTTTCCAGATGGTCAGCACCCAGCATATACTGGTGCATGGGGTTGCTCCTCCCCACGTGCAGGGCTTTGCACTTCCTTTGCACTATTGGACCCAGTATTGACCTCTGGGTTTTGCCTAACCAGTACTCAGTTGCACACTACCCTCAACATAGAAAACGCTTTATGTTAAATGGGCCCTAGAAATTGCAGAATCACAAAGACTTCGAGTTTTACTGCCACGTTTACCAGTATTGCTAATTGAGTTATCTAAATCATGTGTGAACTTCCATCTAAAGACCCTTTGTGACATTAAAGCAAAGCAACTAAAGCGCACAGGCACCTCTACATTCCCCCAGTAAACTCTATCCTTTGCATACAAACAGGGTGAGATATCTGTAAGTTCAATAGAATGTCCACAGAGGCAAGAATACATATGCTGTCTTAGAGACCAAACCATTTGCCATCTACTTCAGGGACCTGGCCTTCACTAGCTCAAATATTGGACTATCCATTTCACTGAAGCTGGTCTCTGCCTGGTCCTTCAAGGAGAATCTGGACAGTAGGACTACCAGCCAGCAGGATCCAGTTCTAATAGTGGTTCTGGCCCAATCTGACTGAAGCTGTTCTCAATATGGGGCTATAACAGGCATGTAGAAATAGGCATCCTGAAGGTTGAGAGGTAGGAGCTTGCAACCCCAGTCAGCAGAATAACTAGCATCATTATCTTGAAGGTGTGAATCTGTCAGCTTTCCTATCACCAGAAAGTATCACCACATTCCTTGACACAAAGAAATAGCAGCTATAGAGCTATTCCACTGAAATGGCAAGGAGCAGGCTCCCTGTCCCCAGAGTCAACAGGGAAGAAACTTTCTGCCAATCTGTTCTCCTTGGTCTTAGACTGCAGTCCTTGGACTCTGACAGTCCAGGCATGCTATGTCTGTGGTTACCTTCTTAGGAGGGAAAGCAACCTTGCATACAGAGGAATGATACAGGATTTACACAAGAGAACTCAGAAAACTGCAGTCAGTCACATACTACAAGAAAGACTGGGAATGCTGCCTGATTGCCCAGGGTGTAGAGGGGCTGCAGGACATACTGTCCCACCTAACCCTGCATCAAGTGTTGGAGGAGGTCCTACTTTGGCTGAAGGTTTCTGTGGGCATATGCAAATCCACAGTGTGAATATATATGCTGGCTTAAGTTCAGAGAAGAAGAAACTATTGTTACTGTGGATCCCTAATTTGAATTTCTGTGCCCATCAGAAGTATTGACCTGTGTCTACATTAATAGCTCTGCATTAGTACCTCAGAACCAGTATAAACCCCAAAGTTAGCACCATGTGACTATGGGTATGTGGGGTTTGCTTGGTATCTTGGAGTGAAATCCCTGAAAGGTGCTTGGTATTAATCATTCAAGAGTCTGAAGGATTACTGAAATCTAGCCAAATTCTCCAGAATGTTGTATATGGAGATGTGGCCCTCATGCTAAGAACAATTTATATACTGAGTTCAGCTAAGACTTACATACTTTACATTAAATAATACTACCTCCACCATGAAGCAGCAGTTATAGATGACACCAAGTGCGTCTGCTTACTTTTCTGTCAGCTGCACTGTAATACAAAAATAATCCTGGTGGCTTAGACCAGCAGGGGTGAAGGGGCCTGACTGAATTCAGCATTAAACAGTCCAGTGCCATTCAAACTGAATATCAAGGCTACTCTAGCAACCCCTCTGGAAGAACCATCGGTAGAAAAACTCTTTCAGACAGTCAGAACAAGAAGATAAAATGTTAAAACATTGACTACTTTCATTTGAAAACTCTAAATTTGGATCAAACTCTTTTTTTTCCCCTTTTGCATTAACTAAATAAAACATGGAAAACAAGAACTTCTCATTCAGTGTTTTCAGCAGATGTTTTTAAAATATCTTTTTGAAGGAAATTATGAGCTAAAGTGATGGCAGCTGGAACAGCATGTGTTGTGAACTTGGGTAGTATATGAACTCTCACTGAATGTCTACAGGGGAAAGGCACCTGACAATTGGACTAATTTTGTGGAGGCTAGAAGAGGAGGCAGAAGAAAGTGCAGAAAAAAGTTGGGAGAATAACTCAGTGTTCAGTGTTTTAGTGTATGACATAAAGCTCACAAAAAGAAAAGTGAAATGTTTGGTCAGCTGGCATAAGCATCCCTGAAAAGGATTCTAAGCTACTGAGCACCTGCTTTGGATTTGTTTTAATTTATAAATCTCATTTATCCCACCCAGGTATCATATGATGCTGGCATGGTGGCTTCTTACAAAGCTTCTTACAAAGAAGCAGTCTCTGATCTGAAGTAGATGATCCAGGTTTCACTGTAGTTTAACTCTGTAGATCTCAGTGAGTTACATCAGGGAAAACGCTGCCCTGTTTCCTGTATCCAGGCACAGCCAAGGAGAAATCTGTCCAGGAAGGGATCTGTTGAAAGAAGTGCAGGTGCCTCAATGCAAAAAGAAGAAATGTTTCCTGCAAGCCATTAATGTTCTGCCAATCCTATTTCCATCACTGCAGGGCTGGACTCCACTGGGACCAGAAGGAAACCATGGCACAGTTAAAAGAGAAGAAGCAGACTGAAAGCCATCTCTGGATACAGACTGTGCTGCTCAGCGATGTGGTGTCGGCAAGGCATACATTCCCCATGGAGGAGAAAGGATTCAGTCATGCTGAAAATAGATCCTCCTTGAGACAGAGATCAGGCAGCTGCCTCCCTTTCTGCCAGCCCTTAAGATGCATATTTTCTTCTCTTGGTCTCTGTGGTTAACTGAGAGACAAGGAGTAAGAAGGTATTTTTTAGCTAGGCAGCACAGCCAGACTGGTGAGGGGAAGGGGAAGTGCTTAAAGACTGCTGTATGTTGGCTAGTGAGAACCTCCCTCTCATGCGTGTTCAGGGTTGTCAAGCTCATGAACTGGAAACAAGAGAATGTACCTGCATGGCAGGAAGTTTAGCAGTAGGAAAAGGAATAATTTACTGTAGTCTGATGATGCCCAGTCTTTCACCCTGGGAACTACTCTCAGGCCCTCTGCTCCTCTACCTAGAACAGACTGCCCTCCAAGAGGAAGGACTTTGGGGTTATGGCGGATATAAATATGAGTGCTCTCACTGCAAACAGGATGAGCCAAGTACCAAGTGGTGTTAGAAGTGTGGTCAGCTGATTGTAGGAAGCTATTATCCCTTTTTCTTGACAGTGGTGAGTCCTCATCTGAAACAGTTTGTCCAGATTTAGGCTCCCCAGTTCAAAAAGGATGTGAACTAATGGGAGAGGGTCCAGCAGAAGGCTAGCAAGATGGGCAAGGGTCTGGAAAGCTTGTGCTATGAAGAGAATTTGAGGGCTTGTTTAGTCTGAGGAAAAAAGGCCTAATGTACATGAGGGGCAGTTACAAAGACAATGATGTGCCAAGCTTTTTTCATGAGTAGCAGACAATGTAACAAGGAGCAATGACCACAGATTGTTGCTTGAAAGTCTCCAGTTAGACATTAGGAAAATTCTTGACTATTGGGTAATGCATAAATGGCACAGGCTACCTAGAGAGGTTGTGAAGCCTCTGTCCAAAAAGCTTGGCTAATCAAAGCCATGACTGATCTGACCAACATTGGCAATAGATCTGCTTGAAGTGGGAGACTGAACTAAAGACCTCCAGATGTTCCTTTGCAACAGCATGTCTGTGGATTTAATGTAGAGGTTTCCTCTATCCATCCAAAGTAGACAATTGCTCAAACCTAAGCAGAGAAGGTATCTGCAGCTTCATGTCTTGTGCTAAGAAAAAGAAATTTTCCTGGAGTCCTGAAAAACAGCTTTTCTCAAGTGGACCACTGGGCATGAATCTTTGCTCTCACTGCATTGTTGGAGACAGTTAATTCCATGCAACCTGCCAAAGCATATCCCTCCAGAACACCAGTTCCAGAACACCGCTTCTGAAGTACGTCATCTGGAAATGTCCTCAGCAGCAGTAGGTTTTGGTAGCTTTCAGTCCTTGAAGAACCACATGACATGTAGGCAGAGTCAGAGAACTATGGAGCTCACCGGGGCAGCAAGGTGCTTCACATCACATCAGAAAGAAGTTCCATCAGGTGAGGAGCAACAGGGCAGGCAGAATACAGGAGGGTCCTCTTGTTACCACAGGCTGGACACATTCACGGTGGTAACTGTATGCTGGTAAGCATTTCCCTGGCATTGTTACAGGAATTTAGGGATCTGGTACAAACCTTTTTCATTCTGAGCCACTAGGTACCAGTTGTCAGAAAATACGTGCATGATATAGTGGACAGCAGCTAACATCACCACTGTGTGTTATTTCTGACCATAACATAACATTAAAGGAAATAAGATTACATGATGTCCCTGCCAGTGGCAGAGGGGTTGGACTACATGATCTTTAAAGGTCCCTTCCAACCCAAACCATTCTGTGATTCTGTGAATGGCTATACTGGGTGAGTTCAAAGGAACATGTAGACTCGCACACTTGAGACATTTCTCATCATCCCAATCTCCCCAGATACCCACCCTCCACATGATGTCCCACCCATGTGGTGAAGCCTTCTAGAGTACAAACCACCTCAAGTTGGTGAAAAATGTCATGTGACTAGAGCAAAACTAAATAAGGCACATGTGGGAAACCGTACTGAAAACAGCAATGCATTTTCTGTGTCACTGCCAATAATGGGAGACAGAAGCACAAGCACATTCCTACTATCTCTATATGAAGCCTAAGAAGCCTTTGACCTTCTCAGGTCTCAGTGACTTACTTGTCCTCCTGCATGGAGCCTGTAATGTTCACAGGATACAGCAGACATCCCCTTTAACAGGGATTCCCTTACACACCTTGCTAGTGAGCCCTGGGAGGCTGGAGAGAGCTCAGAACTGCTCAGCTTCTGCTCCAGTAGGAAACCTATTCCTACCGGGTCGATGGCCTGGAGAGCTGGCTCAGGTGCCTACTCAAATAGCAGTGCCTCCTGTGCCTGGGGACAGTTCACTTCAGCTGCTCCTCCTCAGGTGTTCAGGCTCCCTGATGCCCCAACCAGGAACTGGGAGGTGCTCAGGGCCACCGGAGGGACCAGGAATGTCTGCATGGATGTGCTGCTCCTCTGAGCACACATCAGAGCTAAGGTGAAATGAAGTCAACCCTGCATGTGGTAGGTAATTACTGGTGATTACTCAGCCCTGCTTCAGCCCAGGGGTGACTAGTCTCCAGCAGTCACTGTATTTACAGTCACTGTTAATATTCCATAACATAGAATTTATATACATCTGTTCAGTGTTTATGTACACATCAATGTTTGATGTGTTACCAACTGTCTCTAAACACTATGTCACACAGGTGACAGACTCAGTGACAAGCAGCTTTGTTCGGACATGCTTCTGAAGTTAGGTTCCTCTCATTTATTACGACCAAATATTACCTGAGAAATTCAAAGGTTTTTATCCATCTGCTCCATCTGTGGTCAGCTGGAGCACCTCTCCTATGAAGACAGGCTGAGAGAGTTGGGGTTGTTCAGCCTGGATAAGAGAAGGCTCTGGGGAGACCTTATAGCAGCCTTCCAGTACGTAAAGGGGGCCTACAAGAAAGCTGGAGAGGGACTTTTTACAAGGGCATGTAGTGGTAGGACAAGGGGTAATGGCTTTAAACTGAAAGAGGGTAGATTTAGATTAGATGTAGCGAAGAAATTCTTCACTGTGAGGGTCGTGAGGCACTGGAACAGGTTGCCCAGAGAGGCTGGGGTTGCCCCATCCCTGGAAGTGTTCAAGGCCAGGTTGGATGGGGCTTTGAGCAACCTGGTCTAGTGGAAGGTGTCCCTGCTCATGGCAGGAGGCTTGGAACTCGAAGATCTTTAAGGTCCCTTCCAACCCAAACCATTCTATGATTCTATAACTGGGTGCCCACCTGACTTGAACACACAACCTCAAAATGTCTGTGAAATCCATGGTGTGGCTGCTTTAGGGTAGCTGCATGGTTAAAGGAATCTAATGAGAGCAGCAAAGGTACCCAATGCTATTGTGAAAGCACGAACTGTGTGATGGTGACTTTGATGCTGTGTTCCTTCAAAGCTTTAGATGGGAGCTTACCAACTCAGCTACCTTTCTGTACTGGAATTCACTGCAGCCAAGGTTAAATTTTACACCATGATTCTATGATGTTACTTATTTTCAGAGGAATTAGCATATATTCCCTCAAAATCTCCAGAGGAAAAGCATCCTGCCTTGTCACTGGTATGAAAGAAACCGGTTGCACAGCAAACCCATTCAGAACAAACAGCAATTTCGCTTTATTTTCTTTTGCTTGACAAAACTCCCTCAGGTAGGTGCTATAGCACTAGGATGCTTCCTGATTAAAGACAGTTTGACGCTGTTTCAAGCTATCTTCTCCCTTGCATTGCTACCTGTTATCTGTTAAGCAGCACTTGATAAAAGGGGGTTTTTGGCAATTTTGATGCCAGGCATTGGAACCAGCCTGTTCCTGCAGAGGGAGGTGGAAGTGGCTGAGCTTGAACAGGTAAGTGTAAGAAGATTGCTGACTCTCCAGGCTTGCAGCTGGTGGGATAGGTGGAGAAAAGCTGTGGCTGTGGTTTCTGGGAGCAGCTATTTAGCACTACCCACTGCTCCAGTATGCCTTCCTGCAGTGGTAATGTGGTCTTGCAGAGCTCTGGCATAGACAAAGACATTTTGCTGTGATCATTATGTGATTATTATCCCCTGCTTCTGAACACTGCTGACTACAGCAGGCTTTTCTTAAACAGTAGGGTTTTGTTTTACTCCCTTCTTTCCCTTTCCCCAGGTCTTCAGAGAATTTTACTTCCAAATAATTTGCTTTTCCAGCTGCCATACAAAACTTAACCTCAGCCCTTTTGAGAGGATATGAAACAGCAGCTGTGCATCTATCTCCTGGCTGAAAATAATAAGGATCTGCAAGGCTTGCTCAGCTGTGAGAAAGCCAGAACAGGTAAAAAGCATCGTGCAGAGATAGTCTCATGAATTTGAGAATAAGCAGACAGCCATATGAGCCTAGAGCAAAGGTCCATCTGTCCATTTTGTGCATGAGTGCATGTTGGATGCTTGGTGAAAATCCAATTTCACTTTTTCCATACTATTTATAATATTATGTAAGCATATCATCTTCCCAATTTGTTGTTCCTTTCACAAAGTGAAAGATCATAGTCCGGACAGCTTGTCTTTCCAGTGCTCCCACCAATTTTGTCATCTTTCTCTGTACCCTTCCTAATTGCACAGGCCAAAACTTTAGATAACAGGTGGTTTGTGAGCCTGGTACAATGATTTCTGTTTTGTTCCCAGTTGATCCTGATAATTCCTGATACTCTGTTTGCCTTTTGTGGCCACCAGTGAGCACTGACTTGACATTTGGAGGCAACTAGTGACTATTTTGGTAGCCTTCCTATCTCCTAATCCTGGTCCTCCTTTCAGAGACTGAATTTCTGTAGGGCTCAGAGTCATTGTATGGGGAGAGAAGTTGATGTTTTGTTTCATCTGCATAAAGGGGTTTTATGACTGATTATACAGTCTGCCTTAGTGACTTTCAGCAAAATGACAGTGAGTGAGACTCAGGAGTGGCACAGCTCAGCTAACAGAGCAGTAGAGAGACAGGTAAAGCAGCAAACTTTTATTTGGGGGTGAGCAGCTCTTCACTGAGTATCAGAGTTGTGCTGTTACTCAGACTCCTTATGTCCCCAGCAACATCAGTGGAAGAGCTGGCCGAGGATGTGACATTCAGAATGCCCTTTCTATCACCCACCAAAGCAGCTGAGGAGCTCTTGTTACAGAGCAAGGGATTGGGGTGGGCAGGCTAAGACGCCTCCGGGTAAGACAAAGAAAAAAGAGAGCAAGTGGCAAAAGGGGGAGGGAAGGGGAGAAAAGGAAAATCAGGATTAGGTGCATAATATTAGCACTAGCAACAACTGTATCCTAAAAAAGAGAGCAATGAGGTGATATCTTCCTAGGCTGACACTCATCTGTGACAGATGCACAAATCCTACTTCTGGGCAGATTTCAGTGCTGTAAATGGAAATATACTGGTATGGAATTTGTATAAACCTGTTCACTTTAAGCATTAGGCCTTTCAAGGTTAAGACAGCCTACTGGATTACCGTAAGATTTTCTGAGTGCCAGAGTCACTGCAGTAAAGTTACCAACAGGATATGTAGCAGAATATTCTAGTGACATTTTCTGAACTAACTTTTTATGTTGCACAAAAGTTCCTTTTGCATCCTCAGGGAATTTGTCAACAGCCTCCTTATTTTATGCTGGCAGATAGATTTCCTGGTGGTCAGCCTAAACATTTCCTTAATTGCTCCCTGCATCCACCTGGGCACCTGGGAAGGATACAAGTCCCTGCTCCCTCTGAATGGCAAATCAGTTGTGTAAAGCAGAACAGCTCCAGCAGAAGACAATGACAGCAACATGCCACCAGATAGCCAACAGCCAGGGTATTTTACATCTCAATCCAGACCGTGGCCTGAGAAAATATATGCTAAATCTTCCACAGCTCAAGATGCAGTGCCAACTTCACTCCATCACTGCTTTGCTGAGCAACACAGGTATATGTTGCCTTCCTTCCAAATCAGTCCCTCAGGTCCCTCAAAGTGTCTGTTGCTCCCTGAGAAGTGCCTCCAGGTGGACAGTATCTTGCAGGGTGCCTCGTAGGGTCTCACAGCAGACTCATCCCATGATCCCACACTTCTGTCTGCTTCTTACATTAGCTAAGATTGGACTTTACGTCTCTGGGCTCTGATCCCAAAGCCTTCATGTGTGCTGCACTGCATTTCTCCCAACAGTACTGTGCTGACATCGGGGCTGTGCTGCTGGCAAGGGGGTGGGGGTGGGGAGAGGCAGGGCCTGTAAGACCACAGTCACGAGACCCTAACAGCAAGGCTCAGATGATTCCTTCTCTCCTGGGGCTCCTGATTCAATTGTTGAATTTGACTTTACTGACAAAGAGTTTCTGAAGTTGAATGTTTTCAACCATTTGCTCTACTATTATTGGAACATTGCATTTGAGCTCAGGAGATCCCTGGCCATCCATATGGGACAGCAGCTCCATATGAGCCCATCAGCTGCATCTATTTTAAACTTTCTCTCAGAGATGTTCGTTTATGGCTACTATGGACTAATGTTTTTCTCAAGACCTTTGCACAAGCCCTTATCAGGTGACAGGCAGCCTTACTCCACAGATAGAGTGTCAATGCAAAATGACCCTCATTCTCCATAAAGCAGTGAGCAATTAATCTTCCTCACATCAGTGTCCCACTTTGATCCTGATAATCCAGCAGGCTTTGTAGCAGTAGCTGTCAGTGGGGATTTTTTTCCCAGCCTCTGCTCCTCCTGCATGCATCCTCCCCCAGCTCAGAACGACTAAGTTGTTCCTTTCCCCATTACCCCCTCCTCTCAGGATGGGCAGGGGTGGCTAGCACCACTCAGAGATGCTTAGCTTCTGCTCCCATCTCCTCTTCCACTTCTAGGTTCATTGGTTGTTTTCTTGGAAGATTCTTAAAAAAAACATATGCATGGGTGGTAGCCACAGGCTGGGCACACAGAGTGACAAATTAGGTCCCTGTGGGGTGGGCCACAGCAGCAGTTCAAAACTTGGGCCACTCTGCACCATCCCTATCCACTTACCCCCTGCCAGAGAGAACAGCAGCTCCTGGGGTTGGTGGACCCCAAGCCGGGCTGCCTTCCCTGCCTGGGGAGCAGGCTGGGGATCTGAGGTCTGGCCATGTTTGGGGGCTTCCACAGCACCGTGTGTGGGCATGAGTGATGGGCCATGTGCAGTAGTAATGAAACAACATACCTCTTTAAATACAGATTAAATACAGTAAATTACTTCTTCATAACTAAAATTCAGCTTTACAAAGCTGTCTTGAGGTGGGCTATGAGTTAGATCGTCATTTGCAGATTATCATTGTAGTGTTCCGCAGCAGTTTCCCCTCACATTTCTCCTGACCTTTCTTCCCCAAACCTGATGCTGAGTTGCCATTTCTTCCGCCCCCACATCCTCTACCATCTTATCATTTATCCCTTTTCCTCACACACATCCATCTCACTTTCCTCTTCCGAGGCTCCTCCCTGCACTCCCCAGCACAATTTCAACCGACCTCAGCACGGTGGTTACTTTTACTTCCAACCTCTCTCACTTACCAGCTTACTAATTTTTTCTGCAACAAGAGTCACATGAAGGCGAGTTCAGCTGCTCACATCACACTTAACGCACTGGGGCCCCAACTCTGTACTTGATCTGAACATGTTCATGGGATGCTCCTGCTCCACTTGGCTGAGAGAAGGGACATGGCTTTCTGCAATGCTGCTGGTCCTGGAGCAAGCTTGGAGCAAGCCCTGCCTCTGCATTCCTCACCAGGGAAGGGATTTATGGATTGGGGCCTCTTGCTGATCAGCAAAAAATGGGTTTTCAGACCCACAGCCATTGTTTTCATTTGCTGCTTTACAAGAGAAGTGATGCCCCCACCTACGCCACACTGAGCCCCAGCTGACCTCTGGAAGTACCTGGGCAGCTGCTCTGTTCTCCCGTGGGACAGCACGTCCCAGGAGGGCATGGCGAGCACCCAGGCGCTGGGCTGGCACAGCATCATTGCACGGACTTCAGAGGGGCCACTCTTGATTTATACTCTTACCAGGGATGGCACACTTGGGCCTGCTTCTTATTTTTAACATTTAACCTGAGAAAGGAGCTGTGCCAGAGCAAGTCTCTCTGGGGTAAGAATAGCATCTGCCATCTTAGGACACAACACAGTTGTCCAGCTCCTACATGGCAGCACGTTGCGCCGAGATATAGAAGGCAACCTACCCGCCGAGGAATGTCTTCGAGTGCTATTAGTGGAAGCATATCATCTGCGCAAGCAGGCATGACCCCGTGCCAGAGTCTTGCAAGAGCGGGACTATTTTGAGCTTTTGACAGTGAGGATGAAGGGAGACAAATGACAGGCTGATCCTCCTGTTATGGGCAACCTCCAAAGCTCTCTGAGGCCTTGTCTCCTCCTCTGGGAATGACTCTTGTGAAGGCTGATGGGCGATTTGGTGGGACCTCAGAGCCCAGGAGGTGGGGGCCAGGAGGGAGCTATGAATTTGCCAGGGACACGAGGCCAGGCCTCAGTCGCATCAGCACTGCCCAGCCGTGCTTATGGCAAGTCCTGCCTGAGGGTGTGCACCTGTCCCTGAGCTTAGGGCACACATCTGCCTGCTTTATTTTCAACCATATGAAAGCTAGAGAGATACGAGAGGGTGTGTAACTGCATGCAAGTGAAACACAAATCCTTTGCAGCCATGAAGGTATTCACCTCTTACTACCTGAAGCTCTCTATCTCTGAGTGGTTCTCTGGCATCATGGATGTTTGAGAGGCCCTTTTTCCTCTTCCCAGCCATCATAAATCCCCTCCCTGACTTATTCCCATCTTTTTAACATCCTCTTTCTTGTTCTAGTACAGATTTCTTTCATTCCAATTTATTTTTATGTCTCATTTATTTTTTATTTCTGTTTCATTTTCATTGCTTTGTGAAAACCAGATCTGCAAATTAAGCTCTCTGGGGAAAAAAACCCCACTCTCCCAGAGAAGTTTTCCAGCTGGATCAACTGACCAAGCCAGTCTCCCTCAGGACTCCACATTCAGCTGGACCAACACACAGCAGCAATGTTAGCAGGCAGGAACAAATGGTCAGGGGATTGAATGCATATTAGGTAGCTTATAAAAGTGCTGCCACTAAATGCAATCCCACACCTTTAGGGGATGGATCTGATGCTAGCTCTTGAAGAAGGCCCCTTGGCACAGTCCCAGCCTTCTGAGCTGTTCTCAGGCATGTCCAGCACTCCTGCAGATGAAGCCCCAGTTGGTTCAGCTGGCAGACCAGAGGCACAACTATTCATTCATGGGCAAGTTATTTTTCCAGCAGCCTAATAAGTTTGACTCCTCCTACAACCCCCAGCAGTCTGGCTTTGCCAGGCACCCCTACACTAGTTGGGCATCTCCCTGTGTCTATCACAAGACAGTACAACTGGGTGTGGGCAGTATGAACAGCTCCTCCATGGCTGCTCACATAAAGATCAGGCTGGAGATAAAGAGAAAGGCTTTACCCCCACATCTTCATGCAATGTGATGAGGCTCAGGTTCCTACAGAGCAGCCTTGCCAGGTGGAGGCTCAACCAGGATCTTAAAACTTTCTCCCTGGTGTGGCACGCTGTGTGATGGGGATGTTGGACAGGGCTGCATGCTCCTCTGAGGCTCTCCAGCAGTGGAGCGCTCCCATTCGTGCTGCCTTGAACCATCACGGCTCAGCATGGGCTAAGCTTCCTTGCAGTAACTCAAGCTATGAAGTTTTGTGACCATGGCCATGCATTTCTTTCAATTTGTTTTATTCTTATTGCATAAAATTGGGAGTATACAAAGCGGACCACAGGCTTTCCACAGAGCTGCATTGCTACCAGCAGGCCATGAGCCCAGTTCTGTAGTCGTGCTGTCAGGATCCTCAACTCCAAACTAGCCAGACCGATCTACACGCATGGCATTTTATGCCAATATGGGCACCGTGGTCACCAGATACAGTCAGCCTGGGGACTCAAGACTGCCAGGTGGGAAAGCCAGGCTCCTCCACTTGCCATTCAGCCAGCCTCATCGTGAGTCAGAGCCAAAGCATTAAACCAAAAGAAAGTGAATTCCCCTTTTTGAAATGGGAGAGAGCTCCACTGCCAGCAGAAAGGAGCTGGTGGGGTGAGGGTAGTGATTATTATGCTAAAGCCACATCCCTGCAGAGCCCCATTCCCTATGGACTGCTGGGGCTGCTGTGCTCTGCCCACTGTGCTTCAGCAGGTATGAAGGAGCTTCAGAAGACCAGGGACTGTGTAGCTGGGGCAACAGCAATCAGCAAACTTAGTACCAAAAGCGGGAAAAGGGCTGGGAGCCTTACATGACATATCCAAGCTGATGCCTGGATACTCTGGAATGATTAATGACAGTTCCCTCATTAAGGTTGCTAGACTTTCCTAGCAGTTAATAATTTCCCATTGGTTTGCACAGCTACTCCTGAGCAAATTACAGCTGTTTTTCTACATGTTTACAAAGTAGATGATTGTATTGTGCAGCCAGTCATTTGCCACTGTGGGCTAGGCTCAGTGACATGAACTAAGAGCAAAGCAGGACTTTGGATTGCATCCTGACGCACAGCAGTGTGCAGTGAGCTGCTGAGAACAAGATGCAGGCAGTCTCCTGGGAAAGTGCTGATTCCAGGCAGCAGGAGCTGAAACAGAAGTCATCCCTTGGGAGATCAAAAGAGCAACACATCCAGATCTGTCCCAACTGGTGTGTAAAACTAATATTCAATTCTGATTCCCCAAAATCACAGGCCCATAACAGTGGATGGAGGCCCCTCTTGAAAGGATCGTGATGTGGGGACAGTTTGGGGGGAAACTAATGGCTAGACTGACTGAGAAGGTTTATCAAAGTTCCAGGTTTCTTAGACAAGCTGAAGATCTTGCAGCTCATCAACTCAGTATTTCATGAGGTTATTTTTTGGGCAGAGTGGTAGGAAAGCTTGGCCCACTGCATAACAATCATTATCAAACACTCCTAACGAAATGTAAAAACCCATTTGTAACTAGGGCAGTAGTTTACAGACCTCTGGAGAACAAGGTGAGAGGAGAAATTGGTAACCCCAAACCCTGCTCAACCTAGCAATAGTTCTGTTTAACTCTACCAGGAATCTGAGGGCAATAGTTAATTATCTGAGCAAAACACCTGTACTGGTGTTTGCAGATGATCTGCTTCCCACGTCTTGGGACAGAATGAACAACTTGACTGATGACAGAAGAGTTGGTCTGCAAGCTCTCTGGTTTGAGGACACAAGCAAGGAAGTTGCCACAGGCTTTACAGCACCTTGGCTGTACACTTACATGACATATCCAAGCTGATGCCTGGATACTCTGGTATGATTACAGCACTCATTCTTGATGAACAGTTGTGAAGGTTTCAGAATAGGAATCAAAGCACTGAACATGATTGTCCCAGTGGGTTGAGAGAAGTATCTGGGTATGAGGGTGGATTCATAGTTTGGACCATCAAAATGAGATCTCATTTCCAAACTAGACTTGTAGATTAAACCCACTCAGAAGCTGAAAATGCTGAATGTGTTCACTGTTCCAAAAATCCCCATCTACTTAAAACTGCATTTCATATATGAAAGACAGTACACTCACTTTTGGGGATACCAGTATGTGGCAGTAAGGGGTCTCCATATCTCCACATGTTGAAGGATAACTCTGACTGTTTTGTGCAAGATGTATTTTATATTTATCAATTTAACAAGTAAGGCTGTAATCAGAAAGGCACACAGTTGGCATTCTTAGGATAAGGACACCCTGGAACAATTAGGCCTTGATGCTTTAAGGATGCTTTTTGTGCATTGCCAACTTGGCAAGGTCCATCAGAGAGAAAAGAAACATTAAGGATAATTGGACCTAAGAAATGTAGGATGTGACTGACAGAAAGAAACATCCTGCTCCAGAAGGTGCCAAAGGCTGGATGATTGCCAAAGAAGCATGAACTGGGGGACAGGTAAAGGTGGCAGGGGGAGATCACGACATCCAACTCAATTCCAGGCTGGAAGAACTTGCAACCCCACACCTGCAAGCAGCATGCATGCTAATCTACATAGCAAGTCAGGCTAATTTGAATATAACTGACCAATAGTAAACAAAATGATAACTACTAACTAATGAATGTAAATTTAGGTGGGTTTTTACTAATCAGGTACAGAATAAATATATTGTTTTTCTTTGGTGTGTTGTGCTAGCTTTGTGGAATTACTACCTAGCACCCACCTTCATGCAAATATGAAATAATGTCTCTCCTGAGTGTGTGATTATTGGCTCATTGCACACCGGGAAACAAATATGCTTTTCGGACAACACACATGCATGTATAAGTTTTCTGTATTCAGTAACAAAAGGTGGGAATTGATGGACTTACAGCCTCATTCCCTTGTACAAATGTGATGCTTGCACAGACTTGCTAGCATAGAAACATGGCAACTCATCAGAGTTTCCTGGAGTGTGGATTTGAGAAAGGACACAAGAAGATGTGGCTGAATGCAGGAGATAAAAATGAGACACCCAACTTCCATGATCTCACCTGCAATCCTGTAATACCCCAGCTAGTAAAGGATGCCAAGGAAATTGTGAGTAACCAAGAGACCTTCTACCCCAATATCAGATGCTTTGAATCTTGCAACTGAAAAAAAAAAAAAAGTTCACAAGTTCTTTGGCAGCCACATACAGGAAGAAACAATGGGCAGGGTCCTGTGAGCCCCATCCTAGACACAGGCTAAAGACCTCGACCACACTGAGCTGGTGTTTCTGAATAACAGAAGGGGCCAGACAGCAGGGAGAACTATCAGTGACAAGAGAAACATCTGTGCTAGAAAATACATTGCTATCAGCTTTTGCTAGAACACATGAAAGATCAGACACTTTCTAAAGTGTGTGTACATTGTGTTTCCACTGTGGGCCAGAGGGGAGTGCTGGAGGGGTGGGAGGGGGTTTGGACCCAATGACCTCTAGAGATCACTTCCAACCTCAACCATTCTGTAATATGTGGAAAAAAGAGAAATGTTAGAGGCCTTCGATCTCCTGGAGTCCAAGCAATGATAGATTGACTGCTCTGTTAGTTGGCTTTGCTGTGCTCTGCAGGTATGACAATGTCTTTGCCAACCTGGGAAGCCATGTCACACCACCTTGTTGAGGATTTCTTGGCTGGGCAAAGGCATGTGAGCAATCAAGCCGTTAGGTGGGAACGAAGCATAAGTTTACAAAGCGCTGAAGCGGACAAGGATGCTGTGTCCTTGTACGCTGGGAAAAAGGAAGATAAGAGGAGCCTGACAAACAACTCCTGGATGCCGAAGAATGAGATAAGTAACTGCTGAACGCCTCGTGAAGAAGCTTGCACAGCCAATAGAGAATAAGATAGTGCCGCGTGAAACAGGGTATTGTACCAATTAGAGCATTGTATAAGGCGCGTGGACAAGTCAGTCTTGTATAAATGTCAAGACGTCTGAACAGTAAAGGAGCAAGATGTTAACTCATATTGAGTGTGATTCTTGACTACGGCCGTTCTTCCCGACACCACCTTAGTTTCTGTAGTGGTTCCTAGGTGGTACTTCTGGCACTGAACTCTCCAGGTTTTTGCTCTCAAACTGAGATACCATCTATAGTTCATGCAGCCTGAACTAGGGATGTGAATCTCCAGGTTATCTGATGCAAGAAGTGATGTACTTAATAGGCTGCAACAGGGGACTGTTCATTTGGACAAGGTTGTGTTCAGCAGTGGGTCCCATCTATAGCACAGCTCTACCTCCCTTTCTGCACACTGAAGTACAAATCCCAGGTCAGGTGGGCCAGATGTGTCTGGCAGATAGGATCTCAGTGCAAAGGGGTACGGTGCAGTGCTGCAAATGAGTAAAACTGTTGACCTGTGTGAAGGCAGCCAAGCGATTAAGGCTCCTGATTATTTTGTGGTAATGGAAGAAACAGGTCTGCCATCCAACAGGAGCAGCCCATACGTAGGTAATGTTGGACTGGCTAGGATTAGGCAGAGACATTGACCATGATGGTAGAGCCATCCTGACTCTTTGCCAAGGAGCATGAGTGCACTGGATGAGGAGGAATGGAAAAAATAATTGGGGGTGTAATAGGGAGCCGTGGTGAAACCTTCAAAGGTGTCATGGGAGAGACAGGTATCTGCTAGTTTTATTAAACTCTTTGTAGTTGAAAACTGAGAAACAGGTGATGCCCATCACTTTATTAGACAGGAGTGACAGAACATCTTGGGTATCTCCTCTCCCATCCTTGTTACTGACAGCAGAAGCAGACCAGACTACTTCCTGAGTGCTGGTGTGGCTGTGTCCTGGAGCCAGGTAAAGCAAGATCCATTTGGATATACCTTTCCTAGGCACACAGACATGAAGCAGTCAGCTGGAACTTCCCAACAGTGTCAGCATCCTATTTGACCCAGCGTCTAGTGCTGTGCACAAATTAATTCATCTTCTCAGAGCACTGGGATGTCTGCACAAAGATGTTCCATTCACTCTCTAGCCCTCACTGTGCTTGCCAGGTATGTCTCCTCAGCAGTCTTCACCACTGCCAAAGTATCTGGGTTTTCTCACTACCTGAGATCCTGCATTTTCAACTACACCACACATACACCACAAAGTAGCTGAACAAGTATTACTTTTTGGGAAACCCCAAGCAGAATTATGGTGCCCACTGCTACTGGGGAGATAGGCTTCAAGCAGCTACTCAGATTTTGCTGTTAACATTACATACCATTTGATAACTATTTCCAGTGTAACAAGTATGTAAGACACCTAAGTTCAAGTTTTCAACTGCTCAGAGCTGCAACACTGGATAGCTCAGAAGTGGGCTAACTTTCTGAAGTGTGGTTTGACAAAAAGGAGATTAGAAATACTTGATTTGCCATGCACACAGGTGGCTGTGGGCTCACAGGCTGGACCAGTCTTGTTCTGCCATGCAAAGATACAGCAGTGAAACTAAGCATGACTGCTGTAATTTGTTCACATTGCATGTTTGACATACCACATCTGCTCGTACAGTAGTTTATTCTCAGCTTCATTTAACAAGGTCATGGTATCTACCTTCAAGCAGCAGCTATGGAGGAAGCCTGTCAAACACCTAGATTTTAAGGCCAGGACAAAATTGCTCAAACATGGTGATAGCAGCATTAAGACTTGAACCCACAGTTTTGACTATGCTTACCTTAGAAAGAAAATTACTCTCATCTGAACATCAACATTCAGAGCACCTGAAGTTGCAGATATCTACTTTATTGACACTGGTACAGCAGCAGAGTGACAGAAAATGTTTGTCTCTATGAATGGAAGATTACTTCCTACCAGTGCAGCTCTACTGCAAATCCACAGCTGGAAAGATACTTTCTGTAAGTTCTGGTTATCCCAGAGGAAGCTCATTTTTCACTTCCTATCACCACCTGGAAAGGAGAGGCTTTGTTTAGTCCACACATGTCAAGATGAATCTTTCAGTCCCTAAAATCATCTGTCTCAATGCACCATCCAGCTAGGATGTGCAAGTGGAGCCCAGGTCAATGTAGCCGTGTCTGTAACCCTTAAGACCACACATCATCAAATGTCACACTGTCGGACTGATGGGTTGAAATGGAGAAACGTATCTGTTGGCTTTTCTGAAGTGCTACTTTACTGTTGCAGTGCTTAAACAATCTCCACACCCATCCTTGGGGACAAGGAGTATCCTAGCATTTCCAAAAGTGAATGGAAAGCATGGAAGGGAGTTAAAGGATGATCTATTAAAAGATTTAGGCATTGCAATGCTTAATTTTTAGGCCTCCCAGAGCAGAATCCAGAACTCATGCCAGGTGCTCAGCCTCCATATATACTGCACAGGATCAGGCACCTCAAAGCAGGATCTGCAACTATAGCATATTGCAGAGAAAGTTGCCCATCGTCAGTATGTTCAACCTGCCTTTACCTGGGGATACTGAACAGGAGAGATCTGAAATCTTGCCTCCGTCTGGGCTTTCAATTCAATTAGAGATTCAGCATTCCCTCTACAAGGTAATCTCATATCTAGACGCTTTGCTTAGGAACCTGGACTCAGCCTTCCAAGAGCTTCCCCTGGGGTCTTGGCAAGATACCCTGACAAGCACTAAGGAGTCAAAGCCTTTTTATTGGAGCATGGCATTAAGTGACTCACTGAAAGTTATACACCACCCTCTGGCAAAAATCAACATTATCTATCAAGTCTCAGGCCACAGCCTTCAGAAGAAAGCATGATCTCCATAGCGTCTCTTCTAGAATTGAAATGCTGTATGAGCAAGAGGATGCTGTGGGTAAGCAAAAGGCAGCCTGGAGCCAAGGTTCTCCATTTCCTGGATACATGCTCTAGGCACCAGTAATTTTTCCAAAACGTAGACTGAGGGTATTTTACCTCCAACCATGGAGCTAGACTAGTGCAGTCGAAAGATGTTACATCTGCTCAGATGACACTAGGAAAAATAGGCTCTAGATCTTGTACCAAACAGTCTTGGGTTGGAGATAGACAACTGCCCAGGAAGTTCAGCTAAGGACACAGTCCTGCTGCATATTTCTCAATCAGAACGTTAGTTCTGCCTAAGGCTCACAGGAAGGTTGTTTCAGGAATGTTCAGAGTTAAGTTGGCTCTCATTACTTTCACTTTATGACGCAGTTTCTTAAATCTGAAACTAATGTGATGAAACTAGCCAAAATGCTCATGCTCGGCACCAGAGCCTGAAATGCCAGAGTCATAAAATCATAGTATCACAGAACAGTTTGAGCTGGAAAGGGCCTTCAAAGATCATCTAGTCCAAAACCCCTTCCAGGGACAGGGACATCTCTCACTAGATTAGGTTGCTCCAAGCCCCATCCAGCCTGACCTTGAATACTGCCAATGATGGGGTATCCACAACTTCTCTGGGCAAATTGTTCCAGTGTCTCACCACCTTCATCATAAAATAGTTCTTCCTTATGTCTAACCTAAACCTACCCTCTTTCAGCTTAAAACTGTTGCCCCTTGTCCTGTCACTACAGGCCCTGGTAAAAAGTCTTTCTCTGTCTTTCTTATGAGCTCCTTTTATATATTGAAAGGCCAGAATAAGGTCTCTGTGGAGCCTTCTCTTCTCCAGGCTAAACCCCAACCCTCTCAGCCTTTCTTCAAAGTCCCTTCCTTCCAGAGCTGTCCTTTCTTAATGGTGGCTATAGCCACCAGCAAGGCACAAATCTACTGCCTGAGTTGCTTGAGCAAACAGTACAAATTGCACACCTGCCTCCTGCAATAAAGGCTTACCTTTGTAGAAGGGACTTCTCGGGTTTTAGCTCTGAGCTTGTTTACTTGACTCTCAGCAATATCTGCCCTTTCCTCAGCCTCTTCTAGCTTATGCTGTGCTTTTCTGAATTTGGAGAGATTAGTATTGGCTTGTTCATCCTGAAATGGCAAAACAAAAGGAACTAAAAACCATCTGGCAACATGCTGGAGCACAGAGCCAACTTTTAAACTGACAATCCTAGAAAATGGCAAATAAGTATTCGCTTCAGTTTAGTGACTCACAGCTTCCTCAGCTTGTCTTTTGTAGGATTTGATTTTCATCTGCAGTTTATCTACCAGATCTTGTAACCTCATCATGTTCTTCCTGTGTTCTTCATTCTGTGGAAAGGGAATGTGCAATTATACATCCTTGGGAGACAAAACATCAGGAGAATTGCTTTCTATTTATACCCACCTGGAAAGTAAGCTCTTTGACACGTCGTTCATGTTTGCGGATGATTTTCATAGCCTCTGCAGATTGTTTCCGTTCTTCTTCCAGCTCAGCTTCTAACTCTCGGATCTGGTTAATCAATCAACAATTGACTTGAGGCCTCGCACGTGGCTCAGAGAAGAAAGGTATCTTTGACACCCATGTTCAGTGCTGGTACCCACCCTGGCCTCCAGCTTCAAAAGTTGTTTCTTCCCTCCCTTCAGTGCCAACTGCTCAGCCTCATCCAGACGGTGCTGCAGGTTCTTCACTGTCTGGTCCAGGTTCTTCTTCATCCTCTCCAGGTGGGCACTGGTGTCCTGCTCCTTCTTCAGCTCTTCTGCCATCATGGCTGCCTTGGAAGGGAGATGACACAAGAAACTGAAAGAATGTGAAAGAACAGTGCAGGCTGTGTACCATCTGAGGATTTATTCCTGGTTCCTGCTGACCATTCCTGCCACCGCATTTCCTGCTTTGTTTTTTTTCTGTGACATAACAGTGGCAGAAACATGGTAGGAAATAGTAGGAAAAAGGACGGGAAAACATCTGCCTTGCTGCACACGTGGAGCTTAGAACGACAGAAAGGATAAATGCTCTATCCCACTGTATGGTCATTACAGTGACCTTCATTGACACCCAGGAGCCATGGGGTACAGCAGGAGCCACAGCAAACTTGGGAGTAGGGCATGGCACAGCTGGAAGGCTTCTCTGCATAACACACGTGGAGTGTGATGGAGTCTGCATGCTGTGCCTTAGTGCATGCGCTGTTATTGCCACCATAGCCTGGATGGCTAGTGTTACAAGGCAGAAAATAGCTTAAAATAATCTATGCTATTTAAGACAAAACTAAGATATATTTTGCTCTCAAACATTTGATTCCTATACAGTCAAATTAAGCATTTTGGTGAATTATTGAGTGACATATTACTTACAAATAATGTAAAATTCAACAAATTGCTTTGGCAGCAAAATACCTGAAAAGTCTAAATTGAAAAATGTGAGAATAAAATAATAACATTAGAAATTATATATATCTATATAAATATATATGTGTGTGTATAATTCATTGTAATGCTCTATTTCTGTTTTATTCAAACAGAATACAAATGATCTAATTTTTATTTTTATTTTTTTCATTTTCATGAGCAACTGGAGAAGTTTTCCTTTATTTTAACTCCAAATAATGTTTTTAAGTGTTAAGATTTTGTTTTGGTCCCATGCATCAAAAATTATTAGCAGGTTAGGTCCCACAATACACCAGCCCTATCACCTGGCTGAGCTTCACTGGCCTTGCACAGGAGGATATAGCACCAATTTTGAATGGAAATTCATAATTCTCATTTGAAAAGTTCTTAAATAGGATTTTGAAAAGATACATATTTAAATACATTAGACACTTTACTGGTTTCAATACTGCAGGATTTTTTTGTGGTTTACATTTTCATGCAGCACAGAAGAAAGTTATTTGTTTTAGACTGACTAAATGTGGGTTTAGTTCATTATTATGTCAACAGCCCCAGTAAATCATCTGTCAGCAAGACAAGTTCCATGTTGCTCTAATCCTCCCCTGGCACATAGCCTCTTCAACCAGGCCCACAGACTGATTCTTTGTCCAACTTGTGACAAGAGTATTTACAGTAACTCCCAGCAGCAATGCCATTGGGAAGCCCTGAAAATTTGAAAAAAAACCACCACAGTAATATCCTCACATCTGTGATTGCCTTCTTTGCTCTTTCTTCAGCATTTTTTGCTTCATTAGTAATATCTTCCATCTCAGTTTGGATTTGCGCCATATCACTTTCAAGCTTCTTCTTTGTATTAAAAAGGCTGGTGTTCTATGAAGGAGAAAAAGAGAAGCTTTGAGTGTCTCTTTGGTCTCTTACACATAGAGACCAAGAATTACTATTCATTCTTACTCTGTGAATCTCTGGACCCAAAAATATGTCTGTCTTAGCAAAGCAAACTACCTGGGTATGGAGAAGCTGCATATGTTCAGTGGCATCCAGAAGCTCCTGCTCAGCCACTTTTCTCGACCTCTCTGTCTGCTCCAGGGCTGCCCGTAGCTCCTCAACTTCAGCCTGCAACAGGTTTGCTCTGCGCTCCACCATGGCCACCTGCTCCTTCAGGTCCTCCTGTGTCCTGAGAGCATCATCCAAGTGCAGCTGTGTGTCCTAAATATGAAGAGCCAATTTTTGTCCTAATGAATTTCTCAGGTACTGTGCTTAAAAATAAATCAACCAGAAAGGTAAACCAAGACCTTGAGAACTCCTTGGATGCTGTGCAGGTGTTTCTGTGCCTCGGCAGCCTGGCGGTTTGCATGGCTCAGCTGGACCTCCATTTCATTCAGGTCTCCCTCCATCTTCTTCTTCAGACTTAAGGATTCACTTCTGCTCCTGATCTCAGCTTCTAAAACACCCTGCATTGTCTCCACAGTCCTTTGATGGTTCTTTTTTAACTGGCTGATCTCCTCATCTTTCTCAGCAATCTTTCTGTTGATTTCTGATTTAATCTGAGTCAGTTCTCGGTTGACACCAAGGATTTTGACCTCTTCGTGCTCAAGAGCTGCCTTTAAAAGAAAAAGGGAAAAAACAAACCCAAAAGTAACATTTCAGAGAACATAATCATTGTGATGTTACTCAGTGACTTCACACAACTTCCTGAAGTTTGTGGCAATCAAACTTGCACACAGCCACTGCCCAGGAGAGAGAATAGAAAGCTGTTCAGGCTGCTCTCTACTTCTTCAAGTAATATTTAAACTAACTCACCTCTGCCTCTTCCAGAGCTAACCGCAACTCAGATTTTTCTACTTCAGCTTGCTTTTTGGCTTTCTCAAGGTCTCTGATCATTTTGCCATTTTCAGTAATTTGTTCAGTCAGATCAGCTATTTCCTCTGTGAGATAAGAATGACATCAGCCTGTGGTAGCCAGAGAAGTTGAACTCTATACTTTGTGACTGTGTTCAACACCTCTTTTGTATACCTGCCTATATACATATGTATACACATACGTACATGGTACACAGTTGTATATGTGTATGTATATGTATGTACAGATAAAAACAGATACAGCCAACTCATGCAGGATGACATAAACACAAGGGTATTGGTGTGGTTTCATAGCCCTCCTTACAGACAGCCTGGAAGATACCTGCATGTGTTTATGTCTCTGGATAGGCCATCAGGATAACACTACAGGTCTTGTCATTGTATGTTCACAGTGCATCTGTAAAATTCACTTTCATAAACTGTACAGCCTCTTGAGGGCACCACCTTTATCTGGGAGTGGCACCTAAATGCCCTTGATCTTATGTCTCTGCAGCAGATAATGGAGAGCCAGGAGATTTGCTTTATTAGCTTAGTCACTTAGTCACACTTGCTTGACAGCTTTTGGTGAGACATTTATATTCTCCATTAAAATGGAAAGAACAGTAATGACAGAGTCCTGTAACTTAGTGTACTTCCTGCAGACACAAGCATGCCTGTAGAGCATGCCTTGTTGTGGTAGGACTGTGAACAGCTAATAGAAAACCAGAGCCAAACACTTACGCTTGAGAGTCTTGTTTTCCCGTTTGACTGTTTCAAGCTGATCTAAGGTTTCCTCACAGGCATTTTTCACTTTGAAAAGCTCTGTGTTCAGCAAGCGCGATTCTTTAGAGAGACCTTCCCGCTCCAGCTGGCTCTCCTCATACTTTCCCTTCCATTCTGCCACAACCTGAAAGACATCATGTTTCATTTCCTGCTAGTACTGAAAATGTTAAATTTTTTTGTGGCTATTTTCTGCACTAGATAAATACCTCAGTCTCCGAAAACATGACAAATTCCTATTGGCACGCTCTAAAGGATCTTATAACTATTAGACTCAACTTGATTTCAGTATTGACTTAAGTAGGGAGTATTAGTTTGGCCTTCTAGGAAGGCTAGACTTAAAAGATACTGTGCTCACTTATCACCTTATCGAAATTCTGCTGTTTCTTGTCAAGGGCAGCTGCCAATGTGTTTGCTCTCTCTACATCCACTGTCAGATCCTCCAACTCCCCCTGCAACTTCAACTTCATCTTCTCCAAGGAGGCACACTTTGAATTCACACTCTCTGCCTGCTGCCCTGCTTCCTGGAGATGTCGAGAAAGCTTTTTCCTTAAGGAATATAAATAAAATAAGCATATAATTCAAAAAATCAGTGTATTATGTACATAATTTAGTAAGTACAATATCAGATGTCATTTTTTTAATTAAGTGTATATGCAAACCCCAATAAAATCATTTAGGTCAGGCTACTAAAAGTAGGTCTATGTTCTGCACAATGTAGATAACATCTGGACAGTTCATCTCATGTATCACGTACTTGGCCTCCTCCAGCTCCTCCGTGCGCTGAATAGCATCCATCTCATATTTGGTTCTCCACTGGGCCACTTCACTGTTGGCCTTGGACAGGGCACGCTGCAGCTCACTCTTGGCTTCCTGCTCCTCCTCATATTGTTCCCGGAGCAAGTCACAGTCACGGCGTGCTGACTGCAAGGCATGGGCCAGGGCATTCTTGGCCTAAAAATTACCCATAATATCATGTATTTATGTTATCTGTGATCAGCAGGTGACCCCATGATCTTGCACACTAAAAATATGGTCACTGCAGAATGGGCAGAAGACAAAAAGCCAGAGGTTTATAGGTGTTCAGGCAGCTATCTTCAGCTGCAACCTACTTTTCTCAGCTCTACCACTAGAAAAGACCAAGACTGATGTTTTCACCTTGGCACATGCTGTAGCTTTTCTTTCCTGGGACTACAGAAGCAAAAGAACTCACATAGACCATGGCATTAAAGTTAAAAAACGTGAAAAAATTCACCAAAATTGAAACCACTTTTAATGTGTCAAAGACCTCCTTAGCAAAGCATTTAAACACAGTGCTCACTGTACACATCCTGCCCAGTAGTAATTTTATTGTGTTAGACTGTAGGCAACAATACTTACAAACTTCCAAAAGTGTTCTTTAAATGAACTGAGGCCCTAATACATTTTGAAGCACATGCTTAGTAGTTAACACTACCTTGATCTCTTCCTCTAGCTGCCTTTTCAGTTCTTCTATTTGCTGTGTAATTGCCTGCTTGCTTCTGGACAGTTGCAATATTATGGTTTCTTTCTCTTCGAGCTGATGGCTTAGTGCACCTGTGACAAGAAAAGACAAGTTTCCAGTACTGTCCAGATTAAGCATCCTGAAAACATTCATATATAAATAACAATCAGTAGCAGACAAGTCGAATCACACAATGTTGTTTATCTTATCAGTTGTTACCTTTATGGATATACTTTTACCATTCTTATTTTACCATCCTCATCGCATATATTTTTTTACCATGTCATCTTTACTCTTAGCGTAATGCAGGGTTTAGTAATGAAATTATGAGACAGATATAAGTCTCCTGCAACACTTACCTATTCTATCTCCTTCGACGTTATTCCTAGTCTGCTTTAATCATGAGTTTTACTGTTCATTCAGACTTCCACATACACATGCTTAAACCACAATTCTCTCAGCTTTAACTACTTAAGCACATAGTACTTAGTTTCTCTACCGTTTCAAACCCTCGTTTCTCTTTCTTTTCTTATTATCCCTTCTAAATTTTTTCTATACTGACTTCCTTTTTTAAAAGAACATTAGGGAAACTGGCAATCCTGTCTCTAGGCCTAGATGTTTCCCTTTAAGTTGTATCACTCTTTCTAGCTTATTCTGTGTTTTCTTCCCATTCCTTTTCACTGCATCTTCTACTAAACACTTCAATACTCTCCACCGCTTTGCACAGGTTTAGTCAATTTGTTCTGCTTTCCTACCCTTGTTATCAATGTTTACTTGACCTCTCCTTTCTTTATTCACCTGCTCTGGAAACCTCTTCTCTGCGCTGCATCTGCTGTGTTACTGTAAGTCTCTGGTCATGCATGGCCCACATAGGGAACTTTCCTCTTTTTCCCTTTTCTTTCATTTCTCCTAAACCCACTTCATAATACTTAGTAATATTCTGTACTATCTCCACAACTGATTCCAGGTAGGTTTCCCTACTTTTTTCCACACAGGCATTTGCAATATATAGTGCAGTGTGTTTGGGCACCCAGTGCTACAAGGAACCTGATTCATCACTGCTGCTGCCAGAGGACCAGAGCTACCTGTGCTCCATCAGGACTGGGTGACTGGCACATTGTATTTTGTCCTGCCCATATTTAAGCAACTCCCCATCATCTCCCAACTTCTGGATTAATATTAGTGCTGCCAATGCCATTTTTGCCTTACCTATCTGTTGGACAATTTGACTTAAGGCAGTCATCAGGGAGGCCATAGAATGATCCCTTGGTGCATTACGTTTAACCTGGCTAAGAGCTGGTGTAGCACAAAGGCTACTCAGTTTACTTATTTCATTCCTACTTTACTAAATGTATGCAGCAGATTCTAAAAGTGCTACAGTCCAACCCACAACTGTACTTTCTTTCAGTGGCCAAAGATCTGCAGCTGTCTTACATCCTCTGGTGTCATTTCTTTTAATGTAACAAGACTAGTTTGATCTGCAGTACCTCTCTGTCATGGGATGGTGGTAATAGTCATTGTATATGCTGCTATTACCACCTCCTCTTCTTTTTTCCATTCATATGTATTATCCCAATAAGTGTTTTCTCCTGACTCCCTGTCCTGGTTTCAGCTGGTATAGAGTTAATTTTCTTAGTAGCTGGTACAGTGTGTTTTGGATTTAGTGTGGGAATAACGTTTATAACACACTGATGTTTTAGCTGTTGCTAAGTAGCACTTAATCCTAAATTAAGGATTTTTCAGTTTCCCATGGCCTGCCAGCAAGCAGGTGCACAAGAAGCTGGGAGGGACCATGGCCAGGACAGCTGACCCAAACTAGCCAAAGGGATATTCCATACCATAGAACTGCTCAGTATATAAACTGGGGGGAGTTGGCCAGAAGGGGCAGATTGCTGCTCAGGCATCAGTCAGCAGGTGGTGAGCAATTACATTGTGCATCACTTGTCTTTTCTTGGGGTTTTTTTTGTTATATTTCTTTTCATTACTATTATTATTATTGTTGTTGTTGTTGTTAGTATTATATTTTATTTTACTTTAGTTATTAAATTGTTCTTATCTCAACCCATGAGTTTTACTTTTTTTTTTTCCAATTCTCCCCATCCCACTGGGATGGGGAAGGAAGTGAGCAAGTGGCTGTGTGGTGCTTACTTGCTGGCTGGGGTTAAAACAAAACACTCCCATTCTAATTCTTCATCACTTTCTGCAGATCAGCAGCTCTTTTTCATTTTTGTGTCCCAATCTGCTTTTTTGCAAGCATCTAATTTTAGTTTCACATTTTTTATGATCAGGTCCCTTTGGAGCTCTCCCTTGCTCTGGGGTGAACTATTGCACAGTATATTTTAATTATTCAAAATGCTTCTGTTGTTTTTCTTTTTCTAAATTCACCTGATTCTCTAATTCCAATTGTATCCCTCGTTACATTTTTGAGCCACTAGATGATACTCTTTTTCTAGAAACAAATTTGCTTTAGAAAATTTGCTTAGTTGTTTCTTTTAAAACACAATTTTCATGCTGAAGCAGTATGATTTTATGCTGTCACACTGACACAAAATGCTTTAGCAGCTTCCTGTAATTGGTCCTGTGATACAAGAGGTATATCCTAAATTTTCACTTCATAAGGTTTACAATAACTGGAAAACATTTATTCTACATCACCCTGTGTCCTGTGGGCTGAAGTAACACCTCTCTCCCTTCTTGGAGAGGTGCCTATAGCCCATGCTGTCATCTCTAGTATTCTTGAGTCTTCTTGTAGCCCTCCAATATTGTCTTTTTCAGACTTTTCCTGAGCCATTTTAGATTTTTTCTCAAGCTTTCAATTTCATTCTAAGATTCCCCTTGAGCACTATGCACGATGACATTACAACAAACTGGTCAGATTTATAGAAAGATTTTGCAAGCATGATCACTTCAAAAAGATCATTCAGAAGAAGAAAGAATTTGGTTATGGTCTTTGTGTGCCCACATGACATTCTCCATCAAAAGGTATTGTAAATTCATTTTTCTTTGATAAGGGATAGAGATGGGGGAGTCACAGATCACAACCAATATTTGTTTAAACACCTTCTATTAATTAAGTTGCTACAGTTATTAGCCTTGAGCTGTTATTAATGCCAGGCAACTCTGAACACAGCACATTCACATATGTCTTCACAGCTCACTCATACACACATTCACCCGTATCTCCCTAGCAGGAGCAACACCTGGAAGGCCAACCCCAGTTCTCTGCTCAGAAGCAGAGGATAAAACTGACAGGCCAGTGCTTGGTCAGAAAGACCCTCAGGGGCACCTGTTTTCATCAGGTGGTATGTATAATCAATCCTGTAGTCTTTGCATATGGCAGCCACCACCCTCTTGGATGTGGTTGGTCCCAGTTATACAACCCATTGTTGATGTTGGTGTTTGCCAAAAGCCTTGGGCTGATTTGGCAGGTCTTGGTGTTCTGAGTTTCGCAGTTCTTGTGGGTTCATCAGGACCACTAGCCTCCAGAGATTACCAGATTTTGGGAGACTTTCACATGCTATGCCCTCTGTGGTCTGCTGTTTCCTTGTAACTATATCTCCATCCATGCACAGATGTGCCTATAGAGCTCGTTCCCATAAATTCATATAAATTCACATTAAAAGGGTTTTCATGGCAGGTGTAGCCCTATGGCTCAGCTGCTAGAACAGTATATGCCAGCACTCCCTGATCTACTATTGTGTAAAATCCCTAAAATTCAGAAGGTTAGTTTAAGCCAATTCAGTGGCATTTTAATTTGAGATGTCTTGTAGTCAACCAGACCAAGGAGCATTCACACTCATCACTCACACCGTTCCAAGAAGTCTGCGTGGGAGCAGTAACAAGCTTCATGAAGGTAGCACACACACAGTGAACATGTGCAGTCTTGGAGGAGAAAGCGCAGTTCTAACGGGTTGCTCAAATCATTTGAGACTGCCCCAAATTCCCAGTCCCCCTGCATGGAATAAGTGAGCCGTGTCACATCATTCTGGAAATTATTTACCCAAGCAAATAATTTTTGCAATTGGCATATGAACTTCAAAGTGTCACTCAGGAACTCATTTCATTTGATTTATTCTAATGTTGTCTGTGCCCATACCAATGAGTCTGGAAGTAGAATACACACCTTGGGAACAATTAGGTCTCACTCATGGTACACATTAGAGGTTCTCTCAGCTACTGAAGGGAAAAAATATCCCCTCAGCAGATCTTTGTGCCTTCCTTACCGGACTCTGTCTGGAGCTGGGCTTTTTGTATCACCATCTCATTCATATTTCTCTGGTTTTCCTCACATTTGGCTTTCATATCTCTCATCTGGTCTTCCAGGGTATGGTACATTTTTTCCAGATTAGCCTGAAAGACAGTAAGAAAGTGGAATCTGTGTACGTGTGTTTGTATTGCATTGAATTCTCACCAGACAGGAATATTGCCAATTCAAGTATTTCACTTATAAAGAAACACCTTGGACTTAGTAATGGTCTCTGTACTACTGGCCAAGTCATCAATCTCCATCTTCAGCTCACTCTTCTCCTTCTCCAGCTTCTGCTTCACTCGCTGCAGGTTGTCGATCTGCTCCCCAAGCTCAGCTGTGCTGTCCGCATGCTTCTTCCGCAGGGCGGCAGCTGTGGCTTCGTGCTGCAGCGTGGCCTCTTCGAGGTCACGGCGCATCTTCTGAAATTCTGCCTCACGCTTCTTGTTAAGTTCGTTTTGAGCAGTGGTGGCTCCTCCAGCCTCTTCAAGTCTTTCACTGATTTCCTCAAGTTCATTAGTCAGCTCATCACAATGCTTCTCTGCTTTTGCCCGCATCGCTTTCTCACTCATAGTCTCCTCTTCCAGCTCTGCAACACGGGCCTATATAATGAGGAAATAGCACATCAGGAATTAAGGGAACAGATAATTCAATGCTTAGGTTAACATGTAACTGTCATAGTAGAATACCAAGCCCATTGTTTCGGAGACTATAAATAAAACAAAGTCCCTTTGAATTTTACTGTTTTGCCATTGTAGGCGAAGGCTTACCAACAGAAAAAGACCTATGGATCAACTCATACTAACTTTAGCTCACAGCTTTCTGTTGTGTGGAGAAAATTATTGCAATGTAACAAGGTAATTACTGTGACTGGGTCAGAGATTTTATCAGTTACCAACTGCGGTCAAGCATTATTCAATGCTACTACAGTTTAAACAAGCAAACAGTAATGATGAAGTAATTACATAAAGTCTCTTGCCTGTAATTCTCTGATCTTCTTCTGCAATCGAATACCTGAACTCTGCTGTTCCTCAATTTTATTTTGCATCTGGTTAAATTCAAAGTCTTTCCTGTGAAGGAAATGTTCTTTTAATAAAAAGAAAATATGTCCAGTTAAAAACAAATAATAAATGTCACTAATTTTTTTCTCATACTTCCTTAATTTTTCATCTAAATGTTGTTTATCATTCTCCAGATCCAATATGGTTTCCTGGGCAAGTTTCAAGTCTTCCTCAAGCTTTCTCTTTGCTCGTTCAAGATCCATACAAACTTTTCTTTCCTGTTCTAAAGATCCTTCAACCTGTAACAAGCATATATAAAGATGACCGATGGAACAACTGAAGAATCTGCCCCTTCTCCTTGTGTCCAACATGCTCACATGGTTCACTTGTTGCTCCAGCTTGATCCTAGCTTTGGTGAGGGTATTAACTTTTTCCTCCTCAATTTGCAGGTCATCCAGTGCCTGCTGGTGGGCTTCTTGCAGGGCCGCCTTCTCCTTGACTAACTTCACAATAGTCTCATCCAAACCTGTCATTTCTTCAGTTAGATTTTTAACCTATTATAAGGCAAAATACTTGAAGGTCACTAATAATTTTGGCTTTTATATAGGCTAGTGATCACACAAAGGCAATAAACTCGTTGCTAGACTACCAAAGAGACTTAATTAGTTGCATTATATGGTTAAACTATATAATCTCTCTGCTTATATATCAACCCTTCTGAAGTCACAAAGCAATTCTGAACTTTCATTTTAATGCATTTTTGTATGCTTATGGGTTGATTTTCCTGCACAATGGAGGTGATCAAATTTAACACCAGGCCCATAGATTTCCTTATACAACACTGTGTTACTGTTCAAGTTGACTGCACCTTTACATCCTATATATAGACAGAGCAACTATTATTAAACATGAAATTAGCAGAAATAAAAAGTACCTTGTTTTCTGTGGCATGCTTTTCCTTTTCAGCCTTAGCCAGTGTTAACTCAAGGTCATCAATATCTTTCTTCATCTCAGAGCATTCATCCTCCAGTTTCCTCTTTCTGGCTGCCAGATCAGCATTTATCTCCTCTTCATCCTCCAGCTTTTCCATTACCTCCTTTATTCTTGCTTCCAGCTGGAATTTTGTTTTGATCAGCTGGTCACATCTTTCTTCAGCATCAGCCAAATTTTCATTTTCCTTTTTACAGAAAACAGAAGCGTGTTTCATTGTCACACATTGTCTGACACTTGCAGAAATCACCTGCTCATTATGCAATTGGAACACGAAATAACAGAATTTCCATTCAGCCCTTTTCTGAACACTCAGGCAAAACTGATGTAATCTGAGGAGCCAAAAATGGTTTAAAATTACGTACAGTTTGTACTTGCAGCTGCAGGTCCTTCTTCTCTTGCACCAGAGTCACCATTTTTTCTTCCAGGTCTTTCCTCTTGGTTTCTGATTTAGCCAGTTCTTCTTTCATTCTCTCAAAGTCTTCCTTCATCATGGCCATTTCTTTCTCAGTTTCCACACTTTTTAAGAGGGGTTTTATCTTGAAGTACAACTTCATCCAGGGCCAGTGCTTGACGTTCATGAATGCACGGATGTTGTACTGGAGGCAGAAGATGGACTCCCTGAAATCAAAGTGATTCAACAGTACTGTGAAAAAAGCACATCTTTGAGAAACCAGACCTCACAGAAGACACACACCTTCGGTCTAACATTCTTTTCAATTCAAGTCTCCTCAGGTATCCCCTGCATAAAGCCTGTGTCTGTGTGATCAGTTGTCCTAAGCAATCATCTCGCATCTCCTCCAGGACACCTAGCAAACCTGCCTTGAAGAACACCTGCAATCAAAGAACAGAGATCAGTCCTTGCTTGGCTCATATTTTAATGCAATGAATGATTTGTCATTGTGTGGAAAAATTAAATGTTTACCTTAGTGTGTCCAAATTTGTACTGAGTATGATCTATCTCAATGGAAGACAGCAACTTTTCACATGCCTTCTTACTGTCAATAAACTGTCCTTCTGGAATGACACCAACATTCAGAAGGCGGTATCTGGTTAAATAAAGGAAAAAAGCTTAACCATCGGTATCATTTTAGTGCACAGGATGCTACAAGAACAGCTGTCACTTTGAAGATACAGAGGAAGGCTGAGTCTGACTCACAACTCCAGCCTTAAATAGCAAACTAGTAAGAAGCAGGTCTGTTCAGTAGGTTCCCAGCATGTGTTACAGCCCTCACTGAGACTGAGGGCATGGACAGTCTGTTATCTGGACTTGAGAGACTCTGCTTATCTGTGTCACACTCATTTACACTAATCTAGGGGGCCAGCTCACTGGCTTAGCTGTAAATTAAAAAAATGAATGGATTTTAAGAATAGACGGACTGCTGCAATTATCTAATCTGACCTCCTGTATAACACAGGCACACAGTCCTCCCAGTGCCTTGTTCATCCAGCCCCCATCTTGTGATTAATCTAGTTCTTTTTTTTTTAAAAAAAAAAAAAAAAAGAAATTTCAATCTTATTTGAATCCTTCAAACCTTGAGAGTGTCCCAGGTAAGCTATTCAACCTCACTGTAGGAAAGGTATACTTCATTTCTACCTTGACAACATACTTTTTCAGGTCCCACCCTTGGACTCTTGCTTTAAGTCTGTCTTTTAGATGACAGGTTCCTGCGAATTCAGAAATCTTTACACCTGTAAGTTCTCTACACCACAAACAAACCATCTGTTAACATACAGTTTCATGAGTTAACTAGTTTGATTTAAATCTCTCACTGCACTTGAGTTCATGTTTATCCTGCAGCTCTTTTCTGAACCATATTCAGCTTCTTGCATTCCTCTTTAAGTATGTAAACCAGAATTAGACATAGAGTCTAGCAACGGACTTCCTAATCCTACGCTGAAAGATTATTCCACCCCCTATTCTTTTCAGCATGCCTCTCTTTACCCATACACAAATCTGCCCACCCACATCACTGCCTTGGGAAGTCTTCTTCAGTTAGTGCCCAAAATGCCACTTCTGCCCTTTTCAATGTCCCTGCTCTCCAGGATACCCTGTTCAGTGCTGTAAGTGTGGTGTACTTCCTTTGTTCTTAGAGATCTAACCTTACATTTGCCTTTTTTCAAATACAACAAGCAGATGAACCCAGCTGGGTTGCCCTAAATTTAGCAACCCTTTATAAATGTCTTATTTGCATGGCAAATTTTTTGGTTGTGGGTTTTTTTATCTATAAATTAATGTAGCTAAGGTGCTGTAGAAATGTTAACATATAGAATGTTAGCCCCATACAAAATGAGAGTGCAATGTGGAACTCATTTAGGTGTCCTACTGAAGTCTGTTTTGTTAATGTAGCTACATTTGCCAGTCAAGCTTCTAATTTCACCAAAAAAGTAGTATCAGGTTTAACACAATTTCCTTTCAGTAAAATCATTCTAGTTCTAATTATTTAAACAACATTCTTCAAACATCTACTAGATAGTGGTTAAATATAGGATGTAGTATAGACCACCCTCCATATTCTTGCTGAAATAAGCTTGTGTCAAATTTGAGAATTTAAGCAAAGAATACCCAAACGTTCAGATGAACATGAATGAAATGAAAATAGGTTTTGGTATACGGTATTCAGGAAGGCATTTGGGTGGGCACTGCCCACACAGACCCTCCTGTTAGATACATCTTCTTACTTTCGATAGCAGTTAAATATTAAAATAGTCTTTTCCTAAGAACTGTATCATTGACTTGTTTAGCATGACTCTTCTCTCAAATGAATTGGGCTTCACGCAAACACAAGAATGTTATTACAGACCTTTGTTTAAAATCCCCATATAATATCTTGTTAGGAAATCCTTTCCTGCAGATTCGAATGCCTTCCAGAACACCATTACATCTCAGCTGGTGTAGAACAAGCTTGTGATCCATCAGGCCTATGACAGAGCAACATTGGTATATACTGATTTTTCTAGCATTGGTCAATTGGTCTTTCTGCCAATTTCTAATCTATGTTTTACAAATTACCTGGGGTCTTTGTTTCATTGGGAATGATACAACGCACAAAATGAGGATGAGTTGTTCGCAAGTTGGACATCAGCTTATTTAGATTTTCCTGTAAAAAAGAGATCATTTGCAATCTCTACCTTACTTCAAGACATAATGCAAATATTGTCAATATGATTTGAATCTGATGAAAAATAAAAATTCAGAAGTTTTTCCTTAGTTGTGTAGTGAATATTCTACAATCCTGTATAGGCATCAGCAAAGTAAATGGCTACTAACAGTAGATACAACTTTTCTCCTATCTTAAAATGAAAATATGTCCTTAGTGGTTAGAAACTAATCATAAGAGCTATTAAACAGGCCAAGGATGGAAAGAAATGAACGATATTCCAGGATACCAATAGTAGTCTTTCTTGATCAAACAAACTTTTGATCAAATGAATGAATGAGTTGATTTGTTGTTTTCATTACTTAGATACATTAGTTATGTATATTTAAAAGTGAATTGAGCCACAAAATCAATGTTTGTCTATGACATCATAAGTCATCTGCTCTGCAGGATAGTTTTTGTTAGCATTGCATTTCTTCAGTCATCTCATACAACAATGACATACTCTGAGTATGGCCCATGTCACAGCCAGGTGGACGCTGCACTCCTCATCCTGCCAGGAAGGGCTGAGCCTGTTTCTGGCCCCAGGATATAGATGTGCCACAGCACCATCAAGGGGCTGCAACATGTAATTTGTGTTGCCCACACTGACTGCAAGGCACTGGTTGCCACACAATGCCCTGTACTCAGAGAGACACATCCTGGAAGAAGCCAATTACAGCCAAATAAGGGAAGGATGCTGTTAGCACCAAAGGTCAAAGCCAAGAACTGTGCAACCTGATCAAAGCACATGACTTTCCTTCTCCACCATCATCCCATGGGACCTCATCAGCAAAGCAGAATTCAACCTAACCTTTACCAGATCCCAAAGCTAACTTTCCACAGTATCATATGGCAACAGAGAAAGTGGGAATGGTGAACTAGTGCAGACAGGTCTGACAGGACTGCCTTCTCGGCGTTCTTCTGCAGCTGGCCCATGCTGGGCCAGAGAACACACCTACCCGAAAGAGTACAGAAACAGTCTGGAAGGAAGAGCCCTTTTTCTTGGTTCCTTTCTTCATAATACCACCACCTGCAGCTGGAAAATGAGATGACAGTCCAACTGAGGTACTGCTGTAGATCCCTTTGACAGCATTATAATTGTGCATCTAATACATAAAGCACGAATACTGACTCAACACTGATTCAAGTCAGGTGATAGCTACAGTTGGAAAAAACAGACAGGAAGCATAATCCTCTGATCTTACCTTCATCTATGGAAGCAAAGGTGGCATAAAGATTGCATAAAATTTTCATAGATGATTTCTGATACAGCCCCACAACAGTTTCGTTCAGGGGGTCTTTGTTCTTCTCAAGCCAGCCAGAGATGTTGTAGTCCACTGTGCCAGCATAGTGCACCAGGGAGAAGTGGGCCTCAGCCTTGCCTTTGCCAGGCTTAGGCTTCTGGAAGTTGCTGGACTTGCCCAGGTGCTGGTCATAGAGCTTATTCTTGAAAGAGGTGTCAGTTGCCTTGGGGAACATGCACTCCTCTTCCAGGATGGAGAAGATGCCCATAGGCTGAATAGAAACAAGGTGTTTTCAAATAAGATGAATTCAAGTTATAATAATATGGAGTGAAAGAAATGCTAAAATTAAAGTACTAGAGGTATTTTATAGAGAATTAGCTTGGGAGGAGCAGGTAAGCGAGATTTTCTGTGAACAGTTGGCAAGATATTCAAAAGCACCAGATTTTCATAAATAAGAGTTTTGAACTACCCAGACATTGGATAGAAAACAAAGAAAGTCAAGCAAAAACTGTGCAGTAACTTCTTGGAATACAGTAGTGACTTCTCCTTACCCAGAAGGAGCAAAAAGCAAGCAGATGTGAAGCTTTCTAACATCTGAATTTAACTGAGTAGAAAATCTGAGGAGGAACCGATATGCAAAGACAGAAGACAACTGGGGTAGATATGACAATGAATTGACAATTTATAATGATCTCGAAGAAAGAAAGAACAGAGAAATAAAAGCAATGTCTTTTTAGGAAGCAGAACACATTTCCAGTCAGTGGATAACTAATGAGAAGGGTTATGTTTAAAGGAAGGAAGGAGGTAAGGAGACCTGGAAGCTTCACAGAGATTGTATTGAAGGCACTCAGTGCAAACACTCTTGAGAACCCCTTCCAAATCTGATTTGTGTGATTGCACAAGCTGCACAAGAAACTCACCTTTTCTATAAGCTCAATGCAAGCAGCCAGGTCCATCCCAAAGTCAATGAACTCCCACTCAATTCCTTCCTTCTTGTACTCCTCCTGCTCCAGTACGAACATGTGGTGGTTGAAAAACTGTTGCAGTTTCTCGTTGGTGAAGTTGATGCACAGCTGCTCAAAGCTGTTGAACTAATATTTGAGTAAATGTGTTAATACTGTTAAATTGACTCAAAACAATTTATTTCATAGAGATGTCAAGGCAAGGTCAGCCAGACTATCCCTGAAGAGTTTTGATAATAGCATAAAGGATATATCACAGGTGGTCCAGGCTTACAGAAAAGTTGTGCTGTGCAGCACATGGTTGATGTAGCCTGCATTGGCGATGTTTTTGGGTGACCCTAATGTCACTAAATACAGATTCTGTGGGGAGGGAGACAGCAGCTTCATGGCTATGCTTCTGCCATTTCTTTTCTTTTACAAAGTGGGTGATGAATCTACAAAGGCAGAAGCAGCTTCAGAGACATTTGCCTTGAGGGTTGCATTGGGGTGAGGAGAAGGAAAGGTTGGAAAAGTCAAACAAAAGGAAAAAAAGCATTTAAAGACAGCCAGAAATCTAAGAGTGCTATTTAAAACCAAACCTCAAAAATCTCAAAGCCAGCAATGTCTAAGACCCCAATAAAGTGCTGTCTTGGCAGCTTTGTATCCAGTTGTTGGTTGATGCGCATCACCATCCACAAGAAGAGTTTTTCATAGACTGACTTGGAAATGGCATTCACTGCCTGGTGCACCTGCAGGGAGATGGTTCACACAGCTGTGTCAGGGCACTGCTCGTGCATCTTCAGAATAAAATGCCCCTCCACCATGCACAGATACAGTCAGCCCACAAAGTACACTAATAGGTCTTAATGGTCCTGACCATCCTCAGCTGTGACCTGCACTCACTCCTGTCCCTTAGGGACAGGACAGTCCCATCCCTGCTGTTCCCTGACACTCACCTGATCTGCTGTTTGGCCCTTCATGACATATTCATTTCCCACTTTGACCCGGGGATAGCACAAAGCTTTTAGCAAGTCTGCTGAGTTCAGGCCCATCAGGTATGCTGCTTTGTCAGCTTCTGTAAAACAAAAAAAAAAAGCTGAAAGACTTTCTTCTTAGCTGGGACAGACATTGAAGCTAGCCAGAGCTCACTCTGAAACCTGGCAAACTGGTTGGCTTTACTCTATTCACAAAGCTTGACCAACATTCTCATTTACTTTTCCAAATAGTCTTGTAGGGCTGGTCCTCATGATTAAGTGGCTATGGCAGCCCCAACAGGTGTGGTAAAAACAGTGAATGCATTGGTGATGGGACAACAGAGTGTTTTTCCCTTTGAGCCCCTTCTCCACAATATCACACAAGCAAAACAAGTCTGGATGTGTTACCAGAAACAGAACACACTACAGTAACATGTCCCAGGCACACGGTCCTTCAGCAGAGCCACCAGGAATAAAGTGGATGCAGAAAGTGAATCTACAGGACGTGGTAAGTTGAAGGTTGAACCTCCTTTTTATGTTCATCAAGAAACAATTGCTTCTTTCCTGGAAGAATCCTTGCATTTCTAGTGAAAAATGGTATGAAAACAGTTCAGAATACGTCTCTCCAAGCCATAAAGGTATTACCTTCTGTGCCATCCGGCTCTGCCTGCTCCTCACGTGGTTTCTGCTTGAACTTCATGTTCCCATAGTGCAGGATTGCCCCTGTCAGTTTGTAAATCCCCATTCTCTCATCAGGGCTGAAGCCCAAAATGTCAATGGCTGCCTGCACACCAGATAGATCAGCTGATTATAATGGTGGTGATGGTAAAAGTGATACTGTGTCTCCTTGCTAAATGTACTCACATCTGTAGCAACAAGCTCTTCCTGGTCATCAATGCTGGCCACAGAAATCTCCCCTTGGCTGATGAAGGGGTAGTCATATGGGTTGGTTGTGATGAGGAGCATCTCTGAAAAGCAAATGAAGGAGTAAGAGACAGATCCTGGCAATGAAAATGGAACAATGGCTCAGCAAGGTTTCACAGGCTCTTTTTCCTTTTGCATCCCCAAACTCTTGGTTTTTTATTAACAGACAAGAAAGACAGAGTAAAGCCATTCATCTATGTTCTACTGGATGAGCAGAAAGTCCCAGGCAGGTTGTCAGTCCTACCAGTTTAATATGCTGTGAACCGGGAGCCAAACACTCAGCACTGGCAGACAAGGAACAAGGGCCATCCAAAGAAACAGCTTTTAAGAAAGATACTTTTAGGTAAGACTCATACGTGCTTATCATCATACATGACATATACTAATCCATCCTGAATGCCCCTTGCACCCACTGGTGTTGTCTGCTGGTGCACATAAGTAATACAAACAAGTGTGTTTATCTCCATCTAATTGAGGCCAAAATTCACAATTCATTTTCAGTCCTGAATCCTATGGCAGAGTAAGAGGAGAAAGGAAGGTGTGCAGATGTGCAGTGGGGTTGTGCAGCGTGCAGGACAGGAAGCCCTCCATACATAAGAAGATAAATCTGTCTGTGTCCTTGTACAGATATGCAGTCCCCTGGCACACAGCAGTCTCTCTGGGAAGGGAAAAGGGAGGTAGTAAATGTTGGGAGGGCACATAGTGTGAGGATGGTGGTAGGAACTTCACCTTGGGAAATGCTCTGTGGATAGTTGGGAGGGATGGGCAGAGAGGAGTAAGGATGAGTGCAGTAGTCGAGTGTGTGGCAAAAGGGTTTGAGACAGATGAAGGGCATGGGTAGGGTATGCCATGGCAGTGGGAAGGGGGAAAAGGCTGGAGGGGCTATACTGGAAACAGGAAGAACTTTTGCCCATATGATGAAGAATTCAGATAGATGGTTTGTAGATCAGGATATCTGGTCATTCTGCACCCAGGGAATTTCTCACCTTTCTGTTCAAGATTATTCACCAGATCTGGCCCATATAAGTTGGAATTTCCACATCAGCAAGAACAGCAAGGTGTAAGGCAGAGTAAATTAGCCACCCCCACACCTCACCTGCACACAGTTTGCATTAGAACTTACCCAGGGCAGATAAATTGGAGGTGGAGTAACCCCTAGCGTGACACCATTATATAGAGATAAAAGTGCTGTGTACAGCTTTGGTAACCCAGTCATTGTTAATGCTGGAAAGTAGATGACATTAATAAGCATGTGATGAAAGCTTCAGTGCTTTGCACAGCCTGAGGCACCTGCCGAAAATGGAAGCTGGGTGCTTGTGACACATGGTACAAGGCCAGAATGTGCCACTGGACCCTCCATCACTGAGCTGGCATATTTAGGGAAAAGTTTCCCATATTGATTTTACTGTAAAATGTCACCAGGTGATGCCTGTCCTTACCAAGCAGTTCAGGCTTCTTATTGGAGAGGATCTGGTAGAAGATGTGGTAGCTTCTCTCAGCTTTCAGCTGGAAAGTAACTCTTGACTTTTCCAACAAGTCTGTAATATGTATGCACATATAAATTTTTCAAGCTCTTCTTTAATTTTTATTAAAGCAGTAAGCCCCCCTCATTTACTCACAGGTCTCAATGTCACCAGAGGCCAGTTTTCCAGAGGTACCAAAATGAATACGAATGAATTTACCCTGGCAAACAGACAAAAGGTAGTGGTCAGTGCAGCATTCCCAGGGTAATATGCCAGAGTGCTTTTCTCTCTTGAATCTTAGTGACAGCATCTCAAAATCACTCTGAATTATCTTAGATATTCAAAGATAGATAAAGGGGAACAGTTTGTTGCAGCCCACGCAGCTATGAGCATGGAACAGCTGGAAACACATCGGCATCTGACAAACAACCAAGAAATCTGTCAGCAAGAATATTTCTCCCAGCCCAGTGGCTCCCAGTTGCAAGTAACAAGCAGGCAAACAGGATTAGGAATGCAGGAGGGCAGAGAGAAACATGACGACTCACAAAACGCGAGGAGTTGTCATTTCTCACAGTCTTGGCATTCCCGAAGGCCTCCAGCAGTGGGTTAGCACTGATGATTTGATCCTCGAGTGTACCCTACGGGAATGAATAATTATTGAAAAACACCATGGGCTATGTGGTAGGAAAAAGTGACTATATTGCAGCTCGCCTGATTACCTGCGCAACCACATGCCCTTCATTTCAGCTGTACAGCATTACTACAGCATCCTCTTGACTACAGTGCCAAGAACCAGTACTGTGTGTAAATGGTAAATAATTCATTTTTCTCTTATTCAGAATTTCTCCCATGGACAGAGCTCTCATCTCTCAGACTGGTCCATGTGAAGAAACTGGAACTTATGATTCTTCCTGGACACCAATCCCCCAGACCTGGTTTCAGTCCAGGTGAAGCTACACCTGGGCAGTGACAGTGGCAGCTCCGGTGGCTTGTATTTATTGTGGTCCTAACTGCCTATCAGCCCCTGGTCTTACTGCCTTTTGAGAGAGTGGCTGAGGCTAATAAAAGATATTTCATATTTTGAGGTAAACATTTGTCACCAGTGTTTGTCCACAGCCACAAGCTGATAACATCCCGAAGTGCCCCTCTGCCAAGCATTTCTTCCTCACACCTTCATCAAGGACTCCTTCTTCTTCGCTAGGTCCCCGCTTGCTGCAATTGTTGCAAAGTACTGGATGACACGCTTCGTGTTCACAGTCTTTCCTGCACCAGATTCTCCACTGTTGAAAGAAAGCACAGAGTGAAGAATTATCTGCCCAGTTTTTGTTGGAGACAAAGTTCAAAGCGACAGATATACTTACGTGATTAGGATAGACTGATTTTCACGATCTGTCAAAGGGAAAAATAACTGCAGTCAGAGAAGCTGTAGGGAAAAATGCTGGTTCTCAGGTAACCCGTGATCTACTGTCCATCGAAGGGAAAGAAACAAAATCTCTGCAAGCAAAACTGAAAAGATTCATGGTCTTTTTTTCCTCCTTTCTTCCCATCCCTGTACCCCATTTCTTGTCTTCTCTCCTCCACCTTTGCTTCATCCTTCACTCTCCTCTGCTTCTGTCTTTACCATTCTTTACCTTTATTACTATTTAATACGGGACAGGACTTGATTCAAATTAAAACCATGTATTTTGGTGAAAGTATTTCTTCCAGCTCTGTTCTGAACCTACCTGCTGTTGCTTGAAGCCATGTGCTGGTGTGCTGACTAGGGACTTCCCAGGTAGTGTGTCCTATCCAACTGCAACTGCCCTTTGCAGTGGTTCCTGTTATGGTGCTTAGCTTAGTACTTAGACCAGAAATACAGATAATGTGCAGTAAAACAGCACAGCACTTCAAAAATAAAAAACCTACTTCAGGAGACAGGGAAAACTGTCTGGAGCTGTTTTTGTATCACCTAGAGATAAAATAGGCACATCTATTCCAAAGTACAACAATTGGAAGCCCAAGCAGATAATATGCAACTTGACACAGAACAAGGGATTGGGATAGCACACTGTAAGAGAAGGCAAAGGCGACTGAGCCCGTGGCAGATGAGGAATGGCATTTGGCAGAAGCAGTGTTTCTGACACATTTTTCTGTGAATCTGGTCAAAGTAAATAGAAAAGCTCACCAGTCAGCATGAACTGATAGGCATTGTCAGAGATGGAGAAGATGTGTGGAGGGGCCTCCTGGCGCTTCTTGCCTCGGTAGGCCAACACCACCTCCGGGTTGTACACCGGCAGCCACTTGTAGGGGTTGACAGTGACGCAGAAGAGACCCGAGTAGGTCTGCAGGAAAGGAAACAGAACAGGAGAGTCACTGAAGTTCATCTCCTGGCAGCTTGATTTTCTCCCTTGCCATGAGAGGGAACTTACATATATCATCCAGGAGCTGTAGCGGTCCTTGAGGTTGTAGAGGACGGCAGGTTCATGCAGGTGGGTCAACATGGCCACATCCTCAATTCTGTCAAACTTAGGTGGGTTCATGGCATATACATCATCAGATTTGACAACAAGCATCTATAATTCAGAAAGAAAGATTTAACCTTGATTCAGCAACTCTCGGTGCTCCTTCCACGTGTACACACAGAGACACAAACACAGAGAAGTAATAACATCTGTAAGGCTGCTCTAATTCATATTTTTCTTTCTGTTTAACTGTGCAAAACAAGATATGGCTATTACAGGGCAGACACTGCTGCCAGCCAGGAACTCTACAACACTGGCAAATTTACAGGATGTAAATTTACTGTCCTGGAATTGCTACAACCACACAGACAGGATTTGTGCTGGACCAGATCTTTCTACGCATTATTGCAGCTTATGAACTTCAGGTTGCTGCTGCTCATGGCTGTAATGGCCAGGGGCACAACTGCTGGCTAGTCTACCTTTCAGCCTCCAAGACTCACACTGCACAGTGCTGGAGAGATAGGACACTAACAGCATAAGATTCATCAACAGCAAATCCTTCCTTGGAACAGATTCGTTCCACTCCTGCCTGTTGCCATTCCTAATTAAACAAAGGCTCTAGCTCTATGAAACAGCTCTACTGGGCTCACATTGCGGGCGACCATCCTGTCACACAGCCAGAGCCTGTGGATGGGTGGGGAGGGGGGCAGATGTGCAGGAAAGCAGATGCACACAGATGGCAGCAGCTTATCTTGGCCACACTGAACCATGAAGGAGCTTGAAAATCCTGTTGCCATTTCTGCAGACGGCTTTTCCCATTGCTTTTATGCTGTATTTTCTGCTCCCATGGACTGGTCCAAGCGGACTAGTCCAATCCAAGGAAGAAATAGTGTTACTGCAATCATACTTGATTCAGAAAGATTGAACACCATTTCCAAGCACAGGTCCTGACTAGTGGAATGATCTTGGACTTCTTTTGAGAAAGCAAGAATTACAGGCACAGTTTTCAAAAGCAACTTCCTGATATGTGTGCCTATATACCTTTCTAAAGTGTTCAAACACTTGAGCAATTGGGATTCATGGAAAGTCTCTGTATAGAACAAGAGATTGCGCATTAACTGCTGCTCACAGGACCTATCTGGGAGTCACTATAGAGGCTTCTAACATAATGTCAGTTCAGTGCTCAGAAGAGGGCAGGAAGCTCTAAAATATTAGGAATTATTAGAAAAGAAAGGGAGAAAAGAAGAAAGTTTTATGAAGGATGTGTCCATCAGCTCATTCACACCTTCATGACTGATCACACCTCTTAGAAAGGATATAGTTGTACTAGAAATACTCCAGAGAAGAGAAATAAAGATGGTCACAGGTATGAAACAGCTTTGCTATGAGGAGACCATAACTTGATTGGGATTTGGGGGTAAAAAGGAGACACTTTCAAAGTCTGCAGAGTCAGGAATAGTGGAGAGAACCATGGCCATAGCAAGGAAGAATTATTTACTTCTCCTTGTGAAAAAACAAGCTGAAATTACCAGGCTGCATATTGCAGAGAAAAGGAAGCACTCTACACATACTCCAATTTTAAATTGTGGAAATCTTTCCCACAGGACACTACAGAGGTAAAAAGATCAAATGGATATAAAAAAGCCAGCCCCCAGGAAAGCAGGTCCTTATACACAGCAGCCTGCTGCAGCCTCTGCTCAGTCACATACCTGTGATTGCTGGAGGCTGGGGGTGAACCAATGGATGACTGCTTTATTCTTTATTTGCTTTCTTAAAAATCTTGTAGCACCTACTGCCAAGATGTTGGTTGAGGTAGTTCTTTGGGCTGCTGCAGCTATTCTTACAAAAGTTATGAGGACACAACCTGCTAAGACATTTCAGCATTTTTGCAAGATTAACAACTTCCAGGCTCTAGGAAACTGTTTGCAGCCAGTGACACTGATAATTTCACATGCAAAGGGGACTTTCAAAGTAGCTGCCTACTCTGCTACCAGTAAAGGAAGGAATTTATCAGCGGATATGACAGTGTTAGATGAGAAAGAGTTAAAAGCAGCGGTTGAGAAATGCTAAGACTGGCAAGGCTGTTAAGACTGGCAACCCAACCTGTTTCAGAGCATTGCCTGATCTTTAAAGCCTAAACCAAGAATAATTATCCAATGGATACCTTCATCCCAGCATCCAGAGCAACACTTTCCTCTGGCGGCTATGCTGGTCCCAAAGGGCAGGGAAGGGCAGGGCAGGACAGATTTCTTGCCTGAGCTAGTCTAGTGCTTTCTGTGTTCCTTGACACCCTAGCAGACGTCCTAGGGCCCTCAGCAGGGCAGGGAGGAGGGCCAGGAGGAATGCACTTACTCTGCCGTCCTCTGTCTCAACAGTTATCTTCCCATCCTGTGCAGCCTTGATCTTCCCTTTGGTGTACTCCACCTCAGGGTCAGCCACAAAGCAGTAGGTCTTGGCATCAAATGGCTGGTTCTGGGCTTCTATTCTCTCCTTCTCTGATTTGCGCAGGTATGGTGCCGCCTCACCAAAAACCTCCATGCCAGCGTCTCTGCTCATGGCTGAAGCTGACAGACCGGCCCTGATGTGGTGGTCCTCTGTGTGGTCCTTAAGAGTCAAGCAGAGTCAAGCTGAACATCCACCAGCCCTCCCAAGTTGGCTGCTCTGAGAGCACCCTTCCCGTCTCTTGGATGCATGCTGCAAGGTCTTAAGAGAGGTATTTGCCTTTCAAAGCTGGAATGTACAAAAGCAACAAAGAAGAGCTGCCACCCTTCACAGCCCCAAGGAAAGGGGATCCATGCCTGTAGGAGCAGGAGGGCTCCCTGGGGAAGTGCAGCAAAGGGGAGGGATATCTGAAGAATTTACATAGTCCGTAGTAAGACTGAAGCCCTGAAGCGTGTTTTTCTTCCAGTTCTCCATTTATGATTTCCCCCACTCCCTTTTAACATGGAGCCTGTCCTAGTCCTCTGGTGGGCAGCTGTAGCTGGCAGGAACAGACATGTACCATGGCCCCTTAGAGCAGCTCATGCAGGGGGAAGAACGGGGATCTGCCCACAGTGAGCACAAGGGAAAAGCCAGCTCATGCCAGTCTGGGCAAGCTATTAGTTTTCATGCCTCAAACTCACCTTAACAATCAGTCAACAGAAAGAAGGAAGGAACGCGCTGACATCTCTGATCTCTGAAAGAGAAAGAGTGGAAAGTCAGACTCCAGCTAAGCTACAGCCTCTCCAAAGGCCCAATACCTCTCGCTGACTTACTGCAAGCAACCACTCCAGTTGAGGACCAGTGAAGTAACCTGCAGATACAAGTCCTTCCCTACCCACAAAATGGCTCAGCGGAGAATCCACTGCAGATTTCCCACCATGAGGCTCCAAGCACACAGAAAAGCACCTGTGGCAGGAGCCCTCCACCCCTCTGCCAGTCAGTCACAGCACGGCCACCAGCATTGCCAGGGGATCAGGAGCCACAAACAAGAGCTTTCCCCCTGACAGATTTTATAGACTCAGTCCCTTCCCTTAGCTCGGCCCCTTGCCTATATTTGGAAGGATGGGATCGACACTCCTGCCTCCTCACCAATTCATATTTGTTTTCTGCCATATACAGCACGTAAAGAAAGGAGCCGCTCTTTTTTCCAACTTTAGTAACTTCAGGACCTTACTGTGGTTTGTAGGCTCTTTGTTGTGAGAATCTCCTCTACTGGGAACATGCTCTCCTGCCAGCTACAACCACGGCCAGCACTTCACTCATACCTGCTCTCACCTATATGTCAAAGAAATAATAGTCCAGAAGAGACCTGCCCCACTGCTCCTACTCACAGGATGCCTGGGCAGAGTTGCACAGTGGCAAGGGAACGCAAAGCAGCTACCTGTGGGGTGGAGGGGAAGGCCACAGGAAGGGAAAAGGGTGATGAGGATTCATGTAGGATCTGTTTTGGCAATCTTGTGGCTTCCCATCACTGCATGGGTCAGGGAGAATGGGAGGAAAGGCCGTGACTGAAGTATGATGTGACAAACCATAGCAAAATAGAAGCTAATCAGAAGGAACACCCAAATCCAGCCAGGGATGGACGTTTCATGAATGCCAAACCCTGAATATGCTACAGAAATTTAGCTTCAGATACTGCTTTGGCCACCTAGGACATTCACTACCCTTGCTGCCAAAAGGAGCTGCAGAAGCCATGTCACACTGTGCTATCAGGTTCTTAGACACAGCTGATTGCAATTCCCAGGTGAGAAGGATATCGGTAAGGGGACATAGTAGCTACCAAAACATTGGGCACTACCCACTTTTGCATGCCAGCTAGGACAGTGCAGCTCTGCTCAATCCTGAGCACTTGTAACCCAGAGCACCATTTTAATGTGAATCCCTGGGGCTGTAGGCTCGGCCACGCCTGGAGAAAGGCAGAGCTGTGTCTGAGAAGAAGCAGGCTGTGCAAGGATAATACACTGCACCTATGCAACTCTTGCGTGAGCAGCACAGACCGAGGACTGGCAGCAAGGCATGGCCGGCATAGGCTCAGACACCCCTCTCTCTTCCCGAGAGCAGGGCTGTGCCACAGGCTTCCAGGACCACACTGCCAAACCATCATCGAATCCACTTTAGCCTATGTGTGTGTCCTGAAAAGCATAAGAAACCAGTGGGAATTAGCATGGAGAAAAATAAAAATGTAGCTAAATTCTCCAGCTCTGCAGGAGAGGTTGGAGGTCAGGCAGGACCCAGAGCTGAGCTCTCCCATCTCAGGGCAAAGCACCATGACCACTGGGCAGCCCAGCCAGGCTTCTGCTGGGTTACTCTTTTTTCTGGCCCAACCACCTGTGTTCTTGGTTGCACTTTTTCAACGAGATAAAACCCTCACTGACTCTTGCAACAGTCTTGCAAATCTGACTCATAAACTCCTGCAAAGGGCTATGAACCCCCTTCAGGCCAGAGTGGGCTTTGAATGGAGGTCTTCCAGTCCCAGTCCCAAATGCTCTATTTGGTTGGTACAGAGCAGACAGGCAATGACTACAAATTGATCTCACCTGGCAGGGCAGGTGAGGACAGCAGTTGGCAGGAGTGACGGGAGCCTTCATGCCTGCACTGATAGAGATAGCTTCTGGTGCATGAGCAGAAGGGTTTCCTCTGCCCCAAGTCATTCTGCCTGTTTTGGTTGTCTTCTGTCGCTGTTCATTATCACCCGTTCACCCTCCTCACCACATGGACACTCATCCAAGGCTACAGCACCAGCGTTCCCTCACCAGAATGAAGCCTACAGGACTTGTGTGAAGCCAGAAGCCTACCCCAGATGGCTCCTGCCACCACCCAAAGCACCACTCCCAGCTGGAGCATCCTGGGGCAACTGCAGCTACTTCGGCAGCATGGGGGAAGTTACCTCATCTTTCAGACACAGTGGCTGGCTCTGCTTGTGTTTGCCCGAGGAAAGCCGACCCCATCGTCTTGCAGGAGTGTCACTGTCACTAGTGTTTTGACAAACATGTTCCATGTTGCCCTTAATTTCATTTAAGGTCACTAAAAATGGACACCACAGCCACATATCTCATGAACCATGAACTCCTAGAATCCCCCTAAGCCTGGAGGATGAGGGAAAGCTTTTTTTAGCAAGCATCCCGTGATCAGCCCTTTGAACTCAGCACAGTGGATGTACTGAGTGTCTGCAAAAAGCCAAGACACACCAGACCAACCATTAGTTTGGAGCTTTGTCCTGACACTGAATTGTCAGTGTGATTCAGACAGTGCCTTTTGTGCTCACAGGCATGCCTAAAAGCAAGGGGGCCAGACCCTACTCACCACACCCAGCTATAGGATCAGAGCAAAGAGCACACACAGGCAGCAAGGACACTCTCCCTGTTTTCTCTCCCTGGTTCAGGTGCCCAGCTGGGAGCAGAATGCAGAAAAACAATTAGCAATGAGCAATGACCCACAGGTAGCCCCTGCTGCCAACTAGTCACAGGCCTCTGCTGAGCACTGCACCAAGAACATACAGGACTGCTTAAAACCATTTGTACACAGCCATTGCCTCAAATGCTCTAAATCAGGGCCATCCAGTATATCCACAAGCTGTAGTATCATTTCATGTTCTCCCCAGCCCAGCAAGGGTTAGTACCTAAAAAAAATACACCCTACTTTCAGATCTCTAATTCTGATCCATGAACTACATAACCAGCTACAACAGCCATTGCTATTACATGCCTGCTATTTGAAAAGGCCCCACTTTTCATCATAACAGTCACACTCTTATTTCTAGCAGTTCTCCGTCATTGTATGAAAACATTTCTCAAGATAATAGTTGCTGTAAAATCTTATCAGAATGTAGCCTGGAGCAAGGGCTGAGATACAAAAATGTGCCTGTTTGTTACACTGCAAAGCAGGAATGCTGACAGACTCGGGGAGTGCAGATATATCTGTCTAGATTTTTTTGTTTTTTTTTTTTAATTTGGTCTTAAGGACACGCATTAGATTTTTCTGGCTCAAGAAATAAGCATACAAACCTTTCTATGTTCAGACTTGTCTGTGCTTTGGAGCCTTTGAATGTTTGACAAGCTGTATGAATAGGGATGACAGAGCTTCATGCAAATGAAAATCACAGTCCCATGACAGATCTAAAGCTTAAATCTTTTTTTATAAATGACAATAGGAGTTGAATGAGTGGAACACTGCAGGTGTTTAAAACCAACCAAGGAAATACCAAAATTTCAGGAAGCTGAAGAAAGATTACTGCTTTTATTCCATGTGTCTGGAGTTTTCCAGAGAGCAACTGCTTTAGAAATACTCCATATTTCATCCCGGCAAGGTGGTTATTCTTCCCACCTTGCAGAGGAGATCACACATGAATGATTTGCCTCCTCTAACGGAAAGAGGTTGGGCCAGACTCAAAGCAGGCTGTGGACATCTGAGTGCCAGCTTCTGGGTACTGGATTTCAAGGTGAAATCCAGACCCCAGGGGCTTTACACGAAGCTTCCTGCGCTGCGCAGGGGATTATTAAGCACCTCAGAAGGACAATTCACAAACTCTGCTAAAAAAAGGGGGATCTGCTTAGCCTGAGCTGAGTGACAATGCTGAGCACCCAACCTTTCAGTGTCGGTCCCAGAGCCTGTTGCTGCCTTTGGAGGGCTTGAGTGGAGCTCAGCCCCTCTGACTGGGCTGGCTCTGATCGCTCCCAGCAGGACCAGCAGGCAGGAAATGGGAGACCTGAAATCAAACCTTTTCTTAGCCTGGGGATTTTTGGCTGATGTCTCTCGCCTTCCCAGAAGAAGTGGAGACAGATGTTAAAGAGTCAGTGTCAGAAGGAGGGGCAGCAGAAGGAAACCTCGCTGCAGCCTGGAGGCTCCAGGGCTCAGCTGATGGACACCTTCCTCCCAGAATAATGTCTGGGTTTTGGTCCTATTCCTGTAGAGAGATACTCCTTATTGCACTCCCAGGGCTGGAGGACATGTCAACCATTTCCCCTAAACCCCAGGATCGTTCAGGATTAGTCTCCTACACACAAAGCCATTACCTACGACAGGCCACACACAAGTGCCACCTCTGCACTTGTGGAGGATCCTGCTAGCCCTCACGAAAACCCAAAGCTGCATGTGCTGGGGCGGAGCGGTCCGAGCAAGATGAGTGCAGGCCTTGGGCTTGCTGCTGTGAACCCAGGTCATCATGGTCCACCACATCTCGATTCAGGTGCCTGTGGCCCAGGAGCAAGGGTTTAGCTGCACACCCATGTTCTGAGCAATGGGCCCCTTTAATAGACATCTTTTCAAATGTAAACAAAATGCACTAAAAATAGAAACTAAGTTAAGAAATAGTGTGGTGCAAAGGGAGAGATCAGTGGCTGAGGAGGGATGTCTTACCTTCTCATGAGCCTGTATCTAACACACAGACTCTCGGGAGCCATCATTGCTGCTGCGAGCTGGTGTGGCATGGAGGTGATGGTGCTGCCAGCAGCCCAAAGGGGGGCTGTCAGACAAGCTTCGAGCCAGCACTGTCCCTCCACTGCTGCAGGGCACCTGGAGCAGTGCAGGCACAGCCCAACATAAGCAGGTCAGTGTATGCAGCACCAGCAAGGATGGGGCTACTGGGCCCTTCTAAGAAAGCCAGAGGCTAGAATCTCACCTTCTTCTACACTGCAGCTCTGCATTACAACTACTTCAAAAGTCCTGGATACTAAAAACAACTGAAATAAAGTATACAGATTATATGTGCATCAAATTGCAACTAAGCTAAATTATCACTGCAACTAGGTGTTTTCTGACACAAGGAATGGTGTGCATTGCTGCATTCCTCCTAATGTTCACCAGCTTCTGGTTTCAATTACTTTCAGCTTTCTTGAATATAAAAGGACTGGGCTGACCTTTCCCCTGCCAGATGTCTATGGTGAAAGTTTTCATGAAGAGGTCAGCAAAATACATCCATGATTTCTGGGACCGAGGCTTGGAGCATGTGTACTGCAGGGAGCTGCAGTGGGCACACTGTGCACATGCACAGCCAAGAGAAGACGAGGATCTTTTCAACAGGGGAAAACAGACCCAAAAGCAAAATGAAGACCATAGAGTCAGTGCCAATACCAGACTGTGCCATGTTGATCTCTCTGCAACACCCTTCTCTCTGATTTGGTCCCTAAGATCATCCAACACAGAGCACCAACCTAGGACCCAGCATGGAGAACAAATCACCTGCTAATCACCCAGCCCTCCTCCAGAGACCTCACAGTGCCATGCTCTGAGGTTGCCCCTCTTTTTCCAGAGACACCTCCCAGGCTGATCAGTGCCTCTGTGCCTCACTTCACAGACCCAGGCTTGGGTGCAGGGGCTAGGTCTCATACCCCTGCATGAGGGGGACACCGCAGAACAGCTCCCCATGCATGGGGTGGGCAAGGAAACAGTGCCAGATCTCCTCTGCCCTGCAGCCAGCAGGACCTGGCCAGGCAAGAGGCTCATCAGGTGGCTGAGGCTGAACCCAAGAGTCATGGCTGGTGATGTGGTATCTGCTGCATCTGTCCCGGGAACTGGTGGGAAGACCCAGAAAGAGCTGCTGGGACCACAGCTTGCTGGAGAACCTACAAACAGTGTCCACCCACGGCGCTGGTTACTAAAATGTGCTCCCTGTAAGTATGGAAAATGAGACGGCCAAATCCCAGCAAATTACACCTCAAGCTCCACAGTTACAACATGAGGGCTCCCGCATAACCTTAACCATGACAAAGAAATGTCTGAGACCAAGCAGGCCATTTCAGAGGACATGGGAGCCAAGGGTGTTACACATACTGGGCAACATTCATTCCCAATATTTTCTTATAAAAGCAAAGGATGCTTATTTCTTGGCCTCGCAAGAGCTGGATTAGGAAAAGCAACCTTTTTGGTTTACTTGTTGAGTGTCTGGATCTCCTTTCTTGGCTCAGAGCTCTGGACTCCTTCTTTGCTCCTCTGGACTCAGTGCTACTTGTGGCCAGGGTCACCCTGCCTCTCCCCTACCACCACACAGTCAGAGGCAGTGCCAGTAGATTGCTCCTGCGAACCGGTCAGCTGCACGTGGGGTTGGGAGAAGGGGGCTGCTGCCTCACAACAGGGTACAAGGTTGCCCCTTGTGAAGAAGCACTGACACCATCCCACCACAGCCAGGACTGCCACAAGCTCTGCTGCTTGGTATTTGGGCAGGCATGAAAGGACGTTCCAGAAGATGAGATTTAGGGTGAGTCCCAGGCCAACGATACCCTGCTTCGTCTTCTCACAGGCAGAGGACAGTGAAACACCTTCCTTTACCACCAAAGCCTTCCTAGGGCCCTGCAGAAAGGCCCCAGGGCACACATGTAAGTGCACATCTACTTGCAAACAGCCCTGGGGAACAGCAGCTGCATTACATCTGTTGCTCCATGCTGCCAACATCATTTGCAGACACAGAGCTGTCCTGAGGCGAAGGTCACAAGGGTGCTTTCACAGTGAGCTGCATTGCCTTGCAAGGCTCTCTAGTCCTGGTGTTGCCAGGGAGCTTTTATTACTGCCCTTCATTCAGATAAGGGCACTCATGGCTCAATATACCCCCACAAATTAAAGGTGGATTTACTGGCTGGTGTCTTATCTATTTTTGCACAAAGAACTTTGGGAGAATAAGGAGATTTTGTAAGCTGTAGCTGAGTAAGTTTCCTGGTATGCTGAAGGAACCTACTTTATTAAACCAGTAATACACAGCTTAAAACACGAAATGAGCTGGCTCTTGCACAGAGACAGATGCAATCATTCCTGCCCAGGTCTCCCCAGCACAGATCCTCATACTCCCAGGAACATGTACTACTGATTCAGAGCTGCTAGAAGTCAGGGTCTAGACACTCCATGAGCAGCAGGGCTTGGTTTAAAAAAATCAGTTCCAGTTTGAACCAAACCAAACCTTTTAAATTCTCTTCTAGGGGGGAATTAGTTACCTTTTTTCTTTTCTTTTTAGGCCACCAAGCCTAAGGGCAATCCAGTAAAACTGACCTGCTTATCAGTTCACATCTAATAGCAAGGACTGTGGCCATTTCCCCCATAGCACAGCCAAGAATATCTGCTTCACTAAGTATACACTCACTGCCCCAAGGCTGGGGAGCTCCTAAGCAGTCCCACCACACACTGTCCTGGGTCTTCTAGGTGAGCACCCTATGCCAGCAGCAGGGACTGGAAAGCCTTGGCTGCAACTAGCAACCTCAGTGCATCATGGCAGGCTGTTCATAGCTCTGTTTGACTCCTCAGCAGTCCACGCATCATTTGTTTTACCTGATGGGAGAGACATACTGATTTGCAGCTAGGTGGTAAAGAGCACAACTCAATGCTCAGCCTTCAGCTCCATCCTGTAGTTCACCAAAGAGCACATGAGACCCCTTACTCATCCCACAGTTCTGGCTACAGGCTGATGGGAGCGCATCTTCATAACGCAGGGTCAGTTCTTGGACCACGCAAGTCTGATGAAGTGAGAGTATCTGCAAAGTTACTGGAGAAGGGGAGAAAGAGCTACAGTATCTCAAACCACACATAGCCTTGACCCAAGATAGGGATGAGGAAGACTTGCTTTCTTCCTCAAGCTGCTAATAGCTAACAAGCAGCAAGCATTAAATGTTGCTCGGTGGCTGCAGGAGGATGCTAAGTTTTGGGCAGCCTTCTTCCACAGCCAGGCATCTTTGCCACTGAAGCTCAGTGCTACCGGCTGCAGTTTCTGAAAGACTGCCACGACAACAATTGTACTTCATTGTAACCACAGCTTGCAGTGCTCTGCGGTACTGGCCAACAATGCTGTTCAGACCATCATTGCCAAAACGCTCCCAAGCAGGACTGGCTGTGGCATTTCTATCAGCATTAAAGAGCCTGAATCCTGAGCACTTCAGGAGCCTGAGTCTACATCAGCTGAACCCTTGTGTGAGCACAGCACAACACTACTCAACCCAGGGGAGGAGGTCAGGAAAAAGCAATAGGGCTGGGAAGACCCTGGAGGGATGCAGGGCGTGTAGCAGCCACAGTGGAGGAGACACAAGCAGAGTGACAGACACATGGCCAGGTGTCAGCTCAGGTGCATACCTTGGTCCTCCATGCACCCCACTGTTGCCCCCAAGTCTGTCCCGCCCCTTGGCCTCATGCTAGTGTTTTTTTGGTGCCCTCTGCACAATCTGCTCTAGCCTGTACTTAAGCCTGCTGTGCCTGCAGCAACTTCCCTGCTTCCTCCCTGTACCCCCAATACCTGGGATGAGGGACCTGATACACAAAGGCAGCTTCCAATCAAGGAGCCACTGCAACAAGCACGGAAGAGCTGTCCTGAGCTCTGCAGCCCTCTTCCCTGCCCTCCCCCACTGCCATTGCAGCTTGTCCCTCAGTCAAGCTGGCTGGTTTGTGCTTTGGAGTGGCTTGGGAGGGCTCCTGAGGTTGCCTTTGTCTCAAAGAAGGTGCTGGTACAAATCTGTGCTGAGCACAGCAATGCCTGGTGACTGCTCAGCCAGCAACCCAGGAGCACCCTGCAGGCCCCAGGCCAGCAAGCTCCTAGTCAAGAGACTCATCAACCCCTGGAAGCACAGGGGCCCAGCTGGCACCATCGGAAAATGTTTGCTGAATGTAAGTGGTCAAGGAAGATGACAGATGACTGTGGATCTGGAGCCTACCAAGACACCGTACCTTGTTTCCAGAGAGCAGAAACATCTGGTTTTCCTCCCTTGTCTGAATTACTCCATCAGATGGGGAGTTTGTTTGGAGGCAGGAGGTAAATCCAGCGCTGTGGGAAATACCTGCCCTGGAATTGTCCTGGACAGTCCTTCCAGGGCACAGCAAGCTGCTCTGACTGGGGACAGTCACGAGTGATTTAAGATACTACCATCATTCAGATACACGATGGGACTGCAGCCAAAGCACTGTGTGAACATGTATGACCCAGGCAGTCCTCACCGCCAAAGCACAAGGCACAGACTGAAGTAGGAGATCTGCTCCAAAAGCACCTGGCTCCATGCTGGGGCACAGCTCAAGCTCAATACAAGTGGAGAACAGAGCTGCTCAGCAGCTCCTGGTCAAAACAAGCTTCTTTGAAATGAACACTGAGGACCACGCACTGACTGGATCAGGCCAGGAAGCCACCTCCTCTCTGCTGCACTCGCCTGCTCTTGGCACAAGTGAGCTCGTCAGCTGCAGCACACGTGGTTTCAAAGCTGGGGAGCAGATAAACTCCCATGTCACAGGCCATTTGATCCAGGTCAATTCTCCTTAAGATCAAAACTGGATTTGAACTGAGCCCTTTTGGCTATCATGGCAGGCACACAGAGTATTTTCACACTGGCAGTACACATGTGACAGAGTATGGAAAAATAAAACCTGATTTGGATTTTGCCGTGATGACTGTGGACTGATGCCCAGTCTGGCTCCCACATCCTCTCAAGAGACATCAGCCAAGATCAGGGCTTGCTTTCCTAATAGGTTTAAGTGCAGATGAAAAATTTTCAATGAAGAGGGAAAAAAACCACAGAAATGTGTTTGGAGCACAACAGTGGGCACATAAAAGAGAAGGTGACTAGGAACAGTCAGTGTGAGTTTACTAAGAGGTAAATCACATCTGACCATCCTGCTTGCCTTTTATGATAAAATGACCAGATCCGTGGATGTGAGGAGATGCTGCCCAACCTCAGCTCCCAAAACTATCTGCCACAATATTCTTGTGCCCAAGCTAGGAGTTTATGGTTTGGATGGGTGGGCAGCCAGATGGGTAAAGAACTGGCTGGGCAATAAGACTCAGAGGATAGTTGTAATGGGTCACATGCATGGGTCAGTCCTGGGAGTTTTCCTGTTTAACACCTTTATCAATAACCCGGTAGAAGCAACAACACACTTGCTTATAAAGTTTGCAGATGGCAACATAGTGGAGGAAGCAGCTGATACCCTCTAGGTCAGAGCTGCCATCCAGAGGGACACAGACAGGCTGGAGGCATGGGCTGAGAGGAACCTTACGAAGTTCAACAAAGACTAATAATGCAAAGTCCTGCACCCAGTAAGGAAAACAGCCATGTAAAAACACATGCTGGGAACTGACTGGCCAGGGGGCAGTTTGGGGAGAAGAATCTGAGGTCAAGACAGTCAGGGCCCTAGAGCTGGTCATCCCATACAACAGGAGAGGCTGAGGGAACAGGGCTTGTTCAGCCTGGTGTCCTGGTTTCAGCTGGGATAGAGTTAACTGTCTTCCTAGTAGCTGGTACAGTGCTATGTTTTGAGTTCAGTATGCAAAGAATGTTGATAACACTGATGTTTTCAGTTGTTGCTAAGTAGTGTTTAGACTAAAGTCAAGGATTTTTCAGCTTCTCATGCCCAGCCAGCGAGAAAGCTGGAGGGGCACAAGAAGTTGGCACAGAACACAGCCAGGGCACCTGACCCCAACTGGCCAACAGGGTATTCCATACCATGTGACGTCCCATCTAGTATAGGAACTGGGAAGTGGGGACAGGGAATCACCGCTCGAGGACTAGCTGGGTGTTGGTCAGCGGGTGGTGAGCAATTGCACTGCGCATCATTTGTACATTCCAATCCTTTTATTACTACTGTTGTCATTTTATTAGTGTTATCATTATCATTATTAGTTACTTCTTTTCTTTTCTATTAAACTGTTCTTATCTCAACCCACGAGTTTTACTTCTTTTCCTGATTCTCTCCCCCATCCCATGGGGGGGGGGGGGGGGGGGGGGGGGGGGGGCGGGAAGGGAGTAAGTGAGCAGCTGCGTGGTGCTTAGTTGCTGGCTGGGGTTAAACCACGACACCTGGGAAGGAGAAGGCTTCAGGAGGACCTAGCAGCAGCCTTCTAATACCTATGAGGAGGCTATCAAGATGGAGTCAGGCTCTTCACCTTGGTGCACAGTGAAAGAACAAGAATTAAAATGCTGGTGGAAATGAGAAGTTCAGACTGGATATAAAGAAAAAGATTTGCTCTAGTGGGAAACATTTTTTTACATTTTTATCTAGAGAGGTTGTGCAGCCTCCATCCTTGGAGGTTTTCAAGGCCTAGCTGTTTAAAACCTTGAGCAACCTGGTCTGACACCATAGCTGCCCCTGCTTTGAGCAGGAGGTTGGACTACAGACCTCCTGAGGTTCCTTCCCATCTGAGTTATTCCATGATCTGGACTGCAAATGCAACATCAGGCTTTGCAGACATTTAAAGCCATGATCTCTGTACCTCTTCAGTCCCTGGCTCTGCCCGTGCTGGTGGTGAGAACGTTCCTAAAAGGGCTAGCTTCACCCGCGCAGCTTAAGTATCGCTCATTAGTTCAGCTCCTCCACAGGCTATGTGCACAGCACACGAAAAATGCAACGCCTTCCTTGGGTAGACAAATGGAGCCGTCCCTCATTCGTCAGGCATCTTATCACTAGTTCCCAGCCTGGGATGGCAACAGCTCTGCAGTCAGTATTATAGATGCCAGCTGCTCTGAAAAGATGCTGTTTTCTGCTGGTATTTTACAGGACAACTAGGCTGGGGCTGGGTGTGGTGTGGGCACATACAGTAATGCTCTGTGGATTGCCCTCTGCCAGGCTTGTACACTATTGTCCATCTGTCCATGGGGTACCCAGAGGTCTCTGTTTGCCCAAGGTAACAGAGGTTCATCTTCACAGCACCAGACTCCAACAAATTTGGTTCCCAAGTGAAACCTGTAGTCCAGTAAAGTTTCCACTTTACTGGGACATGGAGGAGACCCACTGAGGGAGCCAGGCACCCCTCAGCCCCAGTCCAGCACACAGCACAGCCACAAGCAACGAGTCCTGTCATAAACTTTCCCTGCCAGACATGAGTTCCCTCTTTGTGGGCTGGGCACTGGCACTCTGAGCTACAGGGCATTTGGGTACAATGAGTACAGGGGGAGTTTGCTCTAACACTGAAGAAATACTGGTCATCCACTGACAAAGGGTCTCCAAACCCCCGCATTATATTCCCTTTCCCCCCACTACATATCCACCCCTTGAACAGCTCTGCCTCCTCCTGGTGACCATCCAGCACAGCCCTTGGTCCTCCTAAACATGCAGGGAACAGAGCTGTGCTCTCTGCTGTCACCAAGGCAGGGCAGTGAAAGCCTAACAGTTGCCTTAACAACAGATTTGATTTTTTATTTTTTTTTTTAAACAAATAAACAAAAAAACCCTGAAAAAAGACCTACTCACTTCCAAAGAAAGTTTCCATCCTGGGAAAGGCTGAGGGAAAAGAGATGAGAAAGGTCAATTTGAGAGGCAGAAAGAAGCAGGACATCAGCTGCTTCCACTGCCAGGAGGCAAAACACACAGTTGAGTGCCGTGACATGGCCCACAGGCTGGTCCCTCCATCCTAAATCTTTCTGTGCCCTTCCCACAGGCCCCCCAGTCTGCCACAAGCTTCCTGCCTTTCAGAGCACATAAAAACAAATTAAAGGACAGGACACTTATGCCAAAACATTTGGAAGACGACAGAAATCTTACATTTGTCTCTGTAGTGGCAGTCAGCTGCAAATTAGCTTTAGGGAAATAAATGTAGACAGGGTGATCCTTGACATGCTGCAGCGCCCAGGTTTTGTATCGAATTTGCAAAGCCTTGGGACAGAGGCTTGGCAGGCTTGCCTCATCCAAATTTCTACTTTGTTTTAACTTGGCTTAGCTGTAATACTGATTTTTTCTTCTGAGCAGGTGGTTCTGGATAATTTGTCTTAGTTTTACTTATCATTGCTTCATACAACCATAGTTTTACACAGATTGTACTCTGTGCAGAATAAGGTATTTGTCACTAACATACTGATGGAATATAAAGAAATACAAGCCTGACAGGACAGCAGACACCTTCAGAAATGCAGACAAAGGATACTGTGCAGACCAGTACAGCCATGGGATGATAAAAGATGGGGCAGACACTTGGCCACAAACAACTCACAAGTGGTCAGATAAAGAAATACAGACCTGTAGGTGTCACCCAGGAAAACCAGTTTTGTCCAGAGACCAAGCATACAATGTATGTAAAAATGCATGACAGATGTAATGTGGAGTCACACGGTGGAAAAAAGGGAGCATCTTGTGATATGACTGACTTCATTACAGAGCCAGTTTTTGTTGCACAGATATGAGAGGTGAGCAGCAGGCAATTTACCATTACACAGAAATCCTTCAGGAACAGGAGGCGATTTTTCACTTTTCTTTCCTGCTGCCAGTAACAACTGACCAGAACCTACTGAAGATCACTGTGCCAAGCAACCCACCTGCCTAGCCCTTCTCATGATATTTTTGCACAAGCATCTCCTTCACATCAGTTAAACCCACTCCCTTTAAACCACCTCCTGCTGCGGAGCATGCACATGCCCCTTCCATGCTTCCACTATATGCAAAACACTACCAGCACAGTGAGTTAGGGGAAAACTCAAGGAAACTGCCACGTTTTTAATACATGCTCCCCTGGTAAAAATGGAGGGGCAATAAGAGACCCCAAACACAAAGGGAGGTCTCAATCCCAGGAGGGTGCACACCAGTATGGCAGGGAGAAGCCCCCACATAGCACAATATGCAATCCTGGCATTTCGGTGACTGCTGCTGACAGAGATGCCCCACACTGCCAGAAGAGATAGGCCCTGCTCCTCACAGAGGCTACCACATACACCAAATTCAAGCCACTCCTCTACTTAGTGGTCAGTTAAGTAAAATGGGTTTTAAATATATACACCCTCTCTCTCCCTTAGCCCCACGATCAACCTGCTGCATTTTTAGCTTTGAAATACTGCCTCTTTCCCATTCCTTTTGGAAGACCAATATGGCTAAAAAATCTGTATTATGAGAGTTTTCAGTCCCTAAAAATTCCAAGTACAGTATTAAAATTCATCTTTTCTCCACAGGGTATCATAGGCACCCGGGAGTAATCAAGAGAAGCACAAATAGACTTTAAAGAGGCAAAGTATCCTCCTGGATCAGCTGCTCCATTTCTTAGTCACATTCCCACCAGGTCTTTTACATCAGTATTTTCAAGAAACACAGAACAGAGAGGAAAGGACTCTCTATACAAAAGCAGCAGTGTGACAGGCAGGACAATTCCTCTCCCCCATCCCGCAGGGAAAATATTCAGATTATTTCTGACTTGTTCAAAAAGGAAAAGGAGTATTTCTCCAATGCAAGTATGGTAAAGAACAGCCTGGGGACTTACAGCACATGAGAGAGCATTAGAAAAAGCTGCACAGGCCTGCACTTCTAAATACTGTCTCCACTAGCAGTACTCACTGTTAGTTTCTGTTCATTAGCAGTTAATATGCACTTGTCCACTATAGATCGACCCTACTGAATGGCCAGAATGTTGGGCCACTGAGACCCATAAGCAGGCGGTACTTCAATGTTGCTTTTATCACAAGAGTGGCTAAATACAATCTACCACCTTCTGTATCCTAATGCACTGTATTGCACAAGTCATCCTCAAAACAACTGCATCAGAAGCTCAAAAAGGCAGTGATTTTCCCTGGTAAAGGTCATAATGAAAAAAGGAAACAGACACACACTCATCCAGAGCAGGGAGGCTCAGAGCACTGGGTGAGTACAGTCTCAACAAGGCAAATTTCACAGAAACACAGAAGTGCTGGTTGGAAGGGAGCTCCAGAGGTCTCCAGCCCTGCTTCCCGTAGGACTATAACCAGCAGGTCGTGCCATGGACTGTCTTGTTTCAAAACAAACTGGTGCACAACCACCCGGACAAAGAAATGCAGAGCTAGTAGGTGCCAAAAGTCAGCTCTGTAAGGGAAGTTTTGAATAGAAATTACCTCCAGGATTGCGGGAAAAAATAAAAAGCAAGGAAATGCTCTTGTGAAACAATGCTGACACTTGCAACCACTCCGTGAAAATAAAATTATTGCCAGTGCCACTTATCACAAACACTAACATCATTGATAACACCTTGGATTTGACACAGCCTCTAATTGATAGAAGACTTAAAGTGTGAAATTTCCTTTGGAAGTCACTCCTATTGCCTACTGCAATAAAGCCAGCCAGCACAAGAAGGAAAAAAACTAACTAACTTTTCAGCTGTTGAGTTTAATTCTACTAAGACGCTTTTTAAAACTCCCACTGTAAAATGATACAGAAAAATCGTTGCTGATCCTTTAAAACAGAAATAAAAAGCTTCTTTAAACTATCTAGCATTGGGGGGGGGGGGGTGTGAAGTATCTTGGAACCTCAGGAATCTTCCCTCCTTGACAGAGCTTTATCAGAAAAATGCAGCCATAGACATACTCTATCACAGTTACCTTCCCGCTACCCTCAGGAGGTCATCATAGTAGAGGGCAGCTGATGTGGACCTACACTATTTTATCATGTTTCATAACTGCCCTGGAACAGGTTAAGTTTACCGTTTTTCAGGATTTTGGAAAGATGGAAATTTACCATAAATATTGCACCTTTCCTCGGACAGGAACATTCTCTTCCTACCCCCACACTCAGAGTAATACCAGTGCTACCAGTAGGAACACTTGTGTTCAGTTTGAAACACTCTGGGACTTGCACCAAGAACTTTTCTGTTTTGTCTCCTGTGGGCCATTCTCTGCCACCTTAAAAAAGCACATTCAGCTTATGGTTTGCACTACTACAGATAAACACTACTTTCTAAAAAGAGATAAAACAGAGCAAGAATATGAAGGTTGACCGGTATACAAAGTTCTGTTGATATTCTAGTCAAACCTAACTAATGAAAAAAAAAATATTGCTTAAAAAAGCAATCTTTATTTTCAAATGCTGCACTGCATAAAATTTATCTGATTGACAGCCCTGTGCATGGACGCAGACCCCCTTCATCCTCCCCACTTCACTATTCAGCATAGCACAATCAGGCCGACCATGCATAAAATCATTTAGACCAGAAGAAAAATCTATTTGCAATCCATTACTTGCTTCCTTGTAAGTTAACAGTGTTAACCTGGAAAAATCACCAAGAAAAAGACATTTCATTTCTGCATTCAAAGTGAAGAAGAGATAAGGCACACTACACGGCTGGTCCCATGCATGGAAGCTGCTAATGCTTTCAGTGCTCTTCACCTTCTTAACCTTGATACAGTAGTACTCTTAAGGCTCTCCTGCTTATAATATTGTAACTGCCTCTCCCAGAAGGCAAAACAGTGCAGAAAAAAAAGAAAAGAGGGCAGGGGTTCTCTGAGAATGCCATGGCCCACATGGCTTTTCATCAAGTAAACATCCTCTTGCAGTGACCATCCACTGATATCTTGCCAAGAGTTACCAATTATTTTACCAGTGATACATGTTCTTCACAAATGAAGTGTCTTCCATTTTTTGCTCCCAACAACGTTTCACGGAAGTCCCAAATTTCATTCTCTAGCCTAGATCTTGCTGCAAATAATATCCATGGGGAAGGGTCTATAGAGATTTTTGATAATGGTATTTTGCAGAAGTATGGATGCATTTCTTGTCTGGAAGAAAGGAGGCATGTGGTGACAGGATGTTACACTTGTATGCTTCTGCTTTAACTCCAATGCCCAATTACAGCCAAACCTACAGGTGATGTTCACATCAATCTTTGAAGACCTTGTGTTTTAGGATCTGTATTTTCTCATGTGTGCAGCAACAGAAGCAGAAATCTCAGTGCTCTTCTTATTCTGGCCATAATAGTCCACAAAGTCACCATCTGGCCCAAGGAGGTACATTATTATTGTGTGATCCACCTGCAAGAGAGCACATTGTGTCTTGGTAAAAAAGATCATAGAATACCAGGTTGGAAGGGACCTCAAGGATCATCTGGTCCAACCTTTCTTAGCAAAAACACCGTTTAGACAAGATTGCCCAGCACCCTGTCCAGCTGAATCTTAAATGTGTCCAATGTTAGGGAATCCACCACTTCCCTGGGGAGATTATTCCGGTGGCTGATTGTTCTCATTGTGAAAAATTTTTCTCTTGCATCCATTCGGAATGTCCCCAGGAGTAACTTATAACTGTTACCCCTCCTCCTTTCCACGTGACTCCTTGTAAAAAGGAAGTCTCCATCTTCTTTGCAGCCACCCTTTAAATACTGGAACATCCTGCACATCTCTCAAAGTCAGCAGCAACAGCATCCCGTTCAGCCTTTGGTTCAGCTGTCTGACAAGACTTCTCACCAAGAAGCTAAAGCAAGATAAGGAAAACTTTAGCACCACCTCAGTGACCTCTTCTTGTTTTACCCAAGAAAATAGAGAAAACTAGTTGCATATTCAGAATGTGTGAAAGAATACTTTAAGCAAAAGAAGTCTTCCCCAAGCTGCTGACACCCTTCCTGCAGCACAAACAAGACTGGGGCAAACCTGTGGACTAATGGTCTTTCCCCCTCACTTTTCCCACTTTCCATCTACTTTTCATGATGCTCCATGACCCCCCCAAGGTATTCAAGCTCCTGCTGCTAATATGACGCAAATCCAATATAACTAATATAACTAAATAAATGGTATCTCATTAAACAAAGTTCATTATCAGTGCAAACGATGGGAGCAAGAGCATCACTGGGATACAGGGGCTGCAGATAGAGGAGCTGGCACAGAAATACGTGTGCTGGGAGGGGGCTCCCTCTACTGTCCGAATTGAAATAACCTTAAAAAATGTTCAAAGTAACAATTACTTGAATGTTTGAGGTATTCCAATTTGATTTATGTAAAAATTAACTCCACTGTAAGTTTATTTAAAATGCCACTGCCAGTACTGTCTGCATCTGTGACAACATCTTTATGAGCAAAGACACAAAATACTGAAAATGGAGGCCATGAATCTGCGATTGCTCAAGTGACTACATTATCTCACTGCCACTAGAGAAAAAGAACTGAAATGTACTTATGCACTGAGAGTACAACTGTGTTTGAAATTAAGAAATCACATAAACATTTCCAGTACCACAAGCTAAAAGGATGCATTAAACTTAATGGCATTTCTGTCACTGAAAGAATGTTTCTCAAAATTTTATTGAAACAGGTTTAATTCAAATATTTTACTCTAGTTTCAAATTTTCAAGATAAGATCACAAAATCATGTTGTAGGAGACAATTTTTTTTAAGGAATCTGAATCACAATTTAGATCCTTCAACTGGAAACTAGCAAAAAAAAAAAAAAAGTCAAGTAGTCTGCTCAGAGCATCTTAACTCCCTGGCCTACGGAAGATTAAATACAGTCAGGATGGAGTGCAGTTTCTGTGCAAAAGACCACTGTTTTTCAAGCTGTGTCTGAAGCCTGCACTGTTCCCACTGTATGCACATAAGATCATCATTTGAGTTTCAATGCAATCTTGTAAACCACAGAACAAAAAAAGTAAATTGGATATTCTGATACCGAGAATTATAAAATTGAGATTATAACATAGGAACTAGTAATATCCAAGTAATACTTAAAAATTCAAAGAGGAGTTTAGAAATTATAATTTCTAAATGGTCATCTCAATGTTCTTTTCAAGTTAAAACAAGCAGACAAGTTTAATTGGCTGTAGTGGACCTATTCCTCTTCCCTACCTCCCAGCAGCCTGCAGAGGAAACTGAACCCACTCCTGCTCAAACATCAGTCTTAATCACCAACTGGCACAACAGGCCCATGCAACACATGAGGTAAAAAAAAAATCTTACTGGAAGAAATGACAGAGTAGTAATTACCTGGATAAGTCTCAGGTAGGCACAAAACGAGCCTCAAGCTCTCCCTCCCAGGTCTGCTGTTGCTGCTATCCTCCTTCCATTTTGTTTCAGAGACCGGTGTCCTCTGGCCTTCCTGCCCTGAACACATAGAGCTCACTGCCTCTCAAAACCAAGTGCCTATGACAAATCCTGAAGAGATGCAGGTATACTCTTCTTCCTTGGCACCACATCCAGGGCTCCCAGGCTGCTCTCCTCCTCCCAATTCACTGGCCTTTCTTCCTCGTTGCCCTTCCCTTCTCTCAGACTCACAAACGTAGCACAGACTAGTGGTATCCTCCCTGGATCCTGAATCCCTTCTACTTCATTACATCTATAATCACATTCTCCAGTTCAGATTCACCCTCCAGCCTCCCTTGAAGCTGTCAACATCTATAGAGTTACTTCCCCTGGCTGAACCCTGTACTTTCCCTTCACAGCCATGCCAGAATCCAGGTCTGGTTTGCTAGAATCCACATGCAGTTTACTTCATGAGGAGCAGCACTCCTTCAGCTCTTCTCTTTTCTATTTCCATCACCTCTCCTCAACTTCAGTTCACTCATTTAGTGTCAGATTCTACTGATTTTTTCCCTCTCCTGAGCAGGCATCCTTTGCCAACCCTGTTCCTGTAACCTATTCTTGCATTTCCACCAGCCCCCTTTTAGAAATCTGGTTTTAAGCAGTATCTTTAGATTGATTTCAGATTGATGCTAGATTGATTTAAATTGGTGTTGAATTTCTCCAGCAAGCTTCTCTCCTCCATTCAAATACAGTATCTTAGACACAGACTTCTGTAGCTATTGAGTTGCCACTTTAAGCGAAAACAAGTTCTTGATCTCCCACTTCACACTCCTTTAGTAATGTAGAGCAGTGCATATCACCAGTGTGATCCCATCTTCTCTTTACTGAGACCATGTGATGCTCTTGCTTTTTCTTTCTAAGCAACACTTTTTTGTGTTTTGTCCACGTGGATAATTTATTTGCTGCAGTCAGGTGGTTTTAAAAACCAGATTAAGAATAGACAATACCGGATTAGACCAAAATCAATCTGCCTCAGCATCATACCTCAAACAGTGGCCAATAATGATTGCTTTAAAGAAGAGTATAAAACCAACACCAAAAATATACTATCTTCCTCTATTACCTCCCAGTTTCCAAATACTTTTAGCTCCCAGGCTTCCTGAACTAGCCAAGACTTCTGTCCATTTCATAATCCTCAACAGACTGTTTTTTCCAAAGACTGAAAAGTCTCCCTGTAGACTCCCATAAACTTCTACCATTTGCATCTGTAGCAAGTGATTCCACTTCTCACGTGCCCATTGCAAGAAGAACCATCACTTTTCCTTTTGAACCGGTTTTTAGTTTTCTCTGATGCCTTTAGTTCTTGCAAATGAAGAAAAAAAATCACAATCATATAACGTGTATCCTCACTTGTCCTATCACTTGTACCCACCTTACTCTTCCAGTCTGCTCAGGATGTGGCAATTCAGGAAGGCCTTGGCAGCAGCTCTGAGCCCTATAACCAATCCTAGTCACTTCCAGAAGTAAGATTTTTGACTACTCAGTTTAGTGTTACTTAAACCTCAGTTACCCCCTTCACAGTTTTACTCTACATATTTTATTCCCACTTAATTTAGCATTAATATGCTCTCTCCTCCAGGTCATTTGACACAGGAGGAAGATCCCCACAGTATCTGCAGGCAGACTTTGCATCATCCAAGTCTCTAGCCAGGAAGACTCCACTCCTTGGTGTCAGTTTGGCAGGGAATGAATTGTTACTCACTTTTAACTCTCATTTCTCCCTCTTCCTATTGCCTTAATTTCCCACTTCCATTTTCACTTTGGAGCACACAGGAAAACAGCCAGACAAAAACATTACATGACAAAAAAAAGTTCAAATTACTGCCAGGCTTGCTAGCTCATATGCTATTCTGTATGCAGGCCTGGAATTGTACATTTTTAGAACATGTTTCAGTGAGGTTCTGAGCTTGTAAGAGGGCACCTTGATTCTGACTGAGACCTCTAAAACACAGCTTAACACATCGGTGCAACAGGGCTCTGTCATGTAGGACTTCAGCACAGATTGCAACAGCTGCCTTCTGATTTTAAAATCTGCATGATGCTCTCATCCAAAGACTTTCATTAGGCAAAGGCTGTACATTTACTCACTATGTAATCATCGTCTTCATCTTTGGGACCTTCGCTGTAATACACACGGTAAGCTTTGGCCACTTGGTCAATCTGTGCCTTGGTACCAGTCAATCCGATCAGCTTCGGAGAAAATTCTAGGCAGAAAGAAGACATTTATACATTTTAGTGAAAAGAATCCCATCAAGAGCCTCCTTTTCAGTGCTCTATATTACATGCTATAAGACATCAAGGAAGAAAACAGTAATACCTTTAACATATCTGGCAATGGCTTCTTCATTGTCCCTCTCAGGATCAATGGTGATGAAGAGCGGGGTCAGATTAGGCAAAGTTGGAATTCTGTCTGTGACATTAACAATTATTATTTTTCTTAGAAAACTAAAAATCATTTCTCACCTCCCTTCAAACAAGCTCACAGCCAAGCTACCGTAACATCAATCCAAGCCTACCCTAAGTGACAAAAAAAGGTTTATGTAATTTGTGAATGAAACAAACGCCATGAAATCCTACGCTCTGTGCTTCTGCTGGATGCAGCTATACTTCCAGCCTCTCAGCTGGAGACCTTGCCCTGCTTAGGAGAGATGGCAAATTGGCTCTGATGCAGAAAATGCCATGGCATCATGCACATATCAAAGCACAATGGTCGATACAGCAAAAGCACGCCTGTGATGGTGGAGCAAGAGGATAGGTGAAGACACAATTCAGGCTCTTTCCCTCATGTTCCAGCCATAGCTTTCACTATTATTTTCTTCAGTTTAGTCTGTCCTCCCACTTGCTTGGTTACTACTATCCCTGCTCTGTAACTCTTCAGGACCTGCAGCCTGAGAAAACCACCTCTACCACACAGCCTTCCCCCAACTTCCATTCCACAGCACAGTCACTCTCAGAAGAGACTCTCACAGAGATTTGTTCTCAGAATGAATAAAATAGAGGGAAAAAAACCTGAAACACCCCACAACCACTTCTTGGCAAAAACACAACGCAATGGCACCATTCCCTGTAACCTGCCACCATCATTGCCGGCTGAATATGAGCCAGCAGTGTGCCCAGGTGGCCAGGAAGGTCAACGACATCCTGGCCTGTATCAGAAATAGTGTGGCCAGCAGGAGCAGAGAGGTGATTGTTCCCCTGTATTCAGCACTGGTGAGGCTGCATCTTGAGTACTGTGTTCAGTTTTGCGCCCCTCACTACAGGAAAGACACTGGGGTGCTGGAACGTGTCCAGAGAAGGGCAACCAAGTTGGTGAGGGGCCTGGAGAATAAGTCATATGAGGAGCGGCTGATGGAGCTGGGGCTGTTTAGTCTGGAGAAAAGGAGGCTGAGGGGACACCTTATCACTCACTACAACTACCTGAAGGGGGGTTGTAGGGAGGTGGGTGCTGGTCTCTTCTGTCAGGTGGCTGGTGATAGGACGAGAAGAAATGGCCTCAAGTTGCAGCAAGGGAGATCTAGGTTGGACATTAGGAAAAAATTCTTTACTGAGAGGGTTGCCAGACATTGGAACAGGCTGCCCAGGGAAGTGGTTGAGTCAACATCCCTGGAGGTATTCAAAAAGTGCGTAGACAAGGTACTCCACAACATGGTTTAGGGGGCATGGTTGATGGTTGGACTCAGTGATCCTGAAGGTCTTTTCCAACCTAAATAATTCTATGTTTTATTACCAAGAAGTCCCCTGTTGCAGAAAGATCGGTGCTGTTGTGCTCTAAATATCAGATCCTATAGGCAGATTGATGTATGTATTACTTAGCAATTAATTTAACTACTGAATAGTAGTCAACTACACTGAAAAAAAAAATCATCCATTATTACCATTTGCAATATTTTACCACAATAAACCTGGACCTCCCATAAAAAGGACCACTACACGAACCAAATTTCCATACCAATTTCATCTACCACTTCAATCATTTTCTCCAGTTCATCAGGACAGATGTCAGGGCAGTGTGTGAAGCCAAAGTAGATCAGCACCCACTGGCCGATATAGTCCTTACTGGTCTTGGGCTGTCCCTCATGGTTGACGAGTGAGAAGGGTCCTCCTAGCAGCGGTTTCCCAATGCCTCGGTTTCGTTCCTTCTCCAGCTCTACAAAAAACAAGAGGGGATCAAACACGTCCATGCCACAATCAACGCTGCTTCCCAGGTGAGCCTCAGAAGCAGTTGAGAGTCAGCCAACCTAACAGAGTCACAGCCCAGAGCATTGAAACATCAAGTCTACCAATGTCCATCGTGCTGAAGTCCAATGTGGACAAGGCTTCCAAAAAGCATTCCATTTTGAGCAAAATCAAGTATCTCACTAAACTCCTTTGAAACATAATAACCTCTTTCATTGTCACCTGATTGTATTTCTATTTAAAAAAAATAAAAAGGAAAAAAGGGAAAGACAGGTACCTGGCTTGGTGTGAAACAGAAAAATTTGCATCTTTGGCAAATGGAACGCATCCTAAAAGCTGTAATATCTCTGATTTTCAACATTAAAAACGTGAAAATGAAATGCATGGGCAGTTACTGCAGGACAGGGAAATGCACACATAGGCTACACAGAGGGAAAAACCCACATGCACAGAAAACCCCACCGCCGTGCCTGTGCGGCATCGACTGGCAGCAGTGTGCATAATCAAACGCAACTATTCCGACAGCAAAAGCATATTTAAGAATTTTAAAACGCTTAACCTTAAAGGTTTTTTTTTAATTTTTGAAAATTTTCTGTGGCACTTAAACAGGCATGAAGCGGCACTGTGCAAAGCATGAAGTGATTCAGCAGGATACCTAAATGGGTAAAATACATCATCTGAACACAAAATACGAGGCTCCTGCTGCTTCGCCCGCCCGCCCACACGCTGGCAGCCCAGGCTGGGTCCCGCCGAGGCAGCACGGCCTCCCGTGAGGCAGAAAGGCTCCGGTCGCTCCCCCCCGCACTCACCCTCCTCCTTCCGCCGCTTCACCTTCTTCATGGCGGCCAGCAGCCCGCCGCACAGCACAAAGGTGGCCGCCAGCGACCGCCACGACACCAGCTGCTGAGGAGAAGCTGTTTAGTGACTGAAAAGGGGGAAACAGCGCGGCCCGGCCCGCCGCCCCGGGCTCCCCCTCTGAGGAGGGATGTGGCTCCTTCACTCCTTCCCTCACCTTCCTCTGCGCGCCCGTCCGCGGGCCGCTGCCCGGCGGCAGCCGGGACAGCGGGCGGCAGCCGGGCACGGGCAGCGCCCACCGGCTCCTCACCACCGCATCCGGCAGCCGCCAGCAGAGAGCCGCCCGCCAGCAGCGTAGCGCTGCCGCCGCCATCTTGTCGGCCGCTCTTCCGTGCCCGCCCCTTCCGTTCCCCTCACCCGGGAGCGGCCGCCATGGAGGCGGCGCCGCTCTTCTCCTTCGGTGTCATAGCGGACATCCAGTATGCGGATGCGGAGGACGGCTACGACTTCGGCGGGTTTCGGCGGCGGTATTACCGGCAGAGCCTTAACCTGCTGCGGGACGCTGTGGAAGCGTGGGCCGCCGAGAGACCGCCGCTCGCCTTCGTGCTGCAGCTAGGTGACAGCATCGATGGCCTCAACGCCCGCAGCGGCGAGGCCGAGGGTGCCTTGGAGCAGGTGCTGGCAGCGCTGGGCCGGCTGCCGGTGCCGGTGCATCACGCATGGGGCAACCACGAGTTCTATAACTTCAGCCGGGCCCGTCTAGTGCGCACCGGCCTCAACAGCCATCCTGCCAGGACCATGGCCGACCCGCCAGCTGGGGACTGCCAGGCCTATCACTTCAGCCCGGCTGCACAGTTCCGCATTGTCGTGCTCGATGCCTATGACCTGAGCATCCTGGGCAGGGAGCCGGACAACCCCCGCTACCAGGAGTCCCTGCAGCTGCTGCGGGAGAAGAACCCCAACGATAACCTCAACAGCCCCACAGGTACTCCCCAGCTCATCCCTTTAGCAGGGAGCACGGGCGGCTGAAGCTCTGCTTCCCAGAGCAATAAGGCAGCTCCCAGGGCTGACATCTGGTTGCCGGGGGCTGGGGCATGTACCCCATTTCTGCCGACCTCCTCTGCCTCCCTGCTGTCAGCTGAGAGCCAGTCAGTGGGTCTCCAGGCAGGCACAGGAGATGCTTCCCCATACCTGTCATGCTGCTCTGGTGCTTTAGGGATGGGTTTATGTTGTGCTGCGTGCCCTGTAGCATCAGAACAAAAGGCAGCTGTTGGTGCAGCTGCTATTGCAGAGTGTCAAGTGATGCCCACCCTATCCCATGCTGGGGGGCAGACCCAAGAGTGGAAGTGCTGTGCATGCAGCATGACCAAAACACTAACAGATAATTTTCTCTTGTTTGTCCAAGGAGGCTGGAGTTTTGAGCCAAGAGATGCAAAAAAAAAAAGGTTATAAGAGTAAACCATCTATTGTAAGCAGACTTTCATAAGACAAGCAAATAGGGGAGCCACGAGAGGTGTATGCACCTATGCCTAACCTTCTTCTTTGTTGCAGGACTCAAAGAACCTCAGTTTGTAGAGTTTAACGGAGGATTTAGCCAAGCCCAGCTGGACTGGTTCAATGAAGTCCTCAAGTTCTCTGATGAAAACCAAGAAAAAGTTGTAGTTATGGGTAGGTGGATATGGGGGATATATGGGGATATGTGCAAAAAAGGTTATGTAGCCAATGTATGTTAGCTGAGGAAAACATTTAGTGGCTTTGTAGTTCCACTGAGGTGCACACGTAACCTGTGAAGTAGGAGAATAGCAACCATGTCTCCCACTCAGGTGAGCTTTCTGTATACAGTTAGATGTCTGAACTTCCCAGCAATGAAAGTAGAGTTTGGTTACACTTAAAAGTAGCTCTCCTGCTTCTTTCCCTCTCAACTGCAGGTCATCTGCCCATTCATCCAGATGCCTCAGACAGAGTTTGCCTAGCCTGGAATTACGAAGATGCTCTTTCGGTCATACACTCCCATCAGTGCGTGGTCTGCTTTCTTGCAGGGCACCTGCATGACGGTGGCTATTGTTTAGACTCTCATGGAGTTCATCATCTGACTTTGGAGGGGGTTATTGAAACTCCACCTGAAAGCAATGCCTTTGGAACTATTTATGTCTATGAAGATAAAATGATATTAAAGGGAAGGGGCAGAATTTCAGATAGAGTTATGCATTTCTTAAAATAGTAAGCAAATACAAATTGCTCTTCTTCATGAAGTACTCAGATAAAAAAGCAGGGGATTCAGCTTATTATTTGCTTGTAGAAAGATGTGCATGGCTGATCCTTAGAGCTTTAACTCAAAAATTTTTCTCTTGGATACAGAATTTTAAAAATTATGTTTCTGTAAGAAAACAGACCTTGTTTCTTCATGGAGAATAGAGAAGGCCAGTAACCATGTTTGAAATAAATATACTTGAATGCAGAATGTTGACTTGAAACACCCAATCCTGACTGGATTATTACTTACTGTGAAAAAATGCAAACCGTATTATGAATATTGTCCAAAAAAAGCCACTTTTTTTATATCAGTCAGAATTAAAGCATGCAGAATTGTACCTGCCCAGCTACATTTCAATTTATTTTTTTTAACATAGTCAATAATATCTTATGTCTGGCAGAATTAGTCCACCCTGCAGCCTAATGCAGTCTTCTTAACACTGCTTTAAAACACTAAAGCAATCTTCAAAAAAAGCTAAGCCCAAGGAAAATGGACCATCTATGCTACATCATGTAATGCTGTAGATACACCCACTGTGTGCACAGCTGTATTAGCCTGCAGCAGTACTGAGCAGAAAATCCCTGATGTATATCTAAAGCATGTTGCTGTGCTGCATCTGGACCTGTTCTGGCTCTCTCCCAGCCAGCTTGCGTGTCCAAGTGTATTCACCTGTGCTACCTTCTCCAGGATTAGTAGTGGTGGAACACACTTACTGTCGCTGGGCTGCTGTGTGGGTTCTGCTTTCAAGGACCAGAAATTCTATGAGAAGCAGAGTTGTGATAGTCACCACATCTGCTGGTGGCAGTCTTGAGTACCCATCTTGCAGAAAATAAAAGATACGGAAGCTTTCATTTAATTTTCTTTAGAAAAATAGTATTTATTAATATGTAAACCCAGTAATTTTCAGTTAAAGATAATAGCAAAAGTATTTCTTCAGATATATTCTACATATGATTTTAGCATAGGAACAGAAATACAGACTGCTCAATTTTTCAGTTAGTCTTAATGGACTATCCAGGCAGATATCTGGAAGTTTTATGGCTGTAAGTAGTCATTTACTGAAAGAAAGTTTTTGCTTTACTTTTCTGTTATGTTACAGAACAGTAGATTTCCCAAAGTACAAGGTGGTTGAAGAGTGATCCAAGGATGCCAGGGTATCTTGAATATACCATTAGAACACACATTAGATCAACAGTGCTTTGAAGATGTATGAAGAAGCCAGCTGAACAACAGTTTCCTGCTCAGATTTGACAGTGTTCCTCAATTTTTTTAACAAACCTCAAACCGCACTGCTGGAATCAGTCAGGCATTCTTGGGTCCTATCAAACTGATACTAACCTTTTGTTAAGAACCAAAAGCAAAGGCAAGTAAGGTCAGAATATTTATTCGATACTTTCTCCCACCCAATTAAATCACTGTTTTACAGTGCGTTGGCCAAGATGCTCGCATCTCTTTGTTCACATAAATGTACAGCCACAAAACAAATGGGAAGAGGGCAACCACAATTGCAGCAATCAAGCGAACTCCACCCAGTGGATTCCTACAAAGAAGCAAATGCAACAGAGCTACTTCAAATCAGGCTGCTATGAAACATTCACACCTGGCTGCAGTTGAAAAAACAGCAGAGAGTCTTTGGCCACTTTAATGTAGCTCCTGTGGATGCATCAGCAGAGTCCTTTACTGGAGAGGCACCACATGTCAGCAGAAAGTTTTTTCTGCCACCTCACGCTACATAAACCAGGTTAAAAAAAAAAAAGCGCCCTGCTTGCCCAGAGCATGTGACATTGTGACATGTTTTCCCAAACGAAGGTACTGTTTGGCAGATTGGGATTTTTCATGCTCCCAGCTAACAGGAATTTAGCAAAACTGCTGTAGCACAGTCCTCTGAAGTCTGGAGGGGAAAAGTGTGGAGGCACTGCAGCCAGGCAGGCACCCAGAGCCTTCTGCCAGCTCTGCCTGCATCACCCACCTGGTCCGGTGGATGCAGTGGACACCAGTACAGAGACGCTCACTGGAAAGTTCTGTAAATTGGGAGCAATGGCAGAAATAGCTTTGCAGTTCAATAGCAGTTGTGGCCAACACTCACTAGCCTGTTCCGCAGAAGGGGCGCACTGTCCTTAGGCAAAGGGAGAATGTCCCCTGCCCATTATGGCAGGGGGAGCAGGAAAAATGTTTCATGTAGCTTTACCTTCCCCGCACAGACTTTTATCTGTTCAAGATCCTACAGGCTGTAGTACCAGTTACTACTGCTTAGGTATCTGTGAAGGTTCAGACAGTGACATGAAACAGAAAAACAAGCTGCCAAAATCAACTGTGTGTTTTCAAGAAGCTAGTCACTAAATGTGAACATATGAATGGATTAAAAAAAAAAAAAGGAAACAAAACTTACTTTGCTGAACTGCGACAAAGACTCATCCATATTGTAATAATCACCAGACCAAACAACTCTCTAAAAAGCCAAACAAAAAACAGATCAGAAAATAATACAAGCAGATGTTTACTTTTAAAAAATACAAATTTTGCCTCCAAAAGAGTAGTGTCTGCTCTTTTGGAGAAGTTCAATGTATTTTACTAGGATTATAATCATAAAGGTATTTACATGGAGTAACTTTGCTTCCTACCACAAATCTACAAACACACAACCCATGTATACAGCTGCAAAAATCCCTGCTTCCACTGTTTGTTCCGCTGCTAAACTTAAATTCCACAGCACATTTCCCTCATTAACACAGAGCAAAGCAGCATCCCAGTGTTCCAGACCATAAGCAGCCGCAGTAGCTGCCAGTGCTTCACCTCAGTACCATGCAAGCACCTCCTTTAGGCAAACAACCGAATGTCCAGGTGCAAAATCCTCCCTCCCCCTCAACCCCTGGCAGTTCAGAGGACTCAGCGGCCCAAGCCAGATAAACATGCATATGGCATCACCTCAAGAGTTTTTAAAACCTGAATTCCCATACAGCTCCAGCAAGAGAACACAAAGCTGTTTCACTGTACTAGTGCCCTGGACTTTGAAAGCCAGAACTGCCCCAAATTAAATCTAACTGCCACAATCAGGCAAGTAATCACAACTGTTCACTCTCCCTTTAGTTCTTTTGTCCAACAAATCGCCGGTTTGGAGCACTATGGTCCCTCCTCCTTGGTTTGATTCCCCTGGACCAAGAGCACTCACTGCAACAGCCCAGCAAATAAAGTTTAGCAAGGTGACCACCAGAAGAAGATGGCCTGGCATGCTGATTCATGCAGGGGAAAATAAAAATCACTGCTTACCTGCCTTCCTCTTCGTGCAAAATGTTTCCTTGAGCATAAGCAAACAAAGAACAAGCCAAGGCAACGGTCCCAATAATACAACCAGCAGAATGAAGGTCACAGAGGCTCCTCCAAACACCATTATCTGAGGAAAAAAATAGACTGCCAGCAACTGCAATGTAGCATGAAGTAAAGCCTATAAATCAAAAAGCAACTGAGTTGCTAAAAAAGATGCCTCCAGCAAACACACACATCTTAGGCAGTAAGATAGAATTAATACCAGCATCTTTATGACCACAGAGATCTGCTAGAAAGTGGTGTTGAAAATAAAACACTAGTGGGCTTGGGGCTTGTTTTCCTAGGAATGCAACTTCTTGGCAGCAGCACCTCAATGAAAATGGCTTCCTATTCTCTCCAGCAAACAAAACCATTCTATGATTCTATGAAAACAGGCTCCAGCATTCAACATGCATGGAAAAAAATCACAAGGTGGATTACAAATGAAAGTTCTCTTAAGCAGGAGGAACAGCCTTTCCAGAGCTCACAGCCACAACCAGATGCTCAGCATGACCCCAGAGGACCACTGGAGTCCAGGGGAGCGAGCCCCAGCTCCCAGGAGTACCGAGCACCCACCACACTGCAGGGAGCATCTTCCCTCACACTCCCTGATAAGCTTCTGCCTGAGATTTTGCTGGTGATGACGAGCAACACTGATGACATGTCTGCCTGGGGACTGATGTTTTTAAACAGAGAAATACAGATGGTGTGAAATATCTGAATGGGCCCACAGATTCTTGTGGCTTTCCATGTCCATTCCCAGGGCCTCGTGGGGGAGAGGTGAGCAAACGACACAGAGAGTTCTCCCTGATCTCAGCAATGTCAATGGCAAAACCCGTAAAGTTCAAAGCAGTCTTTTCTGGGCACTGACCCCTCCAGGCAAGCATTAAAGATGACGAGGTGCCAAAATTCAAGAGCTCAGTGTGACCCAGTGTAGTAATTGATGCCCCATCTTGCTGAACTTACTGCAGCTCAGCAGAGGCAGAATCTGGGTCTTCCATAGACTTGAATGGCAAATATCCCTTGGTGAATTTACATAAATGTCCAGTTATACAATAGTTGTGCTATTTTAATCTTCATTTTCCACAGATCTTGGCACAAGTAACAAAAACCTACTTGTGACTTTAACATGCAGATTCTCTTGACCAGCCAAATGCCATCATGTTGAAGCTACACCTATCACACAAATAAACCTCCCCTGAAATGTTCAAAACCACAGGCAACCAACCCTCACAGGTTTTGGCTTTATGAATGCTGCCATTTTATATGCTTAAGGTAGCCAGAATGCTGATGAGACTACAATGGTGTGATTTGTGACAACAGCATGCACTCTTGAAGATTTTCTTTTTTGACATAAGTGTGGTTTTAGTTCATTCAGAGTAAGTATTCATCCAGAAAAGATACAGTCACTTTGTGTATATAAAATGTCATTTTTTAAAAATTATTTCTACTGGATGAAAATACAAAAAATGAAACTATTTTCTGGAGTCCTGGACCAAATCTGATGTGACTGATTGTCTCAACATGTGATGTGGCATTTGCCTCCTTAGCATATAAGCCCTCGGAAACTCAGCCACTGCACTGAAGCCTCTAAACATCCCCATCGCTGCCCATGCGCTTTGTGGGGTAGCTGCAATACTTGATACTGAACAAGACCTTTAGCTCTTTCAAAGGACTGTGCAGAGCCCAACTGCTCTTCTATAAGATAGATAAGCAAAAACGCAGATTTACAAAGTGAATCAACGGGCTAACATCAACACCAGAGCCAGGTTCAGAGCATGCTCCCAGGCTTGTGCTCCACTCAGGCTTTAAGCGCTGGAATTGGGGTGCAACGGTAAGACCATCCCAGCAGCAGGCCTTCATGCAGGGCTCCTCTGTTCACCTGCAGCATGTCCAACCACGAGCACTGAACCAATGACCAGCTTTGTAGAAGCAGGTCCCACAGGTTTTTGCTCTCAAAAGGTAATAGGACATGTTTCCACGTGGCCTGAACTTAAGCTGTGATTCAATTAAAAAAACTTCTGGGAGCAATATTTGAGCAGAGACTCTGTTTTGCACACCAGTATCGTACCTGTTACTGAAGGCTTAACGCTGACAAGCAGCGTCAGGGCAGCTGGCACTAAGTAGACAACCTGTTAATGAAACATAAATCTACTTTGTAGCAAAACTTTGTAAGATAAGGAAGCAGAAGCCCCCATCCACATCAAGGTTGCTCCCCTTCACAGCAGTTCGTAAGATGCACAGGACAGCTGCCAATCCCTCTCCCTGCGGTGTAACCTGGCACTGCTACTGCTTATCTTCACCATCACCACCCAAAATCCTGGACCATCAGCTAGCTGAGTGCCAGCCTTTGTTCCTCAGCTTCTGGGTTACCGAGTCCTCGCTGCTCAGCCAGCCCACTGCAGAGTCCCTTGCACTGCATCTTGATCCCCTAGAGAAAGCCCCCTACGGGACCCCCCCTCCAAGCCCCCCAAGCCCTCCACCTGCACTGGGCGGCTCCCCTGGGAGCAGGAACCTCCTTTGCTGCCACAGCACAGCACAGCCCTGCGCTGTCAGCTGGGCTCACCCGCACAAGGGAAGTCCCACTGCACAAGGGACATGCAGGGGACAGCCCCTGCCACATACAGAGACATCCCCCCTTGCCCCTCAGCTCCAAGCCCTGTGCACACCAGTCCGGGGCCACCGGGCTGTTCACGTGCCCGAGAAAGGGCTGGCAAAGTGGGCAGAGAAGAGGGTTTCCCTCTAGGTTTCCCCTGGAGGCTGAGGAAGCCCTGCGAGTTGAGCGGAGACAGAAAGCAGTCCAGCTGGTGATTCAAGGCAAGAAGAGGTGGCGATGGAGGCAGGAGGTCGCCCGGTCGGGGGGTCGGGCGCAGGGCAGGAGGAACGAGAGCAGTTTGGTGTGTTCTGCACAGGGAACCGATGCTTTGCGGGGGGCTGGTGCAAATCTGGGGTGGAATAAGGAAGCTCCTGGAAGCACGGTCGGATTTCAGCCGTCACTGCAGTAGACAGATTGTCTTCCCGCCGCCTGCTTGCTCCTCAGCTAAAAGCAGGGAGCCGGTTTCCGCCGGCGGCCCCGGTTCGGACCAGGCGCAGGGCGGATGGGTGCAGCGGAGCGACGCTGGAGCCACCGGGGCCCCCTCGGGGAAGGCGCCGGCAGGCGGAGCCGCAGCAGAAGGGCCGCCCCCGGCGCCCATCCCCGGCGCCCGCCCCGCTCCAACTGCCCGGCGGGAAAGGCAGCCCGTACTCACTGTCCACAGCCCGGCGTCGGGGTCGTTCACCTGCAGCGAGGAGGCGCGCACTGAGACCCTACAGCCGCCGCCCCGGCCGGGGCCGCGCTCCGCGGGAGGGGGAGGGGACCGCAGGGGAGCCGCCTGCCGCCCCCA
>NW_010973093.1:6354852-6362151 GCF_000737465.1 Haliaeetus leucocephalus | reverse complement strand
GGGGCAGGGCGGGGCCGCCGGGGCGGGGGCGGGGTGTCGCTGCAGAGAGGGTCGCCGCGGGGGCGCCGGGGCGGTCTGCGTGGCGTATTCCCAGTTACTGTTTCTTTCAGAGAGGATTGAAAAATGCTTGCTTTCAAAATCGAGCCAAAATACAGAACTGCGCGGCGCTGGTTGCAATACGCGTATTCCAGTAATGACAGGAAAGCCAGGGTTCTGTCTTTCACCGGCTGTTATCACTGAACACGAGCCAGTCTGCACATAAACGGGTCATCCATCAGCGAGCTCCTCTGGCAAATAAGTCCAAGTACGTCCCGGGCTCCGTGAAGAGAAGCGTGACCAGCGCATTGCAGGGAGTTATTAGTCCCTCTTTGACCTGGTGCTGGTGTATCTGCAACTTTCGGTCCTGTCCAGGGTCCGCGGTGAGGAAGGATGTGGAAGGTCTGGACTGGGGTCCTGCAGACGGCGGCCAGGATGGTCAAGAGTCCAGAGAATGTGGCCTTTGAGCAGAAGTGGGCAAAAAGGAAGCAAAATCCAGTAATAATGTGTAACTGCCTGTGGGGTAGCTCCAGAGATGAGAGACATATTTTCCTTCTTGGCATCAGATGATATAGCAAAGGGCAGTGGCCACAAATGGTGGCTTGGAAGGTTTTGACCAGACATTAGGGAAACAGCCTCATCAGGAGGGTTGTGCGGCCTGCTATAGGTGACCCAGACAGGCTGTGTGATCTCTAACCTTAGGGATTTCTAAGTCTTAACTAGACAAAGCCATGGCTCACCTGATCTGATGTTGTGACAATCTTGCTTCAGTTGGGCTGTTGGACTCGAGACCTCCAGCCATGCCTTCGTAGCAACATTTCCATGTTTCCATGATAATTCATGTACCTGAAAGAGAATTAGATCTTTGTCTCCGTGAATACATATGAACAAACTTGTACAGTAAAACTGTGTTGTCTGGCGAACAAAAAAGGTGTTGCTCAGAAGCATAGTACTGCCTCATCATTTGCTGATCATTTATGACCAAAAGTGATGATTAGTGATGAATTGAAAGTGGGCCCTTTAGAAATGTTATATCTACCATATCCATCTACCAAACCTGAGTCTCTGTCAGACAATTTCTCCCACTGATTTCAGCAACAGCGTAATACAGCCCTCTCAGCCCCCAACAAAATTCGGTCTTGCTGAACCATTATGTGGAGGACATGTGAATGTGTCCACATTTGTGGAGAGGATTAATGCTCATCTTCTGTTATTTTTAACTGAGTCTTTCCTTGAGCAGGTTATGAGAGATGAAATTACTGCAGAGAAAGTCACAGAGAAGTAAGAGCCATCTTTGTAAATGGCTGCCATTGTTACAGCTCCACTGAGTAGGCTGTATGGTTCATAATAATTGTGTTATTCTGTACATTAAACAACTGCTGGCAGCTGCAGGCAGAACAGCAGGCCATGTTCACTACAACTAAATCTCTCCCGACATTTAAATTGAGTCACATTCCCATCCCAAAGCCCAGGAAATTTAAACCACTGTCTACAGGTGCCCTTAAGTACAACTTTCCTATTTACAAGCACTCCAGGAAGGGACTACAAATGCTTAAAAGAAAGCTGGGGAACGACACTCCACATTTTGTTCTCCTCTTCCCAAACCCAGCCTGATGCATGGATGAGCAAGAGCAACAGTCCAAATGTCCCTGCAATTTCTCAGTAGGTCCCCATGGAGCTGCACTCCCTCGCTAAGGCACCATGAACTACATCATACTCCTGGTTGGGTTTTTTAAGGAGGCAGGACCTCACCGCAGAGCACTCAGTGATGTTTGTCTTCATGGTGTAACCTCTGTCCCCAGATCTTTAGTCCGTTCCCCTCACCTTGGTAGGAGCAGTGCTCTAGTAATGAACCTAGTAACATGCTCTAGTAATGAATCACTTTCATGCTTTGTTTCTATGTCAGCAATAGGCTTTTGAATGTGTTTTCTAAGGGAGAGGAGGTATCTCTGGCTGGAAAATGGAAATGTCAAAGATTAAAAAGTAACAGTGGTGTTAAGAATAGCGAGAAGAATGTAAGAGACTGTATCTTTCATTAGAGTAATTTATATGATAGAAAAATAAAAACGGAGAAGCCTTTCAGGCACACCAGCTCCTCTTCATGCGGGAAACAAAATTATGAATTACTGTCCATTTTTTCCAACTGTATTAGCTGATCTTGCAAAAAAAAAATTCAGCTGTGTTGAACTCTTATGACTCTCATTTGTCCAGTCACAGGTTATTGCACAAACCTGCACAGCCCACCTGGTTTCTGTGCCACGGCTGGGCTGCTGTTTGCCACATCACATGCTGGGCTGGGCTGCAGGTCTGGAGGGGAGACTGCAGCTTCTGGAGAGCAGCTGTGGGAAACTGGTGGAGACTGGGAGAGAGGGAGAGAAACAGACAGGCACATCCAGGGCCCTGTTGGGGGGGAACAGGACTTCTGTGAGGGGAAGGGGCTGCTGGGCTGGCAGAAAGCAGCTCCTCCTGGGCACTTGAAAGGGACGGCATGGAGGGTTTGGCAACCCTGTAAGTGAGCAAAGTTCAGTGACGCAAGAGCAAGAGCGGGCAAAAGGCCCGTCTGTCTCTTGTGAGGATAGGGTGGGAAGGAGGGGAGCAGTTTACCAACTGTGGTATTGGAATCTGTCTCGTTCTTTGCTGCTCTAATTCAAAGGCAATCGGGCTGTAGTGTGTTTCAGAAATATAAAGGATTTTTAGTGTTTGGTGTGCTTACTGCAAAGAAGAGGTCCAGGCTGTTCACTTTAAAGCTTTACCAACTATCACGAGCACTTCCTATAAACACCCCCTCTCTGTGGACAGAGGACAGTTTGTCTGCAGAGAGTCTCCAGCAATACTGCTTTCTCCCATAAGAGGGAGGCCAAGAACATTTAGTACCCTTGAGTATAATTTGAGCTACTTGAAAATCAGTTCCTCAATATTAGATAAAACATTTTCCCTCCTTATGCCTCTCTGGAGTCTGCTACTTAGCCCATAGAAGCCCGAGCTTAACTTCAGTGAGAAAATGCCAACCATAAAGGACAGAGGCTTTCAAATGAGAGTGCTGCAGGTATGGACCCAGCAGCCAAGCTGTGATATTGGGAGAACCAGGCTGGTTCTCAAGAGCCTGTACCAGAGATGTTACTGAAACATTGCCGTAGTCACCCATCCTAATGACCCATTCCATAATAGCACTCAACCTCGTGGACACCGCTGCTGCTGCCATGAGTGACCACAGATTGGTTTTGATCAGACCAAAACTGGTTAAGAGGCTCCAGGTGGACAGGTGAAGGGCTTGGGGCCTATGGTGTGTTCCTGGCCCCACGACCCTGACTGCAATTCAAATAGGGACACCTGCAGATAAATGCATGGTTACACAGGTGATATTGCCAAAAGGGCTTTGGTTTTAGTTGCTTTAACTGGTGAGTCAGGTGCCATGAACAGGAAAGGATGGAGCCCACCTTACTGAGACGGGGAGGAGCCCCATGTTCACTAACTTCAGGGGATACATGTCTAAAGTGTTCAATAGATTGCCCTCCTTCTTGTCCTTATTATAATCCTTTATTAACAACCTTCTTCCTACCTCATTAGTTTTATAGAGCTCACCCAAACTGATCTTGTTTATGCTTTGTCAGCTGCTTTCTTTAATCCTAATTTAAAGTCCTTCTCAATTCCCAGAAAAGTTCTGGAACAACTTGTTAAACAAGGCACTTGTATGCACCTAGAGTACACCAAGGGGATAGACAACATCCACCGTGAACTCATCAGGAACAAATGCTGACAAACCAGTCTGATGTCCTGGTATGGCACAATTTTTTAGGTGTAAAGTGAAAAATAGCAGATGTCATGTATGTTGACTTTAGGAAGGTTTTTAACACTGGCTGTTAAAGATGACCACATGGTGAGTGCAAAACTGGTGAGATAATTGTACCTCAAGTGCTAATTATCAGTGGTTGTCAAAATGGAAGGACATATTGAAGGGATTTTTGCAGGGGTCCGTTCTGACACCAGATCTTTTTAATTACTTCAGTTAACAGCCTGGATGATTAACACCCATGAGTGCCTTATTAAACCTGCAATTACTCCAGGCTGTGAAGGACAGCAAAGACAACAGAATTCAGCACTAGGCTGACAAACAGGAGAAATGGGCTGAAACCTATAGGGCAAAATTCAACAGGTACAACTTTGAGCATTACCTTTATGAACAGTGAGCAATACAAATACAAGTGAGGGAACTGAGTGGATGCAGTTTTTCAAAAAAGAGTAGAAGGTATAATGGAGAGCAAACTAAACACCAGCAACGGAAAAGGCAAACACCACCCTGGAGCACATGAGCCAGGAGCATAGCCTCCAAGACAAGCTGGAGTAATATGCCTAACTTGGGACACTGTGCTTCAAAAAATGCAGATCAACAGAAAAAAAGTCAGAGGTCAGTGAGGATGCTTGGGAGGCACAGAAAACATGAAGAAAGGCTGAAAGAATCAAGTTGATGTAGTCTGTAGAAGGGAATGCTAGAGCAAGGAGGGGAAGGGAAATATTACAGTCATCAAGTGCCCAAGAGGTCATTTCAAAGAAGGCCACGGCCATAACAAACAGGAGAGGATATAAAGGATTTCAGCTCAGACAAAAAAAACTTAAGTTAGGCTTTCAGGTAATGTCAGAAGTGTGCTAGAACAGATCACTGGGGGATGGTGCAGTCTCCATCACTGGAGGTCTTTAAGAACAGGTTTCACAAACATCTCTCAGGACAGGCATTGTTGATCCTCCCAGATTTGCAGCGTGGGGCGGGGGAAGGATAAACAGTATGATTTTACCTAATTGTAAGTAAATCACATGCAGGTGGCACAAAGTAGAGGGGGAAACCAGCTGTCAGCTTCTGCCAGTAGGCACTGGTTTTCTGTATCACAGCTTGCAAAATGCCAACTCTGGACCTGCACTCTTGGTTAAGGCAGGAAAGAAGGCTTAAGCAAGAGAGGGAAGAGAAAAGAAAGTTGAGGAACTTGGGGGGCTGAGGAATGTCTTTTGTGTCAGGAACTGGACTGCACCCCCCTCCCAAGAAGTTTAACCCTCAGTATTTAAGGCCAGTTTGTTGGTGAGAGCAAGCAGTTTGATAAGCATGAGGTGGCTTTGGAGCACTTTGAAAAAAAGCTGGAAGAAGCCTGGGGGGGGAGGGGGGGAGAAACCACTCTTCACTCTTTTGTCTTGGGAGCTGTTTTTAGCCAAAGCGTTTGCTCTGGTTACCACCTAAGCCATGTTACAGCTGTGTTGCTGCTGCGCCTGGCCCTGTCGTGGGGCCATGAGCCAGACCCTGACCTGGGGACTTAACCTCAGACCTGCCTCATTGCTGTGGACTTGTCTGGAGTCCAGGCTGAACCTGGTTACTGCTATGGGACCTGCCCTGCTCGCCTTGCTCAGGTCTGGGCTTTGGCTGGTGAGGCCGCTGCCCGTCCACCATGTTATGCTCCACTCCCATGACTCCTTCCTTGCAGAGCAGCTGCCCTTGGTGCTCTCTGGCATTAGGTAGGTGAAGATATAGGGTTGGGATCCCACTTTGTGCCAGGTATTGAGGTGTCCCATATGGGAATATGGGAGGAGAGGATAAGGGCACACCTTCACCCGCACACCTGTGCATGTGGGGCTTGTGGTCTTTGTTACAGGCTCTGCCAGGCACTAGCGCTGATGGTTACCACCCATTGTGCCCACAGAAACCACAGTCAGGAAGGGCTCTTCCTGTGGGAAGAAGCTCTGGGTGCAAGGGCTTCCTGCACCTCTCCAGCCAAAGCGGTGGAAGGGACAGACTGTATGCAGCTTTGAAAGAGTTGGCAACGTCCCCAGAGAGAGCAGAGGCCAGGGTGGGACAGAGTAGGGTAGCAGCCTAAGTTTAAACCCAGCAAACAGGTTACTGAGATTTTGGGCTGAGTGTGTGAGGAGGTGATGGTGTTCCCCAAGGCAAAGGAAAGCTGCATCCCTGACAGGGAGGAAGATGATTTTGCTGGACTAGCAGGAGTTGGGAGGATAGAGCGGAAAGAGGGAGATGGTGAGGACCAGCTCTGCCCCCTTCTCCCACCTCCTGACAAAGGGGAGCTCTGCAGAGCAGGAGATATTCACTGGAGAGCAGGGTTTGGGCAGAAGGCTGGGTTCCTTCTGTGCCCCAGGGAGGAGTACTTGGGTCTCAGCCCATCTCCCTGACCCCATGTGCATCTGAGCAGGGAAAACAGAAGACTCTAGGATGGGAGAAGATGCTTTCCCAACCTCAAAGCACAAGAGGAAAGTAAAATCGTGGCCTTAACACGAGGCGAGATAAATAAGCATGAGCTGAGCTGGGGGAGAAAGAAGAAAAAAAGGCCAGAAGGGGAGGCAGCTCCTGCCCCAACCTCTTTCCCCCATTGCATTTGCACTTGCACAAAGGGTAATGGTCGGCAGCTTCTGGAGGCACATCCAGTGGACGTTGAGGACTTGAGGTGTTTGCTCTGTCACTACCTTCATGAGAAGCACAGAGAAGCCTGGGCAATGGAGGAGCAGGGAAAGAGTCTGCATGCTGCTGTCTAGCACTTGGGGGTCCAGCTCTTTCATCAGTAGATCTTGATTCATAAAGGAGGTCAATACTATTTCTGTTACACAGATGAGGAAACAAGGACCCTTGCAGGTGAAGGGACTTGCCCAAGTCATGCGGTGGGCTGGAGAGAGAGCCTGTGCCTCTGGGGGACCCGTTTCACTGCTCCAATTCCTGGCATGTGGTGTCCCTACAACTGAGGCTGTAAACTTGCTGGAGTTAGAGGTAGGATCAGAAATGATGTGCTGGAATGAACAGCAGTGGCTAAGGGAAGAAAGAAAATGTGGAGGAGACTGATGGTGGCAGAAAGGGGATGATGCCCTAGATATCACGGAAAGCAGCGGAGGAAGTTGCCCTGTGGTGGCCAGGGAAGAGGTCTCGGGGAAGACACGAAGGGTTCGCAAGCAGCTGCTTGGGTGGGAGGAAAAGTCATGGGTAAAGACAAGAAATCCGACCAACTGCCAGCCCTCAAGAGGCCTCCCCGGGCACAAGGAGGGGAGAGAGCAGATGGTCGGGCACCCCCCGTCGAGGGGGCTGCCGGGGCAAAACGCGTGGGACACGCCATGGCACGGGGGCCCCAGCACGGTGCAGGCCTCCCGGGGGGAAGCCGTGGCCCCCAGAGGGGCTGGGGGCGAAGGCCGCGGGCGATGCCCCTCCCGCCTGAGGCAGCGGGAGCGGAGCGGGGCTGCTGGCGCCGGAGGCGCCGGGGACGCGCGGCTCCCGGGGCAGGGAGC